>NC_056735.1:1403470951-1403780951 GCF_019279795.1 Protopterus annectens
GGGGGGTTGCTTGTACCAGTTGTTGCATTTAAGCCTCCCCCAAGGTTTTACTTTGCTAGAGGCATGCTGTGATCTGTGAGGAAATTATCTGCATCACCAGATGATGTAGAACAGCTCTGCAATAGCAGTGAAGGATTGGCTTGGTTCCTGTTGGGAGGAGTGCAGTCAGCATACAACTTCACAAGTGTGCTGTGCATCAGCAGGTTACATGTCCATTTTTCATATAAAACTATAGGTGGTGTACATATGCGCCCCGAAAATCTCTTGGACGCTTCTGATTTCTGCAAGGTCCTACCTTTCCTGGCATTAGCTAATTATTGTCAATTAATTATCTTCCAGTAATAAAATAGATTACTTACTTTGTTTTATTTTCCAGGTAAGCAGAATTGTTCAAGGTACCTTTTCATCCATGAATTTGAGCCAGAAGCAGACAGATCTATAATTCAGATGATTCACTTGGAAGAAATAACTTAAGTTATAAGGACAAAACGGTAAGTTTGGCAAATTAAAGTACCTATGCATACATTTGATATGTTACATTTTAGAAACTTGAAACATTACTCCTTGTGTTCATAAAATCATGCTCATTTAAACCTATATAGCACAAATATCTTGCATCAAATCTGAGTTTTAATAGTATATCTAAAAAGGAAATGACAGCCATTGATGTGAATAAATGTACAGTGCAGATGGGAAAATATCAAAAATAGAAGGGGAAAGAGAAGAGAAGAGAAAGATGAGTAGTGAATCAAATCATTCTGGGGAAAACGTTCAGCAGGTAGAAGATCTGGAGATTGAGAAATGAGCTGAATGTCTTATTCTTTGTGTGGTATTACAGATAAAGTTGAGAATGGAAAGGAAAAGGAAAAAAGATGTGGCAGAAAGAGAAAAGAAAGAGTTGACACTAGTGAAGACTACCTAGGAGATCTCGAGGAGAGAACAATGATGGGTATGTGGGCTGGTAGAAAATTGAGTGAAATGGAAGAAAGATTAATGCAGGGAGTTAAGCCTGGCTGGCTTCATGTAATGTGGTTTAATTAAACAACAATATATGATTAAGCAGTTTTAAAAGAAGTATAAGAGGTGCTCCAGCTACATGGCCTTTCTTTCATTACGCTCACTGCTGACTTCACACTGCCCTTGGCAGCACCTTGTTGTCCTGTCAGTCTCAAGGCAAGCTTCCCAGTATAGCCACAACGGGTTAGTCTCCCATGTAGGAGATCTGCATATGGCATGTTCCTCTTCCACGTGCAGGCTCCAAAGTCAGCTGCTCACCATGCTTCCAACACCCCACCCCTAAGTATAGGCATGAACTGCTATTTGTATTCTGATTACCTGAGTCGTAGTTGGAGCTTTATCACTGTATGCCACTGGGGAGGCAGCTTGAAAGGATAAGTTTGGAACTCTATCCTCTCATCCCTTAAACATATTAACAAGCTTTCCAAGTTCAAGTCCAGTCTAAAAATGTATCTATCTGACATATGAAACTGCACATGCACAACCCTCAAAACAGATGCATGACCCCCTACTCACTATAACCATGCCTTTCTCACTCTAAATTCTCTCTCTCCTCCCTCTCTGTGCCATCCAGCACATTGTGCAATGAGCATTCTCCAGCCACTCATCATTTCCGTAACAATTACGATCTTTACTGATTTCGGGTTGCTAGCCCAGCATCCAACCCTCCTCCCATGTTTGCACATGGGGTCAGGCACACCACATTCACACCTAGGGCCAGTTTAGAGTATGCAGTCCACCTGCTGCATATCTTTGGAAGTGGGAGGAAACCGAAGCACCCAGAGGAAACTCACACAAACGCAGGAAGGACATGCAGACTCCGCACAGAGGACACCCCAGTCGAGAATCGAACCGGAGAACCTCTTGCTCTGAGGCGACAAAGCTAACCACTGTGCCGTCCCTTTAATTCACTAACCCCTCCATATTCTAGCAGGTAGTAATGACTTCACATCAAAAAAAGCTCTCATTTTAATGACACCACACTATGAATGTACGCTGTTCTACCTCCTCAGCTAGCACCTGCTATTTTTTACTTTCTTTAGCTTTCTTCTATATCATTCTCCTTTTTTTAATAGCATCTTTCCCCGTGCGCTTAATTTTCCCTCCTGCTAATTACCTCTCCTCATCTCATGCTGTTCTGTTTTGGCAGCAGAATATTCTTATTTTTCAGTTCCATACGTTATTAGAAATGTAGTCAATATTTTGAAAAACTGTTATTAGTTTGCTTGAC
Source organism: Protopterus annectens (assembly GCF_019279795.1). NCBI lineage: Eukaryota > Metazoa > Chordata > Ceratodontiformes > Protopteridae > Protopterus > Protopterus annectens. The sequence goes on from NC_056735.1 coordinate 1,403,473,200, forward strand.
ATAAGTTATTTACTTCTGCAGTGTGCCTTGCTACATGCAGAACATACTGTATTCTTAATATTTCTGTAAATGTATTTCAATCTGTTTTATCTGTTGTGGGGATTTTTTCCCCTTGCATACAATTACTTATCAGCTACTGTAAAATGTCTTTTTATACATGTTTTTGTTGAGCCTTTCTCCTCAGCTCATTGTAAAATATTTCGTCTGTTGCAGAAAATTCTTCCTTTGCATATAGTTACTCCACTACTGGTTAAATGTTTGAGTCTGTTGCGGAGCTTTGCTGCCCAGACCTCAGCTGGAAATGAGCCATTAGCTCAGTCAGACTTTCCCAGTTAGTAAAGGACAACTAAATAAAGTAGTATTTTGCAGTCTATATACTGTATTTGAAGTTTGGCTCTGAAGAAGAATGTAAGCTTGCTAGTCTTCCTCAATCCGGAGATGGGAAGTTCTTTGTAGCTGGGAGATTAGTAGCAAAGGCATTATCAGATGGCACCCAGGATGAGAAAGCAGCAGTTTTTTTTCTGATCGTAAAAGTACAACAAAATGAAGAAAGTATTTAATGATACTTCAGATCTGTAACACTAGCAACTTTTTTCTCCCTCCCAGAATTCCCAGGGATTGCATGAATGGAAAGCGAACTCTACTTGTTGCCTCCGTTCTTGAACTCCAGGATTCCTGCTTCTTCTTTCCATCCTGTCAAAACTGCTTCTCCAGGTTGATTTTGGTTTCTGACCGGTAAAGTGAAACTGTATACTTTCAAGAGATCTTATGTATAGAATTTTGCTTCCTTTACTTTTATAATTAGTAGTCCAGAATCTTGTTCATGAAAACAACTGTAATTATTTAAGTTGGGGAAACGTGATCTGACTAAAATTGAGGTCTTATTGCAGTAATCGCAGACTAGAGAAATAACAGCTCTCTTTGTGTGAATCCTTTCTGATGTCAGGGCTGTAGAGAAGATGAAAGAAAATACTCTTAGTTGAGTCCTAGCTGCTGTTTACTGAGGACCTCAAAGTCATTGGTTTATTTTTGACTGCTTTGTTCAGTTTTTAAGATATCAGAGTACTGAAATGTTAAGATTTAAAATGTACCTGGCTTTGTAGCTGTACATTCATTCTTTTGTGTTAAAAGTCTGAATAACAAATATGCTTACTAGTAAAATCTATTACTGTAGTAAGCAAACCGCCTCATAGGGAATTCTGTGGTGATTGCCTTTTGAGTTTAAGCAAAAGGCTAGCACCCGTGCATCTTGGCTAAATATTCTAATAGAATTGCTGAAATATTTGAAGTTCTGTTGGTGTCTGTTTAACAAAAGAAACAGAATATAATGGAGGAAGTTGTTTGATTCATTTCAGTAGATCAACAGCACTTTCGCTGAATCTCGTTTCAGCAAACTTGAAAACATTTTTTTCTTTTCAGGCAGACAGCCCCCATACCCCCCCCCAAACTTATATATACCTCTTCCAAGGTCAAACGCCAGTGGAGAAAAGGGAATTCTCCACTACTGTCTGGCAGTTGGCTTTGAGTAATTAAGGAGCTGTCAATGAGCTGTTTTCTGTATTAATTTGGCATAAAGTATGATTTCCTTAGCCTCCATTGCCTAACTATGTTACTCTAAGCAAGTCAGTTAACCAGACACCGCTCCTGAGCTGGGTCTTAAACGTGTCTATGGAGATCAGTGCTCTACTGTAGAAAACTAATTCAAACAAAATATATAGCTGGAAGTGATTTTCAGCTAAATATTTTCAGAGAAAGTGGTGTTTTCAGAATTACACATTCCTGAAGTTGATATACATTTTATATATATGTATATATATATATATATATATATATATATATATATATATATATATATATATGTATATATATGTATATATATGTATATATATATATATATATGTATATATATATATATATATATATATATATATATATATGTATATATATATATATATATATATATATATATATATATATATATATATATATATATATATATATATATATATATATATATATATATATATATATATATATATATATATATATATATATATATATATATATATATATATATATATATATATATATATATATATATATATATATATATATATATATATATATATATACATATATATATATATATATATATATATATATATATATATATATATATATATATATATATATATATATATATATATATATATATATATATATATATATATATATATATATATATATATATATATATATATATATGTATATATATATATATATATATATATATATATATATATATATATATATATATATATATATATATATATATATAGGATGCTTTCTTGAATGAGGCAGAGGACACAAAAGGAAATGCAGGCATAATAGGTAGCTTCAGGTTCACCTTGCATGTGTCTGCCGCCACATCCCAGAATGCTTGCAGTAGCAGAAGGCAGATGTACATGATGAGCCATTTACCGCTTCTGAGCAGCACCCAGGGCAGACTACTGAGACTGCTTATTTGTCACAGAGGATCATTCTTTACATTTTGTAACAGTTGACTCTGTCATTGGTATCTGAAGCAAGACCATCTTCCTGATCAGTACTTCTAACCAACCTAAACAAGTCCCACTTAATGGTCAGAGAATCCTTATTTATGTTTGAATAGTTTGCCACCTAAAGAACCTTCACATATACCAGTGATTGGATTATGACCATTTGCCATAGGTGCAGTGTGTATGGGACATCATTTCTTAGCCATCCATCTCTATTTTTTCTTGTGTAGTTTTGTTGATGTTCATCGTGTTACCCTGCTGCAGTCATCACACTTGGGTTATCCTGTCGTCAGGCGGTCCCGCAGTCGGCTGGAATTCCAAAGTCTTGGTCTGGCGTCGGTTGCTGTCACTTCTTCCCTGACGTCAGTGCGTCAGGGGTATAAAGAATGCAACCGACACCATTTTCTTCAGTCTTTCTTGCCGCACGGTGCCCGAAGCAGAAGCAGTTCGCAAGTGCCCTTCGGCTGACTACTGAGATTTTCAAATTCAATTTTCAAATTCAAATTTCAGACCGAAGTCTTCTATAAAGCTAAGTACCCCATTGGGGAAACTTTTCTTGCCTCAGACCGATGTCAGAAAAAGTTAATAATTGTATTTCTTGTGGGAAGCAAATACCTCATAAGGATTTTCATTCTTATTGCATACCTTGCCTAGGTCCAGACCACGACGTCACTAGTTGTCGTTTTTGTGCTAGGTTTAATAAGTGTACTATTAAAAGACGCTTTGATTTTGCATGACACTACTTCGGTCGGAAATTTAACTACACCATGCCGTCGGAGCAACTGACTACCGGCGTGCAGAAAAAACGCAAGGATAAGGACAGACAGCCCAGGCCTAAGCCAGATTCCGAGGCCTCCACTGGCCCGGTCTCCGGTTCTCCGGTCCTCAGTGAGGCTCCAACACAGCCCCTGACTACTGCAGATCTGGAACCTGAGACCGCTTCAGAATTTTTGACGGAATGTACCAGCCCGACGCAGCCATTTAGTGCAGGCCCTACCAACGACATTGCTGAAAAAGATGTCTGTGCCGCAGAAACGCCATCGGTTTCTGAAGGCGTTTTCAGACCGACTACGCTCACCATTAAATCGTTTTCTAAGACGAAGACTCCTATTAAATCTAAAAAGACTGCACTTCAGTCCCCTGTTCAAGGCCCCATGCCTAAGAAACAGATGCTCAAAATGGCTGAAGATTTGATCACTTTAATCAGGGGTTACCAGCCCCCTCCTGACAAAAGGCCTAGACAAGAGGAAGATTATGCATCCTCTGAACAAGTGTCCATTTCTTCAGACTCCTCTGAGGACCAAGATTACTCTTTCTCCCCTTATGAAGATTCTGATGCTGAGGATTCCATTCCCTCAGCTTCTCCTCCTGAAGTCTACTCCTTTGGGGAAACTTTACACACTATGAGGGAACATTTCACTGGGAAGGTCAGGACTACTCTGACTCGAAGAAAAGGCTCAGAGAGTTTCTTTTACTCCCCCAACACAGACCACTTGCCATCCCACCAGTTTTAGACATTGTGAATGATGATTACTTAGAATCCAGTTTTAACCCTGATTCTCTTCCTCCTGCTCCGGATAAGCCTGACAGATATTATAGAGTGCCTGATTCCCACAAATTTCTTTACAAAAGCCCTGTTGCTGACCCAGAGACAATCTCCCAGGGTCCCAAGGGGGCTAAGGCTTCTATGACTAAAAATCCTGTACCTTCTGAGAGGGATTCCAGAGCACTAGACAGGTGGGGGAAAAAGGTTTACACCTCAGCCACTCTAGCTATGAGGGCACTAAATTGCCAATTTCACATGCTTAAGTATCAGCAATTTCTAATCTCTCAGTTAAAGCAAAAAAATGACCACTCTCCCTCAACAATCTGAATTGAAAGAAATGCAGGATCTGCTGCATGCCACTGAGCAGGTGGGCAAACATACCTTACAATGTGGGTTTGATTCTTTGGAGGCCTCCTGCAGAGCAGCTGTCACTGGGTCTGTTATAAGTAGGCATGCTTGGTTAAAGGAACAAACTCTACCTGATCATGTTAAAGCAAAACTTCTAGGTGCTCCCTTACAGCAGGATGTTCTTTTTGGAGTTAAAGCAGAAGTCTTAAAGAAAATGGAGGACAAGGCAAAATCTATGCAGACAGTCAAAGATTTCCTACAGGTACAGCCCCCTCGCTTCAGCAGAAACTGGCCAACAAAAAATTGGTCCTTTCCAGCTACAGACAGACCACAGAGGGGTAAATACAGACGCCCAAGGGGCAGAGGACAACCACAAGCCCAGTACAAACCTCGCCAATGGGGCACTACAACACAGAAGGGAGGAGAAGACAGGTCCCAATCTACCAGAAGGCAAACTCAATGACTTGCACCTCATCTGGCCAAGCAACACTCTCTTGGCAGCCCCCTTGGGAGGAAAACTCGCACTTTTTTCAGACAACTGGCACATTGTCAAAAAGGACAAATGGGTCCTAGACATAATTTTACGAGGATACAGATTCCATTTTCACACCTTGCCAATGAAAAGAGGAATGCCAAACCTGCCACAAAATCAATGGGCAGAGGCACAAAAACAAATTACAGCTCTCATGGACATGAGAGCCATTCAATTGGTACCTACTCAAGAGTAAGGTCAAGGATTTTACTCAAGACTTTTTCTAGTGCCCATAAAGGACAATGCCTGGAGACCAATTCTGGACCTTTCAATTCTAAACACCTACTTGCAAGTACCCAAATTCAAGATGCTAACACTACAGCAGCTTCTTCCCATGTTGGGCAAGGAAGCATGGCTAGTAAAGTTGGACCTCAAGGAGGCATACCTGCATGTCCCTATCAGACAAGGTTGCAGAAGATACCTCCGTTTCATTGCAGGTTCAACCCATTACCAATTCTCTGCACTGTTCTTTGGCTTATCTACTGCACCCAGAGTCTTCACAAAATGCCTGGCACCAGTAATTGCATACTGCAGACAAAGAGGAATTCAAATATACCCATACCTGGACGACTGCCTCATCCAAGCAGAAAGCAAGGACATTCTATTACATCATCTGTTTTTTGTGAAACATCTACTAAATTGCCTGGGGTACACAGTAAACGAAATGAAGTCAAAACTAGTACCCTCACAAAATATGACATTCCTGGGTGCCAGCTTGAATACAACGGGCCAGAAGCCTTATCTGACGCCAGACAAACAACTACAACTGACTCAATATTTCAAAACAATGGCAACAAAGGCCCAATTAACTGCAAGAAAAATTCTGCAGGCCTTGGGCTTCATGGCATCTTGCATACTACTAATACCATTTGCTAAGCTGCATATGAGGAAATTACAGTGTTACCTAAAAAGCGTATGGTCTCAACACAGCCACAGCTTGGACACAATGATATCTCTCATTCCCTGCCTACAACAGGAGTTTCTATGGTGGTCACAGGCATGTCACCTCAACAAGGGTCAGCCTTTCAACTTGCCCCCAGCCAGGCAAACTATCGCAACAGATGCATCAGATTATGCCTGGGGGGCTCACATGGCAGGACAGTGCGTTCAAGGCGTATGGACTGCAGATCAAAGGAATCTGCACATCAATCAAAAAGAGATGCTAGCTGTACAGAAAGCTCTGACAGCCTTCAAGGATCTATTACATCCAGGACAACTGACAATAAAGACGGACAACACCACAGTAATGTGGTACATAAACAAACAAGGGGGTGCCCACTCCTACCCTCTGTGCAGGCAAGCAATGACCTTATGGAACACAGCTCTGGCTTACCAAGTTCAGTTACAAGCTCAATTCCTGCCAGGACAGAAGAATACATTGGCAGACGACCTCAGCAGAAACATCATGGATCCCCACGAGTGGAAACTAGATCCACAAGTATTTACAATGATAACTCAAAAATGGGGCCTTCCAGACATAGACCTGTTTGCCAGCCCTCAAAACTATCAACTAACAAAATTTTGTACAAGGGCACTTCACCATCAAGCGTGGAAAGTGGACGCACTGGAAAAACCTGACAGTATATGCCTTCCCTCCATTGCCTCTCCTCACAAAGGTACTTCTGGAAGTCAAAAAGGAGAGACCTCGACTGATTCTCATAGCCCCAGACTGGCCACGCCAGCACTGGTATCCGCTATTGAGGAATATGGCCCACGACGCACCATGGATATTACCACAAATTTCCCATTTACTCACACAACAAAACAATCAGATTCTTCACAGCCAGCTCAAAACCTTAAATCTGGCTGCATGGCAAATCAACTAAGCATCCAGCCAGCTCCTCTTTCCCAAGCAGTTATGGATGTTATTCTGGAAGCTAGGAGGCCAAGCACCAGGAAGGCTTATTCGGACAAATGGAAAAGGTTTTGTGCCTGGAACCAGTCTAAAGGCCAAGACACAATTCAGCCTCACATGCCTCACATTCTACAGTATTTAACTGAGATGTTGCACAAAGGACTTTCTTTCTCCTCCATTAAAATCCATGCTTCAGCTATTTCGGCCCACTACAACACAGATCCACCCTTATTTTCGCATCTGCTTCTAAGGCAGTTCCTCAGAGGGGCAAAAAACATTAACCCCCCCCCAGGAGAGCACCTACACCAATATGGGACCTCAATTTTGTTTTGGAAAAACTAACGCTACCTCCCTTTGAACCAGCTTTCTCTGCAGATCTTCAGTTCCTATAATGGAAGACTGCCCTGCTGCTAGCAATAACTACAGCTAGAAGAGTCTCAGAGCTACAGGCACTAATGGCAGTGGAACCTTTCCTCATTTTTCATCAAGACAGGCATAAAGGAAGGATTAGTTCATAGAGAAACCCTAAGGTGGTTTCCAGTGTGGCTTTAAATCAAACCATCCACTTACCCACCTTCTTCCCAAATCCACAGAACAAAGGTGAGAGACTCCTGCATTCCTTGGACATTCACAGGCAACTTCGTTACTACTTGGACAAAACTAAGGCTTTCAGAAAATCTGACCAGCTCTTTGTATCCTATGCTACAGCTTCTCAAGGGAAGGCTATATCAAAGCAAACCATTTCCAAATGGATAGGTCATTGCATACGTTTTTGCTACACCCACTCTACCAGGGCAACAGCTACTTCTACAGCCTTTCTCAGGGGGGTTCCAACCAAGGAGATTTTGGAAGCTGCAACTTGGAGTTCAGTACACACCTTTACCTTTACCAAACACTATCACTTACCATTTTACTCTAAGACCACGGCGGGCTTCACCACTGCAGTTCTGCAGGGCCTTCTAGCCTCCTCTAACCCTCAGTGATACCTCCACCCATCCTTAGCTTTGGGATTCAACCCAAGTGTGATGACTGCAGCAGGGTAACACGATGAACATAGTACAGTTTTGTACATACCATAAATGTAGATGTTCGAGTGTACACCCTGCTGCAATCCAGGTTACCCTCCCTCCATCCCCTCTGACCTACTGGCTAAATCTCTTCAATACCTTCCTGATGTATTTGCTTATAGCTGAAGGGATTTTGTGTTTGTGCAAGTTTACTCAATTTGGTACTAATTACTGACCACCTTTTTGGGGGCACCTGACATCTGGGGCAAGAAAAACTGAAGAAAATGGCCTCTGTTGCATTATTTATACCCCTGACGCACTGATGTCGGGGAAGAAGCGACAACAACCAACGCCGGACCGAGACTTTGGAATTCCAGCTGACTGCGGGACCGCCTGATGACAGGATGTGATGACACTCTAACATCTACATTTATGGTAGGTACAAAACTGTACTTTGTGTCTTTCGGCTAATCCCGGTTAGGGGTCGCCACAGTGGAACTCCGGTCCTCTAATGTTTGGTAGTGGATTTTTACATGCCGAGTTACCAGCCCTTGACGCACAACCTTCAACGAAGGCACGCCCATTCACGCATGCCTCCACAAAGAAGATGCTCTAGCTGAGAATCAAATGAGACATTGCCTTGCTGTGAGGCGACAACGCTACCGCTGCACCACTACCACTGCACAAAAGTCCCATTCAGTATAGTCATTGAAAGAATGTCAAACAAAACTTTGCAAAATCTTGGAAAGTTGTTGGACTTTATTTCCTTCAGGTCTAGTGATGTCCACTATACAAAAGTCGCTTTGCGTATACTTGTTGGAAGAATGTTAGACTGGTATTCGGCCTCAGACAGAAATCCAGCCACTGCAGTGAACTGACAAGAAGAGAAAATTAGAATAATCCTCTGTCTTGAATTTGGCTTTCCTTGGACAGAATTCTGCTTAGCACAAATTTGATTATCATACTTATTGGACATTGATTATGACCACATGACTACTCTATCCTCTAGTTCATCATAACAGGCATTATCATCGGGAGGTTATAATTAGCATAAAAAGCTTTTAAGTTGTCCTCTAACAGTTATTCCAAATTACTTGGTCTCCAGAACCTTTGGAGTAGCCCTTGTGCCCCCCTCACCCCCTGCAAAGAATCAACAGCTTTTAGGATTATTTTCTTTAACTGGAATCACCTGGATACTACTTGCATTTATACAAGTCCAGCAGATCACTCTGAATCCACAGCAAACCCTGTGGTGGCTTAAGCTGCACAAGCAAAATCACACCATCGAAAACATCTGACAGTTATGCTTCCACTGAGAGTATAGTATTCTAGGCAGGGCAGAGAACAGAGCATTTTTACTTTTTATTTTTGCAGCACAGGCAATGAAGTCATTAAATGACCTTTCTGGTATGGTATCTGGTTTCCTTATCAAACTGAGCTTCTGCTACAGTGGCTAAACTGATGAATTCACATCTGAAAGTCCAAAACCTCTGATTCTTCAAACAGGATGTATAGTCATAGCCTTAGACTTGCCCATGATGCTACTGATGCTGTGTGTGTTGGAAGCTGTGAATGAATAAGACCTGAGGTATTGCTGACAGCTTTAAAAATAAAATTACAGTTGTGCCTTTTACTGGATATTCTGTTCAGCTTAGAAGTACTTGGTGTAATTTGTGGCCCACAAGGCCCTGTAGCAGGTGACATCCATCACCTACTTCTCATTAAGTCATTTTTAGAAATTGTCCAGCAGCTGTTGCTGACTTTATTACAGGAATTTCACATTTTTATTAAATGCTGAAACAGAGTTCCTTCGAACAGCAGAATACGGATTGCCCTACTACACTCCATTTGTCCTCCAAGCAGTCGATTAAATCTCTGTATGTATTTGTGTGCAAGTTTTTCCCCAGAGAGCTATATAGTGATGAGCTTGTCCAATAAAACTTAAACAGATATGTTTGATCATTATTAATTTTACTTTTAAGTAGTTTATGTAAGATCTCTGCTTTTTTTCCTACCTCGTTGTTTCAATTATCTATCCTATTGAACAAGCAAAGAACATTTTCTGTATCCCCCTGGTTACATAAAACAAGATTACATGAGGTTAATTAGTGTCACTTGATTAAAGAAAGTACCATAATTGCCTTTTCAATGCATCTTTTATGCATTTTGCTTCTTCTTGTGCCAGTATGTGAAAAATAGAGAGAGAAATTAGCATAGGTTTAAAATGGCCCACAAGGACAGCCTGTCTAGTACTTTCCTATGACCATATGAACAAATAGCACTGCAGAAATCATGGTTAGTAGAAAGATTAATGGAGAGGGTATCCATATTATGGATGATAATTGGAGTAGCAACCTGAAGGGATGATTTAGCTTCACAGACCCCAAACGAATGGCAGCTCATTTCTGACCTCAGTTTAGCACCCTAAATTAGTACAGTGTTCACTCTGCTTTGAGTATTATCCCTACACTTTCAGTAAAGGTGAGTAATTTAGTATTCGGGTGTTAACTGTTCTGATTACTTTCTTGTTTTCATCCAGAGGTGAAGAATATTAATATTGACCACTTCACGAGACAAGTTACTCTATATTACATTTAGCAGAGTAGTCCTCTAGCCTTTATATTTCCATAATTTCACACTAAATACTGAGAGCACCAGCAAATCATTAAAACAGCTTCATTTTGTAATGGCTTAACATGATTCCTGGTTAAAATAGTACAAAGCTAAGATATCTAAATTGCAAAACATTTTGCTGAAAATTTACTTTTCTGGAAAACTATGAACTTAAAAGTAGAAGAGCCTGTGTATTCTCATTGTTTCAGTGTTTTTGACAACTGATTATTTTGATTTCCTTGTGTACTATCCACAGCCTAACAGCTCTTGGGCCTATATCTTTTTTTTTTTTGGGGGGGGGGGGAGTATACAGACCACCTGCAGGTGCACATTATGGTGTTGCATATCAGGCTAAGACTGTGCACCTAGTTCATGTTCTACCCATTTTTTGCCACTTACAGCTTGGTGCTGTGGGAAAGTTTGATGTCTAGAAAGCTAAAGCTTTTAAAATGTTCCTGTGATCTCTATATTATATGCTGTAAGTCTCCCTATTACAGAAATTAAGCCCAGAGCAATGATGCCCCATATCAGTGAGAGAAAGAAATACTGCACAACTCCAAAAGTAAGTTAAAAATGATCAATACAAGGGGCTTTGCATCCACACCTGTCTCTAACTATACAGCCTCTGAGGTCAGTGTTTATTTCCCAGATGTATAAGTCACTAATAAATCATTCATTAGATTTCCCAAATACAGTCTCCAGGAATATGACAAGCACAACACAGTATTTACAAGTATCATTTTTATTATCTCACTGAGGATTGCAACATCAAACTGTGCTGTAATTGCCAGTGTTTCAGTCCATCTGCTAGAAGCAGAGGAGTGAGAAGCTAGACTGTCACCTGATTTCAGTTAAGATAGTAATGATTGAAGGTGTTCATTGCAGGGATCAACAGTAACATCCTTCATGTGATCCCATGATGGTGCCTATGCATCAAGAGGGAGTGAAGTGGTTGGAGACTAGGCATAGGTCACACCCACCTCAAAGTGAATGTCTTCCAGGCAGCTTCTGCTAGTATTGAGACCTTCTTGCATGACCTCTGGCACTCCTTTATTTGGCACTCAACACGCAAGCTCCATCCTGAGGCTGGGACTGGGCTGGCCTTCTGTGTCCTAAGGATTAGCTTAGAGGTCCCACAGGCTTCCTTCTTAAAGGTGGTTGAAAATAATGGGTCTTTCCTCCTATATTCCTCCCACCTCCAGATGGCCCCTTCTTTAGAGGGATTTTATATGGACTGGCCATTGTTGAGCGGCCCCCCCCAAAAAATTTAAAAGCTGGTAACTATGATTTTAGGATTTAATGAAGGAGTGATCCACACCTTTACTTATGGCTTCTGCGGTGGGAGTTCATTGAACTACTGCACTTTTAGATGATATAGTTAAGACAGCACACTTGCGCATGTGCTTGAAAAGGATGGCACGGTTGACGGTTCTTTTCAGAAATTAGCTCAGACTGTTCTTAATGACTTCTTCCGAGATGATCTTTATTTGAATAAAATTCTAAGAAAGTGATTGAGGAAATAGGTGTTAACTTTAGAGGGTCCCTATGACAGGTCATTTCAGTTCTCAAGGAAGAATCACCCACGTTGTATGAGGATTGGTGTCACCAAGCTTCACACATTCCTGCCTCCTCTTGCTCTTCTGGCCAAGAAACTTAAGCGGGTGAGCTCATCAGCCCAATAGTTGCAATTCTGACTATTGTCTAGGACTATTCATCGGGGTGCAGTGGTTTTCTGGGTTTGATTAGAATGGAGAATCGCCAAAGATGGGTAGGCTCACAGCATGCTTGCAGAGAAGCACATCTTAGAATTCTTAGGTTTCTTCTCTCGGGGAGCAAGTGATCTGTCTAGAGCACTTTGGACAGGCCCCAGGCTGTAGTCTTCAAAGCGTCTATAGAGACCCTATCTTCAACAGGAGACCAGAGTTTTTGGTTTTCAGTGGGGGAAGAGTTTTCTGTCCCATTTTGAACCTCTGAGTGCAACAGGTATATTGAGTATTAAGTATGCATGTTGACTTTCTAGACAGTCATGACTTTGCTGCTAGCAAGTAGAATAGATGGTGTCACTGGATAAAATGGATGCCTGCACATTATTGTGTAAAATTTGCAGAGAATAATCCTGTTGGCTGTGTGTGAGCATCACTTTCATTGCAGATTGGTATGCCCAGAGTATTTAATAAGGTGCTAACTTAGCTGTGGAGGTGGAGACATTGCTGGAGAAGGACCTGCATGTGTTCCCTTACTTGGAAGACTGACTCTTGTAACTTTGAGAGAGACTCTGGTAGCATATTTGGCTTGCTGAATGCAAACTCTGTGGAGAAAGGGTCTCTGTAAACCTGGAAAGGTTTATTCTGAGCTGCATTTAAAGTATTGCTTTATCAGTGCATAGATGGCCACTTTATAGCATTGCTTGTTCTTGCCCAAAAAGTCATACCCCTGGCTTTCCTGATCAGTGTCTAACCTCTTACCATCCAGCTTTCCTGTCTTGCTGGTGTCCATGATATTGTTGGGGTGACATTTGGCTCCAACGTAATATCCTGCTTTTCATTTAGATCTCCTACTAAACTTTCCAAGGTGGAAATTGTAGGCTAGTGAAACCACCAGAAAACATTCTACTCATCAGATACACTTCAGTTGAAAGATGATCTATGTTTTGGAGCAAAAGTTTTCTATGCCTCCTCAGCCTGGAGGTGTTGGTATTTACCAGACACCTTTATCACTAGTGTCTTCCTTGTTTCATGGCCAAGATGCATGTTTGTGACATCTCTTGCCCATCATGAAATTGCAGGGGGCACTGGCTGATTAAGCAGTTTCTCAAAGGGGTTCTGCATTTTGCCCACTTTTGAAGAATCCTCTTCTTATATGAGCTTTTCAATCTAAGTTCCCAATCTCCATTCATACCAGCTGTTTTGGCAGATCTGATGTTTCCTTATTGGAAGCACATTATCTAGTCACCATATCTGCATAAAGGCGCTTGCATCTTAATGATTTTATTTGATGGGAACCATTTTAGTTTTTATCATGAACTGGTTTATCCCTTCAAAAATCATGTTTACTCCTGAAGATGGAGATGTAACTGTACTTAAACCCATCTGTTCACTGCTGTACTTTCTGGGGTAAAAAAATGAGAGAGCGAGCTTATCACATTGCAAACCATTTCAGGCTCTACACAGAGAAAATGCACAGTGTCAAGAAGATGGAGAGAGGGTGCAGAAGCACAGGACAACAAAACAATTGATGTTATGTCGTCCTATCTCACCTTCATTCTTGCTGGTTGGGTTCGACTCGGCCGTATACTAAAGCTTGAGAGCTCTCACTGGCTGGAGTCTACACTATATACAATGATGCCTAACGGTTATTCCACAGATCACGTTTGCCGCTTGCAGCTTCGGGATTGCTCTTCGCTGGCTCAGGCTAAGTGACTTTCTTTTTTGCATATATATTGTTATTTGTAGTAAGTTTCTAACCGTTTTTAGTTCTTTCTTCCCCTTTTTTCCTTCCACCTACTATTGGCACTGTCCGGAGGAATCCGTTTTAGAGGATTCCCTTCACGATCTCTTTAGCCTGTTTAAGTTAGAGGGCCCTTTTTTTCTCTCTCCCTCTTTCGCCATTTTTAGTTAGAGGCGTCTCCTCAGTTAGAGGAGTGTGTTGTTTAAGTTCGAGACCCTCCTCCAACTTTGTTCCTAACCTTTTTTTTTTTTTTTCTTAACCCCTTTTATAACCTCTAAAAATAATAATAATTAATATAGTTTCTTACTTTACCTTACTGTGAGGGGTTTTTTTTGCTAGTGAACCAATTTCTTTTTCTTGACCTTTAGTTAGTGGTCGTTATTAGTCAGGATGTCAAAACAGTCAGGATTAAAACAGTGTGACCCGTGCAGACAAAAAATGTCTATTACTGACGGTCACACCAGCTGTGTGTACTGTCTAGGCACCATCCACCTGCAGGATTCCTGTTCGATCTGTCATGGGTTCAGTTCCAGGGTCCTGCAGGAACAGAGAAACGAGCTTATTCTTAGGGGTTTATTAAAGGGACCCTTTGATACAGCATCTGAAGGCAGTCAGGCCTCAAAATCTGCAGACAAACCTCCAAAAACTTCTTCGGCTCTAGGTTTGGAGTCATCGAAAAAACATAAGCCTATTCTTTCGGACCCGACACCTAGCGGTTCTGACAGAGACAAGCCTACTTCGGCTCCAATTGTGTCTTCGGAGTCGTCAAGTAGTCAGAAAAGGAGCTGGTCACCATCATTGGAGCCAATTCGGTCGGTGCCACAAGTCTCCTTTACTTCAATCGGTGGCTGATAGCCACAAGTCTTCCCGTTCCTCTTGGAGCCTTTCGGACGATGATGGGGACTGAGTGGTTAGAAAGTTGCTTTGTACACTGGCCTTAGCAAAAATTCTCTCCAGCGCAGCCCAGAAGGTCATGGAGCAGACTCCAGTAGTGTCTTTACCTTCGGTTCCTTCTCCGATTCAGTTGAGTTCAGAGCCAGAGTGTCTGGAAGTCCTTGTGGTGGAATCTTCGTTTCCGAAGTCCATTCCGGAAGTTTCGGTGCCGAACTCAGCTCCAACCACCTCAATGCTGTAGTCTTTCGAGGGGTCTGGGGGCCGGATCTGGGGGTCAGGATGCCACAATGGGTGAAACCCTCTTCCAAAACTTCTCCAGAACATCCCCACAAAGAGGTCACTCTGAAGCGTGGGTGTAGGTGGAAACACAGAGATTTCCCTGAGTCTGTCATGTCTGATACCGACTTTAAGGATGTCTCATTTTCAGACATCTTAGAGATCATGAAACAGAGATGGCTGGAAAGCCGTTTCCCCTTCTGAGGTTGAGTTGGTATACCTAGAGGCATTTAGTTCTCGACCCTCCACCTCTTGGGTGTCTCCGCCTTTCGACCATCTGCTGAGTGTAGTCAGTCAGAAGGCATGGGGCTCTCCAGAGTCAGGGAGCCAGTTCCAAGGAGGCCAAACAAATTTATCACAGCTCCAGAGGACAAACAGTTTCTAACCAAAGGAGTCCCGGTAAATGCTATGGTGGTGGCTGCGGCGGCCACCAAGAAGGAACCAGCTGAAACCTCTGCATCTGTCCATCTGCTGAATAAGGAATCTCGTACAATAGACAGGTACGGGAAGCGTATGTTTTCTTCAACAGCCTTTACCCTTAGGTCACTGAACTACCTATCCCATTTCACTCGTTTGCAGAGGGATCTCCTAAAGGAGTTAGGAGATGCCCTACAAGGTGCCACAGCTCAAGGGCCATCTGACAAGATAACTCTCAGCTTGCGACCTTAACCCCTATTACTAACTCCTCCATGTGCCTCATCTCCTGTGCGGCTGATGGAGTGAGTAGGGCAGCAGGTACAGGAATAGCTCTGAGGAGACATTCCTGGATGCGTCTTTGTGAAGTTTGCTGAACCCTTCAAGTCTTCCTTTTATTGACCCCCCCCCTTTTGACAGCTTGTCCCTGTTTGAGCCAAAAGTGAAGAAGACCCTAACTAGGAGTGAGCAGGACGGCAAGACTCTCTCTGCTGTGGGAATACGTTTTTCGCCCCAATGAGGCCCTATCCCAAGGGCCAGAAGAGTGGGAAAATGTGGTTCCAGAAATCCAAGGGAGCTTTGCCAGGCACTCTTGGTGTATTTTCCCCCAGGGGCAGAGGGGGAAATAACAGAAGATGCCACCCACGTGGCAGGGGGGGTCCATTCTTGGGTCATCCATTCTAGCACTCCTGAAAGGAGGCCCGCCTGTCTATCTCTGGAGGCAGTTGGGGGATTATTATCACTGTACCCAAAAGCCTGGCTAGACTTGACTCAAGACCAAAGGGTACAGTCCATCATATCCAGGGGATACAACATTCCTTTCTCCCATCCACCCCTTCCGTCAAAGTCCATCCCAGATATCCCACCTGGTCAAAGGGATCGAGCAACCATAGAGATCCAAAGGTTGCTGGAAAAAAAGAGCCATCCAAGAAGTCCCCACAAACCAAGTCGGATCCGGAATTTACTCAAGGTTCTTTTTAGTTCCAAAAAAGACAGGGGACTGGAGATCAATTCTAAATCTCAGCAGACTAAACAAGTTGATCAAGAAAACGAAGTTCTGGATGGTGCCACTGCAATCTATACTCCCTATTTTGGATCAAGACAATTGGATGTGCTCAATAGATCTTCAGGATGCGTACTACCATATCAAGATGGACAGGCGATCCAGAAAATATCTATGCTTCCAGCTGGGAGACGTGCATGGCAGTAGTTACGGCTCACCTGAGACGTCAAGGATTCCGGGTGTTTCCATACTTAGACGACTGGCTCCTGACCACCACCACCGAGCATCTACTAACCAGAACAAGAGACTCCATCGTTCATCTCTGCTTACAGCTGGGTATTACGGTAAACTTAGAAAAATCTGCCTTGTTGTCATCTCCGCATATTACCTTTACAGGGGCAGACTTAGACACGAGAAACATGGTGGCAAAATTGCCTCACGAAAGAATACAGACACTACACCACCAAGTGTCCATACTGATCAAGAAGAAAAAAGTGCAAACCAAATTTGTCCTCAAAGTCCTAGGTTCAATGGCAACGACAATCATATTGATTCCATTGGCACATCCACACATGAGGATATTGCAGTGGCTTCTCTTTGCCCAGTGGTCTATGCAGGAGTTGCCTATGTGTCACAAAATTCTCATCACGAATGCCTGCAAGAAGGCTCTACAATGGTGGCTCCATTCCGACCAGGTAACAATAGGCAGGCCATTCGTACTTCCCCCACCTGGTAGCCACAGTGACCACGGACGCTTCCAGATAGGGTGTGGGGGGCATTATCTGGGAGAGACTGTGCAAGGGACTAGGCAGGAACACGAGTACCACTTGCACATAAATATTCTAGAGATAAAGGCTGTTCTTCTGGCATTGCAAGCATTCAACAGCTCTCTACCGATAGGTACTATTGCAATTCAAACAGACAATATGTCAGTGGTGTGGTACATCAACAAGCAAGGGGGAACCAAATCCTACACCCTATGTCGGGAGGCTCAAAGGATATGGCAATGGACAATTTCTTCTCAACGCTTTCTGACTGCAATGCACATCCCAGGGAAATCCAATGTAATAGCAGACAGGTTAAACAGGGCAAACCTTATGCCTCATGAGTGGTCCCTGAATCAAATGATTGCGAACAAAATTTTTCACAAGTGGGGCCAGCCTTGCTGTGATCCATCAACACCAAATGCAGCAGCTACTTTGCCCTAGTCCCCCATCCAGGGGAGTCCTCAAGGAATGCACTTGTGCACTATTGGCCCCCGGGACTTCTGTATGCCTTTCCCCCCGTTTCCTTTAATACCCAAGGTACTCCAGAAAGCCAAGTTGTTAAGTTGCAAACTAATTCTCATTGCTCCTTACTGACCTCGCCAAATATGGTTTCCCTTCCTGTGGCCCCATCTTCTGGAAGAGCCCTGGATCCTGTACCCGGTGCCAGATCTTCTGACTCATCAGTCAGGGATGCGCCACCCCTCTCTTCAAAATCTCAAGCTGACAGCTTGGTTACTCCACTTTCAGTTTTCGCCAGGCTTCCTGATCTATCCCCGGCAGTAAGGCACATTTTAGTTTCAACGCACAAGAGTACAACTAGGAAACTTTATGCGAATAAATGGAAGATGTTCTCTTATTGGGCAAACAGAAACAACATAGATCCTTTTACAGCTCCTATAGCTGCGATTCTAGAATTCTTAACAGAAATTTTTGATCAGGGTGCAGCAGCAGCCACGGTAAGAGTGCAACTAGCTGCTATTTCAAATTATCACGTGGAAGACATGGGGTAGAATATCCTGTCCCACAGATTATGTAAAGCTTTTCTCCGGGGTACCTTTCTTCTTGGTCCCCCTTAAGAGCACCTCCACCTCTGTGGGACCTCAGTTTGATACTGTCAGCCTTAACTTCACCCCCCCTTTGAACCAGCCTCCTCGTGTTCACTAAAGTTCTTATCGTGGAAGACAATTTTTTTAACAGCAATTACCTCAGCTAGAAGAGTTTCAGAACTGCAAGCTCTGTCTATCCGTCCTCCATATTTGATCTTTCATAAAGACAGTGTGTCCCTCAGGACAAATCCTTCCTTTCTACCAAAAGTTTGTTCTGAGGCCACTTTGAACCAGTCTATTGAGTTACCTGTATTTTTCCCTAATCATGGCAACAAAGCAGAATACAAGCTTCACCAGTTGGAAGTTCTTAGACAACTACATTTTTACTTGTATAGGACCAAAGAATTTCGAAAATCTGACCAACTCTTTGTTTCATTTTTTAGAAAACAGGAAAAGTGTTGCAGTTTTAAAGTCACCTTATCAAAATGGCTCACAGATACCATCACCTATGTCTATAACTTGCATAACAAACAGTTGCCAGGAAAAGTTAGAGGCATTCAACTAGAGCCATGGCTACTTCTACTGCCTTCCAAGCTAAATTTCCTTTGAACTCAGTTTGTGTGGCTGCTACATGGGTCAATCCTCATATCTTTATCACTCATTACAAAGTAGATGTGGCCTCTCTGAACAGGGCTTCCTTTGGATCAACAGTTCTGAAGAGTTTATTCCCTTGAGCCACCCAAGAAGAAGGTGCTGGGGACGCTGTCCCAACCAGCAAGAATGAAGGCAAGATAGGACAACATATAAAGAACTTACATACTCACCATAACGTTCCATGTTTGTTGTCCATGATCTCACCTTCATTTTTGCGACCCACCCTCCTTTCCCCCTTCTAGAGGATTGAGAGGAACTTATAAATTGGCTATAGGTGCCTGACTCTCTTCACACCTGTTTTCAGAGTAGCGGCAGTGCATCTCACAGTTTATTCTTTTTACGTGAGTTGGTATAGTCTAGTGTTTAGTTTCTCAAACGAGATCAGAGGAACAACTACTAGGCATCATGGTATATAGTGTAGCCTTGAGCCAGTGAGAGCTCTCGAGCTTTCGTATATGGCCAAGTCGGAACCGATGCTCGGTTCCAAACCCAACCAGCAAGAATGAAGGCGAGATCATGGACAACAAACATGGAACAATGTTCTTCGTGTTTCACTGTTGCAGTCATCACATTTGGATTATCTGCCTGCAGGTAGCCCTCAGCCAGCCTGAATACCAGAGTCTTCAGATTTCTGCGTCAGATGCTGTCACTTCTTCCTTGTCGTCAGGGGTATAAAACATGCAGCCAATGCCATTACATCAGTCTTTCCCGTGCGGTGCCCGAAGCAGAAGCAGTTTGCAAGTGCCGGTCGGCCGACTCCTGAAATTTTCGTTTTCGAGTTTCAGACTTGAAGTCTTCAAAAAAGTTAAGTACCTCGTTGGGGATCCTTTTTCTTGCTCTAACCGATGTCAGTAAAAGTTAACAATTGTCTTACCTGGGGAAAGCAAATACCTCATAGAGATTTTCATTCTTACTGCATCCCCTGCTTAGGCCCAGACCACGACATCCCTCGTTGTCGGTTTTGTGCCTTATTCAACACCCGAACTATCTGTCGTCGGGCTATTTTTGCAGCCAATTATTTTCGTACTTGTTCTGTGTACTCCGAAATGGCTTCATCAAGCCATCCGACTACCGATCTTCTGAAAAAACGTAAGGATAAAGACAGAGACAGACCGCATAGGTCTAAAACTGCCAACGACACTTCCGTTAAGCTAGTCGCCAGTCCACCGGTACTCAGTGAGGCGCCTTCACAGCCCCTGATACCCGCTACTTCTGATTTGCAGGCCTCTACTGAGACCCATTCAGAGTCTGGTATGCCGCGAGGTGCTTCGACTATGGAACCTGTGGATGTCTCTACCTTGGATGGGTCTGGAGCCTCTGGGCAGGCACCGGCTTCTGAGGGTGTATTTAGGCCTACAGACATTCATATTAAAGCAACGCCATCGTTTTCATCCAGGCCTAAAACTCGCACCACGCCTAGAAAACAGACGACCAAACCCCAGGCCAAGGTCCATATGCCTAAAACAAATGCTTAGAATGGCTGAAGACCTCATTGCCTTGATTAGGGGAAGCCAGCCTTCCCCCTCTAAGAGACCTAGAACCGAGTTTCTTTCTGATTCTTCTGATCAGGAGTCTAATTTTTCTGCTCCTGATTACCAGGATTTGCCCTTGTCTACTTATGAGGATTCTGATGCAGAGGATTCCATTCCCTCTGCTTCCCCTCTAGAAGATTTTTCTTTCGGTGAAACCTTGCACACTCTTGGAGCATTTCCACTGGAGAAAGCCAGGATTACTCTGACTCCAAAAAGAGGCTTAGGGAATTCTTACTCCTACCTCAACACAGGCCTTTAGCTATCCCTCCCGTTCTGGACATTGTAAATGATGCTTTCTTGGAATCTAGCCTTTCCACAGACACTTTACCTCCAGCTCCCAGAAAACCTTACCAGTATTACAGAGTACCTGACTCTCACAAGCTCAATAAAGAATCCTTCTGTGGATCCAGAGACCATTTCCCTAGAACCAAAAGGCATTAAAAGCTACTGCTGCCAAAAATCCTACCCCTTCTGATAGAGATTCTAGAGCCTTAGACAGATGGGGTAAGAAGTTATACACTTCTGCTACTTTGGCCATCAGGGCTTTAAATTGCCAGTTTCATATGTTAAAGTATCAGCAGCATGTTATGGGGCTACTTAAACAGAAAATTATGTTGATTACCCGATTGTAATGAACACAAAGAATTACAGGATTTAATGCATTCTGCAGAACAAGTTGGTAAACGTACTTTGCAATGTGGTTTTAATGCTTTAGAAGCATCTTGCAAGGCTGCTGTCACTGTGTCTGTACATGCTTGGCTTAAGGAACAAAACTTGCCAGATCATGTAAAAGCTAAATTACTGGATGCTACCTTAAACCAAGACCGCCTTTTTGGCAACAAAGCAGAAGAAATCCCCAAAAGGATGGAGGAAAAAGCTAAATCTATGTAAACTGTTAAAGAATTCCTGCAAGTACAGCCTCCCAGATTCAGTAGGCATTGGCTTTCTAAGAACTGGTAACACGAACTAGGTCCCAATAAGCAACAAAAAATGTTTGCAGAAGCACTAAAGCCCAATAAACTTTTCTCTGAACTGGAACAAATACCTCTCTGTTTGAGTCAAACGTTCCTTTATTGTTATACCAGCAATTAAAAGATGCACGAACAGTTAGTGATTCAGTAGTACAAAAATCCAAAGAGACAACAAAATAAATCAAGCGCTTTCACCCGTTGCTATGACGGGCTTTGTCAAGATGAACCACCAAAAGCACTTTATGTGCTTATATACAGCATTTATAAACCAATTAATCAATTAAAATAATTGTAACAAACAGATTAAGTCAATTAAAAACAAAGACTTCTTTTCTGCTTAAAGCAGTATCACATTCATTATGCTTGGTACCAATACGTTTTGATCAAACACATATCCGGAATACATTCGTAATATTGGATTTCTTCCATTATTTATTCTTTTTTCTATTCTTGTTATGTACAAATAGCTCGTACAGTATATGTAACTGTATAAAAACTGAATACAAACCTTACGGTTACTGTGAATGTTTATCTGAGCTTATCTATATGTTTACAAAAATTTTTTTTTTTTTAAGCAATTTCGCTGACATGGTGCTCATCATAACCGTATTTAAACCAAAAAGCACATCCTGGATGTTATTCAAATCAAAGAACTTTCCTTCTTTCTTTTTCAGTTTTTTGTATTACTTCGGAATATACCAAATAGTGTGTCAAAAAAACTGAATACAAACATTTTTACGGTTACAATGTGCATTGACCTGTCTACGCGGTTGTAGTACTATCTAAACGCTTATTCCTACCAATTAAAACCATAAAGGAAATAAAAAATGTTTAAACATATTAACATGCTAAACCAATATGTACTATTCTTTGAATTTTATTCTTTAAATTTTAATAAAACTGAGTTAAATCTTACGTGAAGAATTATAACTAAACTATTTATGGTTTTCTCACCGGGAAATATGTTATTTAATTCCGATGAATGTAATGCTTTTTCAGGACTACAGAATTGTTTTGGCAGTACACAACCTTTATATTAAGAATTAACATACTTATAAAATTAATATTATTACACTTGATTCTAAAATGTTAATTAAATATAATAAATGTTCAAAATAAATAAATATATAAATAAATATTATTATATTATATTAAGTTGACTGTAATTAATAAATATCAAATATTTGTTAATTTAAATAATAAATCAGTATATAAAAAATCACCTTAATAAATTTTAATGTTATAGATGTTTATGGATATTATTTACTATAAAAATATTTACTATATATTATAATTTTTGTTAAAATAAATTAGGAATAAATCAATACATATAAGAATAATAAGTACAACAAATTGTGAAAGTGAAATATATTTACTTAATCAAATGAGACATTTCCCTAGAACCAAAAGGCATTAAAAGCTACTGCTGCCAAAAATCCTACCCCTTCTGATAGAGATTCTAGAGCCTTAGACAGATGGGGTAAGAAGTTATACACTTCTGCTACTTTGGCCATCAGGGCTTTAAATTGCCAGTTTCATATGTTAAAGTATCAGCAGCATGTTATGGGGCTACTTAAACAGAAAATTATGTTGATTACCTGATTGTAATGAACACAAAGAATTACAGGATTTAATGCATTCTGCAGAACAAGTTGGTAAACGTACTTTGCAATATGGTTTTAATGCTTTAGAAGCATCTTGCAAGGCTGCTGTCACTGTGTCTGTACATGCTTGGCTTAAGGAACAAAACTTGCCAGATCATGTAAAAGCTAAATTACTGGATGCTACCTTAAACCAAGACCGCCTTTTTGGCAACAAAGCAGAAGAAATCCCCAAAAGGATGGAGGAAAAAGCTAAATCTATGTAAACTGTTAAAGAATTCCTGCAAGTACAGCCTCCCAGATTCAGTAGGCATTGGCTTTCTAAGAACTGGTCCTTTCCAGTCCCTTCTAGGCCTTTTCAGTCAAAACCCAGGAACAGCAGACCACCTCAGCTACACTCTCAGGCTTCGCACAAGCCTAAGCAGTGGGGGGCTCCCACTTCCAAAGCAAGGAGTAGTAAGCCACCCCCTACGGAAAAATGGCACAATGACTTAACCTTAACCCTTAAGCCATGCTCTACTACCTGCTCCCTTAGGAGGAAAGCTTACCCTGCATGCAAAAAACTGGGAACTCATTAACCAGGACAGTTGGGTTTTGAACATAGTTTCCCAAGGATATAAATTCCACTTCCACACCCTACCCAACACCAAATGGTTGGCCAGACCTACCCCCAAATCAATGGGTGGAGGCCCAACAGCAGGTTCTCTCTCTCCTCAATATCAGGGCTATTCAGCCTGTCCCAGCAGAACAAAGGGGACAAGGCTTTTATTCAAGACTTTTTTTCTTGTACCCAGAAAAGACAACTCCTGGCGTCCTAACCTGGACCTCTCTATTCTCAACACCTTTCTGGTAGTTCCAAAATTCAAAATGTTAATTCTGCAACAGTTTCTTCCCATGCTAGCCAAGGATGCCTGGCTGGCAACCCTAGACTTAAAGGAAGCTTACCTGCACATCCCAATAAGGGAATCTTGCAGGAAATACCTACGCTTCAGTGCAGGCTCCATGCACTATCAGTTCTCTGCACTTTCCTTTGGCTTATCTACTGCGCCAAGGGCATTCACAAAGTGCCTAGCTCCAGCCATTGCATTTTGCAGGCAGAGAAATATTCAAATTTACCCATATTTGGACGATTGTCTGATTCAGGCAGAGAGCCAGGACTTGCTATTACAGCACCTGGCATTCGTAAAGAAACTTCTAACCTCACTGGGGTACACCATCCACGAAAAGAAATCTCACCTAGTACCCTGCCAACAGATTGTATTCCTGGGAGCAAGCTTGAACACAACTTTCCAGATGGCATTCCTCACTCCAGAGAAACAAGTTTACTTGACAACCTACTTAAACTACTGGCCACAAAACCCAGCTATCTGCAAGGAAAACACTGCAAGCCCTGGGTTTCATGGCCTCTTGCATTTTACTACTTCCATATGCAAGACTGCATATGAGGAAACTCCAATGGTATCTTAAAAAGCCTATGGTGTCAACATTATCAAGACCTGGAAACAATGATTTCTATCATTCCTTGTATCAAGACAGAGTTCCTTTGGTGGGCAGAGGCCTGCTACCACAACAAGGGACTCCCTTTCACTCTACCCCCTGCCGCCCAAACCCTAACAACAGACCCATCAGACTATGCATGGGGAGCTCACATGGCAGGGCAGTGCATTCAGGGCAAATGGAACCCGAGACAGATGCACCTGCATATCAATCAAAAAGAAATCTTAGCTGTACAGAATGCTCTGACAGCCTTCAAAGACCATATTCTTCCAGGACAACTATTGGTAAAGACAGACAACACCACAGTTATGTGGTACATAAAAAAAGCAGGGGGGAATCCACTCGTACCCTTTCTGTAGACTAGCCATGGCTCTGTGGAACACAGCCTTGAGCTACCAAGCACACCTGCAAGCTCAATTCCTGCCAGGCTTACTAAATTCACTGGCACACAACTTAAGCAGAAATCTCATGGACCCACACGAATGGAAACTAGAAGCCAAAATATACAACCTCTTGAGGAACAAGTGGGAGACTCCAGAGATAGACCTGTTTGCCTCCCCTCAGAACTACCAATTGAACAAATTCTGCACAACAACTCCCCACAGCCAAGTTTGGAAAGTGGATGCCCTGTCCTTTACCTGAGAAAGCCTCTCAGTTTATGCCTTTCCCCCTCTGCCTCTCCTCTCGAAGGTTCTACTAAAGATCAAACAGGACAAGCAAAGGACAATACTGATTGCACCAGACTAGCCCCGCCAGCAGTGGGTACCCCCTCTTGTGCAATATGGCACTGCTACAACCATGGCACCTGCCTCAGACCCCTTCCCTGCTGTCCCAGCAGGCGGGCCAGATTCTGCACCCTCAGCTTCAAACCCTGAACCTTTCAGCCTAGCTAATTCCTTGATCTCTCCCTTAGCATCCCTCAGTAATCAGGTACTGGATGTCATTCTGGAGGCAAGTAGGCCTAGTACTAGAAAATCCTATGCTGAAAAGTGGAAAAGATACTGTTCTTGGTGCCTGGCTTCGGGGATGGGCACAACAGTGCCCAGCTTACCTCAGATTCTACAGTACTTAACAGAAATGCTCCACAGGGGCCTATCCTTCTCGTCAATTACAATTCATGCCACTGCCATTTCAGCACATTATAATACAGAGCCACCCCTTTTCTCTCACCCCTTGCTAAAGCAATTCCTTACAGGGGCCAAAAATTTAAGACCCCCCCAGGAGAGCTCCCACTCCAGCCCGGGACCTTAACTTTGTATTGGAAAAGCTCACTCTTCCCCCCTTTGAAAAAGCGGCTACAGCTGAGTTGAAATTCCCTTCTTGGAAAACGGCCTTCCTTCTAGCCATCACTTCAACAAGAAGAATGTCCGAATTACAGGCCCTCATGGCAGTGGAACCCTTCATTACCTTCCATGCGGACAGGATTTCCCTCAGGACTAACCCTTCCTTTATGCCCAAGGTGGTGTCTTCTTTGGCCCTAAATCAGTCCATTCATTTGCCTACTTTTTTCCCTAATCCACAAAACAAAGGGGAACGAATACTGCACTCTCTGGATGTGCACAGACAACTTAGATTCTATTTGGACAGGACTAAGCCTACCAGAAAATCTGAGCCGCTGCTAGTTAGCTTTGCTGCAGGGGCAGAGGGGAAGGCCATTTCAAAGCAAACCATTTCCAAATGGATAGCCCGTTGCATTCATTTCTGCTACAAGCACCATGGAAAACCTACCCCACCCGGGATGAGATCACATTCCACCAGGGCTGCATTTACCTCTGCGGCATTTCTCAGAGGGGTCCCTACCAGGGACATCCTAGAAGCTGCTACCTGGAGCTTTGTACATACCTTCACCAGGCATTACCACTTACCTATCTTTTTTAAATCCAGAGCTGGATTTGCCACTGCAGTCTTGCAGGGATTAATAGCTGGCCCTAATGCTCTTTAACTTCCTCCTCCCTTCCTTAGCTTTGGGAATCAACCCAGATGTGATGACTGAAACAGTGAAACATGAAGAACATAGTACAGTTGTGTCCACTTACCATAAATGTAGATGCTTGAGTGTACTCACTGTTGCAGTCCTGGTTACCCTCCCTCCAGCCCCCTGACTTCTCTTGGCTCTACCTCTCATTATGGTTGGTATGTCTATTTTTTCTTGTGTATTTGCTTTTTGATGGGGGTTTTACCATACCATTTAATTGCTTCCTATTATGGGGGCACCTGACATCTGGGGCAAGAAAAACTGATGCAATGGTGTCTGCTGCATGTTTTATACTCCTGACGTCAGGGAAGAAGCGACAGCATCCGACGCAGAAATCCGAAGACTCTGGTATTCAGGCCGGCTGAGGGCAACCTGCACGCAGATAACCCAAATGTGATGACTAAAACAGTGAATACACTCTAACATCTACATTTCTGGCAAGTGTACACAACTGTACTTTATGGTGAGTTCGTAACTTCTTTCTTTTCATCTCCTTTGCTACATGGAGGAAGGAATGATGTAAACCCTTTCAGAGTACAAATCACATTTTATTTTGACTTTAGATGACTAACTTCCCACTGGAAAATTCTTCTGTCAAAAACCACTCCACCAAAGGCATGGCTACTTTCAGTGCTTGATTCAAAAATGTTTTCTTTCATACATCTCTGCAATGGGCATGACTTTGTCATCAGTTGACACCTTCAACAAGCATCATTCTTTGGACCATGATTCCAGAAGTCTGGCCTCATTTGACATCTCAGTGCCACAAAATTCTGTATTATGAACACTTTCCTTTTTAGTCTGAGTCCTCCTGGATGGTTTAAATGTCTCTGCTTGAGATTCCTCTTAAGTTATCCTCAGCAGAAAGATCCTAACATCCAGTCTAACACGTGTACTCACTACATATGTTGTGATTTATTTAGTAGAAATAACTGTTGAAGTAACACCGCAACCCCCTGTGCAAAAAAAAGGGGGGGTTATGGATGGATGGCATGGCATTGCTTTTAGTTGAGATGTGAAACATCAAAACTCTAATGTCCAAATCTAATAAAACCCAAATACATAAAACTAATGCAAGCACTGTCCTACAAAATCTATGTACAGAACATTGCCAAAAAAGTAGAAAATATCACTTTTGCAGTTCGGCTGCAGCCTCCCCACAGCCGTGATCTCTTGATCTACTTACTGTTAGTTCTTGGGTCTCAAACTGTGTGTGTGTGTGTGTGTGTGTGTGTGTGTGTGTGTGTGTGTGTGTGTGTGTGTGTGTGTATGTGTGTGTGTGTGTGTGTGTGTATATGTGTGTGTGTGTGTGTGTGTGTGTGTGTGTGTGTGTGTGTGTGTGTATGTGTGTGTGTATATGTGTGTGTGTGTGTGTGTGTGTGTGTGTGTGTGTGTGTGTGTGTGTGTGTGTGTGTGCTCGCGCACATACTGGGGGGTACAACATGAAAAACATAACTCACCTTCTTCCATTTAATGTGAGTTCTGCAACCTCAAAACAAAGCATATCATCTTTGATGAAGATTATTCTGACACACCAAAAATGTTGCAACATATTTCATGCCATATTATTTACAGCATTTCAAAATATGGTAGCGTACTGCCTGATCACCTATAGTGCTCTCATCAATTGATCTGCAGATAGGTCTTCTACATTGGGGTGCTTATTTACATTTTGTCATACCAATGTAGTTAGAAGGCAATGTTAACAAAGTGCTGCAAATGGAGATCAAACCTTAGGGACTCTCCTTAGTTGTTCTAGTTTTGATTTTTCTTAATTCCTCTCCAGTTCAGTTTTCTTCTGAAGCTACATTTGGGGAGTCTGCAATGTATACTGGTACATGTATGTATTGGTGCATACTGTGACCTTGTGTACTACAGTAGAAAAGTGCTTACCCACTTAACCTGTGAATTCTTTTCAGCTGTTTGTACAGTTTGGGACACCTGACATTTGTCATGGAAAAATTCCCTTATTTGATGCCTAATGCAGCAGTACCATTTAAGGGTTCATATTGCCATCCATTTACAAGCCATTACTTGTGACAGCACTGTCTGTAATACTACTGTAATACTAGGATGGGGAGCATCCTGATGTAAAGCAGTACCAAAAGTGCCAGCATTTCAATGTGGTCACTTGAAGATGCAGCAGTGAAAACATGGCAGCCTTGCCTCACTGCTCAGAGAATGGCAGTTGCTGTAATTGCCTAGCACATGGATCAGCAGATGTTGAACTTGAGAGAGACCATAACTACACCCTCCAAGAGACAAGCTCATTTTTGAAATGGCTGCCACATGTTTGCTTATTGTATCCTCATCAGTACTATCAAGGGCTCAAGTCACTATTTCCTTACTCCACTTCAGTGGATAATGAGGGTTTTAGAAGAACTACTGGCCACCACTGTGTGTTCTATGGTGTCAGTGCTACTCAGCCAATGTTTGAATGGCTGGAACAAGTTCACAACCAGTTTACTCTTGTAGAGCACTTCCTTGAAAGAGATGGCCATAATTTAGTAATAGCCATTGAGACTGAGGACTGTTCACTTCAGGCCTCTCCTGAATTCAGGAATGCCTCTTTGGTGTAATGTGAGGCAGGTCGACTAAGTACTACCATGCCAGGGTCCACAATTCAGGCTGTAGACTTGGGCTTTCTTTGAAGTTTGGTAGGAGGAGTTCTTATGAGTGCAAGATCACACTATTAATAATCATGGACTGAAAGCACTGGATCCAGGGAAGACCTGTGAAGCTCTCACTGCTAGGCACATTTGTTAATACCGGCATTCTACTTGACGCACCTTTCCCACCCATTGCATGTTTGACATCATATGTTCAATGTGCACCTGCATAACATGGGCAGAGCTGATGGCAGGGGCCTTCCTCTCCCTGCTTGCCTTTGGGAGGAATCTGACAATATAGATATAATTTCTTAAAGATGACAAAGCCTCCCCTCTCTAATTTCCCTCTGAATGACCCCCTTCTTTAGAGAAATTTTAACATTACAGCCAAGTGCACCACCAGGCATTTCTGTAGTTACCTCTGACTGACGCCTCTAGGCATCAAATATTGCTTGTTCATATTTGCATTAATAATTCCAAAACCATGCCGCATACAAGGTATCAGAAGATTTTACCTTAAAGCATACATGATGGCAAATACTATTGTGTTGATATTTGGCCTCTGTCTAATGCAACTAAAGAGATAATGGTTCATAGCCTAGTACCAACCTATGAACCTATCAGCCCTAGGGCCTATACAAGCCTAGCCATAACAATTCCCTGGCTATTTCTTCCCACATTATTTACTTTCCTGGACCCCTGTCTAGCAGGGCGACTGACGTGATCCCTGGGGTGAATTTCCTTTCTCCCATCCAATCGTCAAGGTTCCTCTTGAAGAGGTCCAAAGAGGCACTCTGCTTGACATGTATGGGCAATCTATTCCAGAGTCTGGGGAGTCTCTGGGTCAGGAACCTATCCCTCCAGCATGTTTTGTTTATTGTGATGACAAGGTTTAGATCCCTGGAGCGTGTAGCTCTGAGGGATTGGGATTTCTTTAAGTGTAGCATGTCCAACAGCTCTGGGTTTGACATGGCCTTGTATGTTAAGCAGAGATCGCCTCTGAGTAGACGATATGTGACAGAGTATAGCTGGAGTTTTTTAAGGCGGTCAGCGTAGGGCATCTGCTTTAGGCCTGTGATTCTTTTAGTGAGGTATTTCTGAGGCCTTTCCAGTTGTTGCAGATGTCTTGAGAGGTACATACCAAATGGGGCGTTGTATTCTATAATGGGTCTAATGAGGGATGAGTACAGTGGGACAATGACCTCCTTTTTCTGGATGAAAAGCCCTTCGTGATGAGGTGTGCCACACAGAAGGATTTCCTGACTGTTGTGGCGATGTGGTTATCGAAGGTGAGACCACTGTCCACCTGTGTCCCTAAGTCTCTTATCACACTTTCTGTTTAGTGTACTGCCACCTATATGGTAATTCATGGATACATGTTTTTTCCCAAAGGGGATAACAATACATTTCTTGGCATTGAGCTTGAGCCCATGGCTCTGGCACCAAGCATCTGTTTCTGTAAGGCCCTTTTGTAGAGTATCCACATCATTTGGGGATTCAATAATGGCTCCCAGTTTGCAGTCATCTGCAAACTTTGTTAGCCAGAGTCCCTTAGTGTTGACCTGTACTTCAGAGAAGTAGATGCCAAACAAGAGCGGCCCCAGGACTGAACCCTGAGATACTCCACTTGTCACTTGTCTGGAGCTGGATTTGGAGTCGGCTACTTTTACAGTGTGGGTTCTATCAATAAGCCATTTAGCAAACCATTGGGTGACATAGGGATTAATGCCCAACTTAGTAAGTTTATCTATGATTCCAGAGTGGGGGATTGTGTCAAAGGCCTTGGCAAGGTCTTGATAGGCTGTGTGGACCACCTTACCCTTGTCCATGGCTCTGGAGACTGATACAAAGAAGTCAATCAGGTTCAGGAGACAAGATCGGCCCTTCACAAACCCAAACTGGGTGGGGTCCAGTGTTTGAAGGTTGCCAATGTCTTTGTTTATAAATTCCATGATAATACGCTCCATGGCCTTGCAGATAAGGCTGGTCAGACTGATGGGACGGTAGTTTCCGGGATCCAAGGTGGATCCCCCCCTTGTGGATTGGGATAACTGTAGCTCTGCGCCACTCAGTGGGCATGAAACCTGAGGTGAGGCTATGATTAAACATGACACTTAGGTGAGGTGCCAGTTCATATTGTAGTTCATGTAGTACACAGCCCGGGATGTCATCTGGTCCCATGGATGCTGTATTCTTGGCTTTAGAGAGTGCGTTTTGTACCTGTGTGGCAGTTATTACTGGAATTTGGCAATCTTCCGGTATTGAGATAGGCCATTTAGGGGGTGAGAGGGGGGTGAAGTTGGCACTGAATCGATCTGCCAGGATATTGGCAATATCCTTCGGATCAGTATATTTAATGCCATTCTGTTAGAGCAGATCTGAGCATTGCCATTTAGATTCTTGACATAGTTATAGAATGCTTTGTGGATGTCTTTGGAATCTTTGGCAATTTTATTTTCGTAACTAGCTTTGGAGGATTTTATGAGGCATCTCAGTTTCTTACTGAGGCTAGTAAGGGAGTTTTTTGCATCCTGGGATTTTCCTCTTTTCTGCAAAAGTTTCTTCCTTTTGTTGTAAAGTTTGTTTATGGCAGGGGACCACCAGATTGGCTTCCTTTTTTTGGATGAGAGCATTTTGGTTCTATTTGGGATGGCACGATTCATGCATGAGTGGATGTGCTCGTACAGTGCCTTAGTGTAGGATTCAGCAGTTGAACTTTCAGTTCCCGTCTGCATGGGTGTCATGAAGTTTGTCACTTCTGACTTGAGTAGCATGAAGTTGGCTTTGGAGAAG
Organism: Protopterus annectens; assembly: GCF_019279795.1. Taxonomy (NCBI): domain Eukaryota; kingdom Metazoa; phylum Chordata; order Ceratodontiformes; family Protopteridae; genus Protopterus; species Protopterus annectens. The sequence goes on from NC_056735.1 coordinate 1,403,505,138, forward strand.
TTTTTTATGGTGGTTTCTTTACTGGGGGGGGTGGGGGTGGGACCTGACTAACGAGGGGGTGACCATAGGTATGGAGCATTGATTTCCCATGTTGGTAATGACCAGGTCTAGGATATTGGAGCCCCTGGTGGACTATGGATTAGTTGATCCAGGTTGTTGGAATTTATGAATTCCAAGAACCGTTGCGCAAAGGTGTTGGGACATGAGTAGTTTTCCCAGTTAATGGCAGGGTAGTTAAAATCACCCAGTATTAGGGTGTTTGGTTCTATCTTAATATTTTCCAGTATGTTTAGAAAGGTGTAGTGAGAATCTTGGGGTATGGTGGGGGATCTGTAGCAAGCTTCAATTTGGATTGCAGTCTTACCTAGTGTTAGTTGCACTTGGAGAATTTCAGACACATTGTGTTGGCCAACTAGCCTGGTGGTGTGAATATCCTTGGTGAATATTGACACTCCTCCACCTTTAATGTTTCGGTCCTGGTTTGGTGGCTGAAAAGTGTGGTAAGAGTTGTAGCCTGGTATTGCAGGGGTGCTCTCTGGAGCCTTGAACCAGGTCTCAGTTACTGCACAGATATCGATGTTCTCCATTTTTAGGAGTGCCTCGAGAGAGTGCATTTTGAGGTTTACACTTCTAGCATTGAGCATTCATTAATGAATATTTGTATAGTATTTGTATTGTAAGAATTTTCATACTTCTCTAAATATCACAAAATTCAGGTAACACAGACAGAGCTGTATAGCCTCATATGAAAGCTCACGGATGTATGAAGAAATTCCTGCCGGCAGTATGCTTCTTACTTGAATGGTTACTGAGATATCAGAAGTTGTTTATACAACAATACAAAACTAATAATCTGATGATGTCAATCTTAATCTATTCTTGACTCTTGGGTGTCTGTTCCGATCCTCGGAACCGGTCCAGCTGTTATACAGCTCGCACCATCCAAAAATCTCTTGAGCTAATATTCTACCCATAATGCCACTCTCCCATTTACCTCAGATCTCATTTGCTGCTCTTGTAGAAAGATGCGTCAACCAACTCTCCTCTCGCAGCTAAGTAATTTTTAAAATATATTAGTCTTTCTCCCTTTCCTATAAAATTTTAATATTCTTCATTTCTCTACCCACCCTTTCCACTGGTGCGTTTCCATACCCATTTGTATTCTTTCCCTACCATCGCTAGTAGTATTTCCTCTCTCCCTTTCTCTTTACAGTTTTGGTAGTTCTTTCTACCTTTGTTGGTAGAAATTCCTCCTTTTCACTCTGTCCTGTGTGTGGTGTGTTCGTTGACTTTCTCCTTTTGCCACTTGTCAATATGGAAGAAAAGTCCAAAGGCACGACTGGATTTAAGCAGTGCCAGATCTGTGACCAAAAAATGCCCAACTCTGACAGGCATTCAGCTTGCATGTATTGTCTAGGTGCTCCTCATTTAGACACAGAGTGCTCTCTCTCTGCCAGGTCTTCAGTACTAGGGCCTTGGCAGAATGATGAAATAAGCTTTATCCAAGGTCGACAAATCTCCTAAGGCCTCTGGTTCCAAAAGCTGGTCTGTCTGTGCCAACGTCTCCATTTGGCACTGACAAGAAAGTAAATGTCTCCTTCTGTTGGTTCCTTCTCGGAATCGAGAGGGAAGGTTCCAAAGCTGTTTGAACTGATTCCTTGTTCATCTCCTTTGGCACTGACTCCAACACCAGCACCGGCTCCTGCACCAGCACTACCTTCTTTAGTTGCCATGTCAGTGCTGACATCACCTTCTGCACAGCAACAGGTCACCCCCCCCCCTTCTGTGCCGAAAAGTGATCCTCTATATACACCCAGGACAAAGTATTCCCCTTCCATTGACCCCTTCTGTGGTCAACTTTCCCAGTCCTGTTCTGGAAAGGCCAGAATCTCCCTCTGGATTGTCTGTTCACTCCTCCAGGAGTCTCACAGAAGTCACTGTGTTAAGGTTAGTAGACCAGCTCCTCACGGTGAGGGGTCTTTTTTTCTTCCCAAACTCCTCTCCCTTCTGGACCAGGGATGTTTCTCCCAGGACTCCTATGTTTATTCCTCCTCTGACCTCCTCAGAGGCTTTAGAGCTCTCCAGTCTGACTACCCGGGTTCCTATTGCTCTGGCAACGACAGCCCCGGTTCCGGACTCTACTCTGATTTTACCGGTTCCTTCAGAACCGATGGAATCACAAGATCGTGGCTCCGCTGTTGGGCCCGAGAGTTTTGAGTTGACTCCTGTATTTTATTTGGAGTTATCCTTTCCTCTTGGGACTCTGGCATCTGGGGTCCCAAGATAAAAGGCCATACCCACTGAGGAGCCTCCTCAGAAGAAAACATGTAAGAAGAAACACCTGAACTCCGCTGAAGTCAGTCACTGAGGACACTAATTTCAATGACTGGGAGGATTCCCCCCGGTCACCCCTGGAAGATGGCTCCTTTGGAGACATTTTTGAGATCCTTAAATAGAGGGTTAACTGGAAGCCCAAAGACCCTACCTCTGAGCAGTCTGTGTACTTGCAAGCCTTTGGTTCTTGCCTGTCTACTTCCTGTGTGACCCCTCCCGCTGACTATCTCATTAAACTGATTGCTCAGCGGGCTTGGAAATCTCCTGACTCCATAGGACCAATTTCCCGGAGTTCGGATAAGATCCTTTATGCACCTGAGGACCACCAACATTGGGCTAAAGGGCTAACAGTAGATGCCATGGTAGCAGCGGCCACCAAAATGGAACTCGCCGAGGAAAGTTCCTTTTTTCATCCCCCTAACAATGAGTCTAGAGCAATGGACAGATTTGGAAAGCAGGTCTATGCATCATCGACCTTCGCCTTAAGGTCCTTGAATTTTCTGGAACACTACTAGGTTCCAGAGGGATCTGATCAAGAAACTATCAGACACCCTAGCAGAAGCTGTATCTGATAAGGTCCAAGAAAAAGTACCCTGTCGGTTAGCCACCCTGGAGTCTGTTTCTAACTTGTCCATGAGACTCATTTCATATGCAGCTGAAGGGACAACTAGGTCAGCTGGTTCAGGCGTTGCTATCAGACGACATGCCTAGATGTGCCTGTGTGAGTCTGCGAAGCCATTCAAGTCTTCCTTCATCAATGCTCCCTTTGACAGATCTTCTTTGTTCGGCCCAAATTTAATTCGGCCAGGTGTGAGAAGGATGGGAAGACCCTATCTGCTGTGGGCATACGTTTTTCCTCTCCCCAACGATCCTGCTGTAGGAATCAAAGGAGTGGGAAGATGTGGTTCAAAAAGTCCCAAGAGCCTTTCCAAGACATATGTGGTGAAGGCTGCCCTCTGGGCAGAAGGAGGAACTCTAATGGAAGGTGCCAACCCCGAGGCAGAGGTGGCCCGCAGAATCAGGGTTCCAGAGTCTGTCTCTGGCCAGCCCTACCAGCACTCCTGAAAGGGGGCCCCGATTGCCTACCTCTGGCAGCAGTCTGGGGAAGATTTTCTCTTCATGCAAAAGCCTGGCAACAGATAACCACAGATGTTTGGTTGCAGAGAATTATTACCAGAGATTATTCTATCCTCTTCACCCCAAATCTCTCACAAGTCTCCCCAATGTTCCACCCAATCAGAGAGACCAGATAGAATCCAGATTCACTCAAGTTTTTTTTTTTTTTTTTTAGTGCCAAAAAAGACAAGGGACTGGAGACCTATACTGGATCTCAGCATTCTAAACAAATTTGTTCAACAGTCCAAATTCCAGATAGTCACAGTTCGGTCTATACTTTCTTTTTTGGAGGAAAAAGGTTGGATGTGTTCTATAGACCTTCAAGACTCATACTACCACATAAAAATGGACAAACTTTCCAGAAGGTTTCTCTGCTTTTGGCTAGGAGCCAGTCTTTTTCAGATCAGAGTACTGCCCTTTGGTTTCACCACAGCCCCCAGGGTGTTCACTAAATATTTTGCAGCATTGACTGCTCCCTTGAGACTGCACATATTCCGAGTGTTTCCATATCTAAACTACAGGCTTATCACCTCTCTCTCCAGGCATCTACTACTTCAAGCAAGAGAGTTCACTTTGCATTTGTTCCTGAGCTTGGGAATTGTAGTCAAACAAAATCTCAGTTAAGCCCCTCTCAAGATTTAGAATTCATAGGAGCTCATCTGAACTCCATTTCTTGTGTAGCGCCTCTTTCCCAGCACAGATTACAGAAGATAAAATCCCAATTATATCCTATTCTTTGCAAAAAACAAAGTTCCAGCGCTTCTGGTCCTTCAAGCTTTGGGGTCCATGGCAGTGACCAACACTCTAGTTCCATTAGCAAGGTTCCACATGAGTCTACTACAATGGCTTCTAGTATCACAATGGTCTGTTCTAACCCATCCAATGAACTACCCCATATTAATCACCAGCCACTGCAAAAAAGACCTATCTTGGTGGATGGAATCCAAGGAAATCCTATTAGGCTGTCATTTTGTCCCCCCTCAAAGTAAGGCCATAGTGACCACAGATACATCCCAGATGGGGTGGGGGAGCATTATATGGGAAGAACAGTCCAAGGCACTTGATCCCCAGTAGAGGCCAATCTGCATATCAATGTCCTGTAGTTTAGGGCAGTGCTTCTAGCATTGCAAGCCTTGCAGTCTGTCCTCCCCCATAGGGATCATTGCAGTCCAATCAGACAGTATGCCTGTAATCTGGTACATCAGCAGACAAGGGGGAACAAAGTCCTACCCCCCCCCCTGTGTTAGGAGGCCCTGAGAGTGTGGCAATGGGCTATTTCCTCCAATTGCTTTCTGATAGCGAAACGCACATCCCGAGGAGTTCAAACATGATAGAGGACAAACTGAGCAGATGCATTCTACTGCCTCACGAGTGGTTTCTCAATCCTGAGATAGTGAGGTGGGTTTTTCTATGCTGGGGCTAGCTTTGCTATGACCTTTTTGCATCATCCCAAAACAAGTGCAGAAGCTATTTTGCCCTAATCCCCCCTCAGGGGGGGTCTGAGGGACACTCTTCTCCTCGATTGGCCTCTGTGTCTTTCCCCCTTCCCTCTAATCCCACTTTTTCTCAAGAAAGCAGCCAGGTTAAGATGCAAAGTGATCCTCATTGCACCCTATTGGCGTCAACAAATTTGGTTCCCCTTCCTGTGGCCTTGTCTAGTTCACCGTCTATGGATTTTGGACCCAGACCTGCTACCTCACCCTCAGGGACTGGTGCACCCCAACCTTCAAAATCTCAACCTGACAGCTTGGTTCCTCCAATTCCACTAATCGCCAGGCATAAAGATATAACTACTCCAGTGTGGAAAATCCTGCTGGCTTTCCGTAGGCCATCCACCAGGAAACTCTACCTTAGTAAGTGGAGGAGAGTCTCAATCTGGGCTTATAATAATGATCTTCATCCTTTTTCCACTCCGGTGGAAAAAGTCCTAGAATTTCTAACCATTCTTTTTGATCAAGGGGCCTCTGCCTCTACAATTAAAGTCCAATTAGTGGCCATTTCTAGTTTCCATAATGGCTTTGGGAATCTTCCTTTAATTTCTCATAGACTATGTAAAGTATTCCTCAAAGGAACTCCTCAAAGACCCCCTATTGATATGGGATCTGACCACTGTTCTCAGTCTTTGGTGCTTTCCTCTTTATGTGACCTAAAGTTTCTTTTATGGAAAACACTTTTCCTCATAGCTATAACTTCACCCAGACTATTTGCTGAGATGCAGACCTTATGCTTAAAATCCCCTTACTTAATTTTCCACAAGGATAGAGATTCACTCAGAACCAGTCCATCCTTTCTTCCAAAGGTAGTGTCAGAGTCCAACATTAATCAAACCATAGACTTGCCTGTATTCTTCCCAATTTTTCCAACAAAGGCTAGTATTGCCTATATTTGCTGGATGTTCAGACAATCTCAACAGAACTAAAGAATTTTTGGAAAATCAGAACAGTATGTTTCCTTCTCCAGCCCAGCTTTAGGGATATCCGTTTCCAATGTTAACTTGTCAAAATGGCTAAGAGATTGTATTACTTCCACATACAATAAAAAGAATCTCAAGTTACCTGTGCCAGTGAGAACCCATTCCACCAGGTCAGTGGCCACTTCAGCTGTTTTTCATTCCAAGGCTTCCATGAATAAAATATGTACAGCAGCAACGTGGGCTACTCCACATACTCGTATCACTCATTACAAATTGGATCTGGTCTCCAGGGGAAAAGCTTCCTTTGGTACTATGGATCTCAGGAATATCCTTCCATAAGGCCTCCCAGGATCTAAAGTAGCTGGAGACTCTGTCCCAAGAGTCAAGAATAGATAAAGATTGACAACATCAGATAAAGAGGTTATGTCTTACCATAGCATTCATCTGTGTTGTTGATCTTCATCAATTCTTGGCATCCCATCCTCCTTCCCCCTCCTGTGAATTCCTGGAGTGAACTTTTGTCCTGGGTGCATTGTTAGGGTTCATCTTGGACATGGCTTCTTCATATTTGCTTATGGTTATTCTGGCTTTCTATAAGTCTGCAAACTCGATCTGAGGTAAATGGGAGAGGGGCATTGTGGGTAGAGTATTGGCTCAAGAGATTTTTGGCTGGTGCGAGCTGTATAACAGCTGGACTGGTTCTGAGGATTGGAACTGACATCAAAGAGTCAGGAATAGATGAAGATCGACACAGATGGAACGTTCTGGTAAGACATAATGTCTTTTTCACTGCCTTTATTTTGGCTTATAAAATCCAGTTTAAAGCATCAAGCTGAAGGAATACCATTAATATAAAGATTAATTTATCCTGAATAGTCTGGCATTTACAGTTTTCTAGTAACTCATATGGTTCTAAAGGTATGAATATTTGTTTTGAACTGTAAGGTAAAAACTTAAATTTTTCAAAGGCTCAAACAACACCCACTGGGAGTTAAAAGTACACACACAAAAATACCTGTACTGGAGGGAATGAGTTAACTATAGATGCCAAAATAACTAGGCTCTAAAATGTTGTAACACTACTATGGAGGCAGAGTGCTCAGTGTTCTCGGGTAATCTTTTTTCCAATGAAATGTTTCAGTGGAATGTATTTCAAGCTCAGACTCTATGAAGACCAGTTAATGGTTTGCTTTAATTTAGACCCTGTTGCATGAAACAGATTTTTAAACCACAGGGCTAATGAAGACTTAAAAATTAATAAACTGTACACCTAATATCTGTAGATAATGCTCCATAATCTACCAACCCTAAAATGGAAAACAAAGACTTCAGTTTTGAGCTAACTCCAGTTAAATTAACTAATGAGCTATTATTTCTAGTATTTAAACTGTGATTGATAAAACCAACTTCCCACATTGCAGAAAACACCTCATCCTTGGTGCACCAAAATTAAATTAGCCCTTAACAGCCTATAAGCTATTGAATAATGTGATTTATTTTCTGTTTCACTGTTTATGGCCACTGTTGGTGTATTTAGATAAACTAGCTGCTTTAAAAACTTTTACTAGGTCAGTCTGTTTTTGTTTTTTTTTTTTTGTGGGGGGGGCAGTGTAATATTTCCCATTATTCACACTTCTTTGACATCCTACAGGTGCATAACAGGGCTGTCTTTTTCCCAATTTCAGAGTGCAGTCAGATAGCTCCATGTATTGTAGTGTGTCAACACAAAGTCTGTTACTTGCAATACGAGCAACATTTATGAGGTTTGTTGCTCTAACAAGTTAGCATTTGAATTGTAATTTGAATACATGAAAAAAAAAACAGCTGTAGAGTGGATTGCTGGTACTACAGAAAAAACAGCATGTAGTGATCAGTTTTGTTGCTTATATTTGCCTATTGTGTCTGAATGCATCCACATATACATCATTACTTGCCTGTTATAAAAATAGGGATATATCTTGGTCTACCTCTTTTCATATTGTAATGGAAGATATAACAGAGCATTCAAATTTTAGAACGAAGTGCTGCTAGGCTAGAAGAAGCTTTCCAATAGTGACCTAATGAATGTACCTTGTTGGTTACATTTGCACAGTATTTATTTAACTATACAGTAAAATAATGTGTATTAGTTTATATATTCTGTTTTGAGAGATGTTGCTAATATTTAAGCAGTCATTGACATTTGGGGGCAAGATTACAAAACGTTATTTAAAATTAAATGAAATCTTGGTACCCATGCTAGTTTCAATGATGTATGGAGTTTTTTTTTTTTTTTACCTGTTGATTTTACGTTCTTAAAGATAAACTTTCTTTATTAGGAGTACTTTGTGTATCTAGTAAGCAGGGTATTAGTCTATTTGTGAAAGTAAACTAAAACAGCAGGGCAATTTTACCAGAGCAAATTTATTGCAAAGCAGCAGTTTTTTATTCATTGTGCACTTAGAAACCGTAACGTCACCTTTCATCTCAAATGTAACAGGTTTTCTAATTATGCTATATTAATAGAGCAGTGGCAAAGTTTTCATGGGGAGTAGTATGCACTGTTCTGTGTCTGGCTTTAGCAGGCAGCACGGTTAATAACACGTAGGCAGAAATATGAAAAGTTAGATCAGTTACAAAAATGTATTGTTCTGCCCCCCACACACACACACACAGAATATGCTTTAATTTAGGCCTTGTAGCAAGAAGATGAGGGATTTGTATCTTAATTTCTACTTGACAACTGCCTCATACTTATTTGCTGACAAGCCATCCTTAAGCATCACTGCTGCACTTCAATTCCACTGAAAGCCAAACATATACTATCGACAAATTATTGTTCTTCCTTACTTTGAAAGGGAATATTTTTCTGATTAAATGGAGATTCAGAACCACCGTGGTTTCAATACTACTATTTTTCCACTTGGAGAATAAAAGATGGCTTGATTTATGGAAAAAAAATTCATTCATTGTCTGATTCCAGCTTTATCTTATTCCAGGTACCTCTCAACTGTACAAATTTTCTCAGAATGCCCAGATTTCTGCCTCTAATTTTTGGTCTGTTCCTCATAAAATGTGGTTTTCTGGAATATCACAAAAGATTGAAGTCACTAAATGAACAAATAACATATATTTGAGTTGCAAACACAAATCCTTTTATTCTATCAGCTTTTTAAGTTTATAAGAACAGTATTTAAAATCTGTTCCTATTTTTTTGGCCTTTGTCCCCCCATTATTTTAGGCTTTTCCCAGTTTCTTGCATTAAGAGGTTGAGAGGTATGTCAAGGTCACAAGGTAGCCAAAATCCCAGCAAGCATAAGCCAGAAAGGTATTCATGCATGGGGCCCAGTCTGTTGAATGGTTACTATAATAATCTGCAGAAAACTATAGTGAAAATGTATTGCTTGACCCTGTTGAAAAACAAACTGCTTACCAGTTATTTCACTTATTAAACCGAGAATTATGTGCATTTCTACCCAAGTATTCATGGACTTGGGAATATTTCATGCAGTAATATGTTTCAGTTCCAGTCAAGTTCATGACATCTTTTTATCCCTCAGATACAAGTGCTTAAAATGCTGCAGTACATTTGAAGTCAGACATGTCAATTACAGGTACAGACTGTCGCTGAAAGTGTCGGACAGTACTGAAATCTTTGCCATTACTGTGTTCGGAGGTTGTTTGGAGCCTTTCTTTGGAGTGACAGCAGGATTTCTTCAGAGGTATGTGTGTTTATTTGCATATTTATTGTGCCAAACTTTACAGTAAACACAGTGCAAGACAATAGTCATTCCATGAAATGATGGTATCTTGCCAATGGTGTACATTTAATTTTACTTGTATTACCAAAATCAGGTATCTAGATGGTCTGAAGATAGAAATGGAAGAAGTGAGAAGTGATGCAGCTCCCTTCAGTCTATTGACACAGGCGGTGGAATGCTGTTTCATTGGAAAAAGCTTTATATTTGGGATAAGTGTAAGTGATCTTTCTTGAGCCTTTAGAAATTTCTTAATGCTGCATACCATGTTTGCCTATTGTTAAAACTGTTGTGCTGTGAGTTCAAAACTGTGCAATACTGTATCTAACTTTGAGTGGAGTCCTTCTACATCATACAGGATTTTGTTAACAATGAAGTGTCTGGTCATATTTGTTTATCCCACATATCACTGCATTAGACAACAGTGTTCTGCTATGCTCAAATGCTCTAAAGATGGTTAATTTGCATTGCTGCAGTCCTAGTCCCGCAGAATTATGCCCTGGCAAATATTGAACCATATCCCTCCTTTTCATTGGGTAAGAGCATTCTGGTTGGAATTTATCCTGTGATAACTTGGGATATTTATTCTAAAATAAGGCAAAATAAAATTAAAATCCCCATAAGCTTTAAAAAAGGCAACATCTCACAAACAGTGACCTGTTTTGACTGTAATATACTACCTGTTGATTATTATACTACCTGTTGATTGCAATGCAAATATTTTTCTTGTAATTCTCTATGTAATGTAACTTTGTACTGTGGAGCTTTTCTCCCCGGGCCTCCACTGTAAATGGGCTCTCGAGCCCAGTGGACCTCCCCAGTCACCAAACTGGAATAAATAAATAAAACTGAACAATGAATAACGCCACACTTTCACTGCACACCTTATCTGAACAGTTGAGACCATGGAACAGTCATTTGAAATCTCTGTTACCAGTGATGCCCTGTTTTATTAAAATAAGTGATTTTGCAGAAGTATGTTTGGCAAATGGAATTTCAGCAACAAACTGACTTTCTTTAAAATTAAAGTGTAACACACATCCATTCAATGTATAGAAACCAAAAAAAGAGTATGAAAACAAATCGAATCCCTACAGGACAGCCCTTAACAGCTGTTTCACGGCCTTGTTAGCCTTTTTAGCCTTTTTTTTTTTTTTCTTAACATCATGACCACAGAATTTATGCTCCAGGTAAGCTGAAAATCAGCTGTTTTAAAATGCTGTTCATAAAAGCAAATGTACTCACAAGCGAGGAGAGTGTGTTGAACAGATGGAAAGAGTACTTTGAGGGGCTGATGAATGAAGAGAATGAGAGAGAGAGAAAGTTGGCTGATGTGGGGATAGTGAATCAGGAAGTGCAACGGATTAGCAAGGAGGAAGTAAGGATAGCAATGACGAGGATGAAGAATGGAAAGGCTGTTGGTCCAGATGACATACCTGTGTAAGCTTGGAGGTATTTAGGAGAAATGGCAGTGGAATCTTTAACCAGGTTATTTAATGAAATCTTGGAAAGTGAGAGGATGCATGAGGAGTGGAGAGAAAGTGTTTTGGTACCGATTTTTAAGAATAAGGGTGATGTGCAGAGCTGTAGTAACTACAGAGGGATAAAATTGATCAATCACAGCATGAAATTATGGGAATGAGTAGTAAAGCTAGGTTAAGAAGGGAGGTGATGATTTGTGATCAGCAGTATGACTTCATGCCAGGAAAGAGCACTACAGATGTGATGTTTGCTCTGAGAGTGTTGATGGAGAAGTACAGAGAAGGTCAGAATGAGTTGCATTGTGTCTTTGTGGACTTAGAGAGAAGAGTGGTATTGTATGAGGAAGTCGGGAGTGGCAGAGAAGTATGCAAGAGTGGTACAGGATATATACAAGGGTAGTGTGACAGCAGTGAGATCTGCAGTGGGAGTGACAGATGTGTTTAAGGTGGAGGTGGGATTACATCAAGGATAAGATCTGAACCCTTTCTTATTTGCAGTGGTGATGGACAGGTTGACAGACGAGATCAGACAGGAGTCCCCGTGGATTATGATGTTTGCAGATGACATTGTGATATGTAGTGAGAGTAGGGAACAGCTTGAGGAGACCCTGGAGAGGTAGAGATGAGCTCTAGAGAGGAGAGTAATGAAGGTCAGCAGGACTACGACAGAATATATGTGTGTGAATGAGAGGGAGGATAGAGGAGTGGTGAGGATGCAGGGAGTAGAGTTGGCGAAGATGGATGAGTTTAAATACTTGGGATCAACCGTTCAGAGTAATGGCGAGTGTGGAAGAGAGGTGAAGAAGAGAGTACAGGCAGGGTGGAGTGGGTGAAGAGTGTCAGGAGTGATTTTGTGACAGACTAGTACCAGTAAGAGTGAATGGGAAGGATTACAAGAGGGTAGTAAGACAGTGGCATTGACAAAAAGGCAGGAGTCGGTGCTGGATGTGGCAGAGTTAAAGATGTTAAGATCTGCATTGGGTGTGACAAGGGTAGACAGGATTAGGAATAAGTATATTAGAGGGTCAGCCCAGGTTGGACGGTTTGGAGACAAAGCCAGAGAGGCGAGATTGCGTTGGTTTGGACATGTGCTGAGGAGGGATGCTGGGTATATTGGGAAAAGGATGCTAAGGATGAAGCTGCCAGGTAAGAGGAAAAGAGGAAGGCTTAAGATAAGGTTTATGGATGTGGTGAGAGAGGACATGCAGGTGGTTGGTGTGACAGAGCAAGATGCAGAGGACAGGAAGAAATGGAAACTGATGATCTGCTGTGGCGACCCCTAATGGGAGCAGCTGAAAGAAAAAGAAGAAAAGCAAATGTAAATGCCTGCTTCCTTTACACTTTTACAGTCCTGACATGCTGCCTCTACACTATTTGTGGCAGCTGCCATTACATTTCATTTTCTATGAACACAATTCATACTAAGATGCATGGAAAAAGTCTCATAATGTCTGTGGGATATTAGTCATGGTAATCCATAACGAAGACATGTGAGTCATGGTGGAATTTACTCCTCCTTACTCGGTGTGTGTGGTCCACCTTGGTTTTCGGGAGTAAATTACACCAAAACATACAGCCTTGCCTTTGATTATTTATTAATTATACCATGGCACCAATAAACTAAGCAAAATTTAAAACAGTATTGTCAAAACATACATTTGCAGAATCTGCCAAAGCAAACTTTTTACAAAATCCAAATGTGCCTTGCACCCAGAAGTGAAATACCAACAACTCGTCAATGCTCATATCAACAGCATGACACAATTAATTAAAATACAGCAACAAGACACCACTGAAAGAACTGCAATTCTGTGAAACTAAGGCATGCATTGCAAAACTGGTAGCACTTCAGCACATGCCCTCAAGGGAGTAAAAGAGAAGCAGAATAAATGCAGTAGTTACAAACTCCAGAATAAACATAAAAGTAGCGATATGTAGGCCAATAAATGTACCAGAAAAGATGAAGAAATGCCCAAAATACAACAGAAATGTTAAACAGGACTGGACTCGAACACATTAGTAAATCCATGCTATAACTGCAGTAGTATGGTCTTTGGTGGTGTGTGATACATTAATGCTCATATTTTACTTGGTCTTGAGAGCCTTGCCCTCAGATTCAATCCTAGCCAGTATGGAGCAAGTCCTACCTCCCAGCCATGGATTATAGCTTAAACAACCTCCTGACAAACATAGAACAGCCAGATTTTTTGCAAAACCAGTAGCACCAGCTGTCCCATTTCTAAACAGTCCCCCTTCATTAGTTATGTAAAGACCACATGTATACCAGTGGTAGGATCTGCAGTAATTCTGTTAGTATGGAATGTATTGAAGTAGGCCATGCTGGTATCTCTTCTCAAAAGCTGTGGCCATGGGACAAGAAATATATGGGAGTCCATGCTGATTGTTTTATTCTGACACACTACAGCCAGCAGACATCTGTGGTACTTTGGTGTCTTTTGCTGGGGATAAATTTGCCAGTGGTTTCTTCTTTTTTGGTAGGTGGCAGCCATTTTTGCAGAATTGGTGGTAGACAAAATTGAGTACTTTATCCTTTTTATTTTTTGCTATCATGTGTCTCTTGATTTTTATTTTTTCAACTGTAGCAAAGTAGAGATCACTGAAGTACAGTGGTTACACTTGTCCATTTTCAGTTTGGTGCTTTCACGAGATAGATTATCCTACAGTTCCTTATTTCCAAAGGAACTATTCTGCCATTATATAGGAATCCAGTACTTATCACGTAAGCTCCCTTCCCCATTAATCACCAGTACCAAATATAGTAGAGGAAACCACAACTTTCTTTCTGTACATACTACAGAGATAGAGGGAGAGAGATACAATTTAGGTTGTGTTAAGAATTTAATGAGCACTCCTCCTTTATTAACATCTTGGTGATGGAGAGCATCTTTATGCTTAAATTTCAGTATTCTTAGCAAGTGCCATGTCCATGAAAAGTCCCAATGTAGATGTCTTATATCTTTGGTGTTACCTGCTTAAAAAACTGATCTGATTCGATTTATCTCCTGTTTCTGAGTTACTTGAACCTTAGAGACAGTTTCCTCTTTATTATCAGTTCTTAGTTATTTCAAGTGTTAATGCTTTTTATGCTATTTTAAAGATTATTTAACAAAATAGGCTAAAATAAGCTGTACTGAGAAGCTTGCATCTTCACAGCCTTGTACTTGAATATTTATACAACCATGTTTGCTAGACTAGTAATGTTAACCCTAGTTAAAATTTGCTTTTAGAGCACTTAGCTGATATGTATTGAGTTTTCTGTGTCACTGTTAATTTTCTCTGAAAGCTGTTTGAACGAAGGGAAGAATCAGTTAATCTAACGGCAGTTACTTTTGAAGCTTTTCCATCCTTGCTTTCTCTCTGTGTGTTTCCTTGAATCTGTCATGGTAATGATTCTTTAATTCTTCAGCAGTGACTCTTTGCGTGTTTTTTAGATTCTTCCATGATGTCCTCAGTAGTTCTCCAGCAACTATCTTAACACAACATTCTTTCATTCTCCAAATTTTTCACAGCTGTTTTATGACCGACTGTTTATAAATACATTTCTACTTTGGTCAGAAAGTGCTTCTATATGGCACATCTCATTACCAAGGGTTTTGCATCCAGGAAGAAAAGCGGTCATAGTCTTACTCTACTCTTCCCTCATTAGACCAATCATGGAGTATAATGCCCCATTTGGCATTACCTCACTAGACGCTGCAACAGCTGGAGAGGCCACAGAAATACCTCACGAAGAGGATCTTAGGAGTTAAATATATGTCCTACACAGACAGACACAAAAGACTCCAGCTATTCTCCGTTTCATATCGCCTACTTAGAGGCGATCTCTGCTTGACTTACAAAGCCATATCTGACCCAGCGCTGTTAGAAATGCTACATCCAAAAAAATCCCAATCCCCCCCCTGCACCACATGATCCAGAGACCTTAGCCTCATTACCACAATCAACAGAACATGCTGGAGGGACAGGTTCCTCACCCAGAGACTGCCCATGCTCTGGAATAGACTTCCCATACATATCAAGCAGAGCCAGTCGCTGTCCCTCCTCATGAGGAATCTTGATGAGTGGATGGGTAATAGAAGTTCGCCCCGGGGATCACTCCAGTGGCTCTACTTGATAGAGGCACTTGGCACTAATGTCGGGCGGCACAATGCTAAGACACTTCTATGGGCTAGGCTTGTAAAAGCTCCAGGACCATTAGCCTAGTACACACCTATGAATAGTAAAGGCCCCTATTCAGAAAGATTGTAACACTGAAAGTTTCTTAACACATAGAATAAAGCATTTGGAAGCTTTTATGAATCCAGTTTTGACAAATCCCATACACACAGATGGTAGCAATAGTTACAGTAGTAGAATACATTCTTTGCATTAATTGAAAGGTCGGAGCTTTGCAAGTAGTTTATATAGATGTGTAAAGGTGTTTGTCCTTCCATTTCACTGTTGCAGTATTCATAACATTAGGGATTCCCTGTCTAGGGCAGCCCAATATCCGGCTATTGTACCAAAGCCTTAGGTTGCTTTAATGTACGCTGTATGTCACACATATGCTCGTCACATAGCATAGGGCATAAAGGTGATGTCTAGACATATCATCCTCAGAACTTCTTTCCTGCCAGTCCAAACGCTGTCTCTTGATCGTTGGCCTGAACATTTACATTCTGTTGCTGGTATCACAGAGACATTGCAGATAAGTGCCCCATTGTTTTTTTTTTTTACTTGTCTTATTTTTGTTGTTTGTGGGGTTTCATGTCATCCAGGAAGGGTAAATGCCAGTGTGGGAGACAAATTCCTCATAAAAACCACCATGAACAGGGTCTGTTTTGCCTTGGTGCCTCACATGACCATATGTCCTGTTCAATTTGTCAGGCCTTTGTACCTAAAACTTTGCATACCAGGCTTCTTTGGTACTGTATCTTGAAAATTAGAGTCTTAAACATCTTGTGAAAGATATGATGAAGAGTACTTCACGCCCCGAGGGAAGAAGTCCAAGAAGGCTAGACCAGAAACCTCTGCTGTTCAGCCTCTGCTGAATACCTCTCCTGAGGTGAGTGAATGCCTGGAGACTCGCCCAACTTTGTTCAATTCCACTGCAGCGACCGGGTTGGAAGCCGGTGGGGATCCAGCTTTAAACATGTCCAAGGAGGCTTTGCAGATGTCTGCTTTGGATGTTCATGGGAAACTATGGTTTATCATTTCCGAGGGGCCTAAGGGTGTTCCTCAGATTTTAGTCCGAGAAAAAGTCCCTGATACTACTATTGAATGCTGTCGTGGATCAGAGCCTTCCAAGTTTTGAGGGAGACATCCCATTGAAGAAAAAACAAAAAAACTAAAGTATATTTCTCCTCACCCTAAGGATCCACAGAGTGAATGGCAGGCCTTCAATCAGATTTTGTTTAGTGCTTTGATGGCATTGAAACCTCCTCATGATGTTTCTGTTCCTGCTCCCCCTTGGTCCTCTATGCCCTTTAAAAGACCCAGGGAACAGGATTCCTCTGAGGAGAATTTGGATTCTGATGAGGAATCCCTTGCTTACTCTTCTCAAATTCCTTCTCCTTTGGACTGTGGGTCAGAAGAAGAGAAATTTACCAGTCCTGATACTTGAAGAGATTTATTTTGGGGCCACAATCTCCAGGATGATGGAGTTCTTTAAATAGGATTGTGCTTAGGTCTCTGAGATTCATAAGAGGTACTTATGAGTTGCTGCAGATGGAATCTCCTAAACCTCTTCAGAGCCTGGGGTTTACAGTAAACTTCAAAAAATCTTCTCTGCTTCTCAGGACCATGTTTTTCTCGGATGCAGGATTCCGACAATGCCTTTGCTGACATCATTGCCTCCTCCCAAAGCCTTGACCCTCATCTCCTTCTTTCAAACTCTTCCTCTGGCTGTAATGGAAGCCAGAGGGAGTTTCTGAGAACTCTGGGTTTCATGGCATCCACCATCCCTATGCTCCCTCTGGCGAAACTTCACATTAAGAAGTTTCAGTGGTTTCTGATGTCATTTTGGCTTCAGCATACTCATACCCTAGAATTTCTTGTACCTCTTCATCCTTGTGCCAAGAAGGAATTCCACTGGTGGATCCAGCTGTTGTCTTTAAATCCAATACTACCTTTTCGTCCCCCTCATCCCTCTCAGGAGCTGTTCACAGAAGCTTCAAACGTGGGATGGGAAGCAGCTTTTGGCTTCCTAAAGGTGCAGAGGGTCTGTTGTCCTCTTCAACAGATGGACCACATCAATGTCAAAGAGATGATGGCCCTTCTGCTGGCTCTTCAGGCTATTCATCCCCACAAGGTGTTTACAGACCACACCACAGTGATGTGGTATGTAAACAAACAGGGGAGAACAAGGTCTTATCTTTGCCTGTTGGCATTCCTGGTATGGGATCTTGCTGTTCATTATTAAGTGACTCTACAGGCAGTTTATATTCCCTCAGGTCTAAACACTGGCAGCCTCTCTGAGCAGATCCTTAACTCAATCCCGCAAATGGATGCTTCCCAGCAATGTTTTTCTGGACACTGGTCACCAGTGGGGTATTCCTCAAATAGATCTTTTTGCCTCCCCTTTGAACAGACAACTTCCTCTGTTTTGTGCCAGAGACCCAGGTCCTCTGGTGTGGAAGGTGGATGGTTCTTTATGCTTTCCCTCCCCTTCCTCTCATTCCAAAGGTCCTGTTCAAAATTCGACGATGCACCCAAAGTCTTGTTGGTGCCTGCCTTTTTTGGCCGAGACAGCATTGGTTCCCTCTTCTGCATTTAGTCAAGGGCATTCATCACATGTTACCTCACAGGGTGGACCTACTAACACAAGACAAGAGACTTCTCATCCATCCCCACCTGTCCACTCTTCAACTGACTCCGTGGGTGATAGGTTTTTGATTCTACATAGACACCTTTTTTTTTCTGAGGACATGCTTAGGGTCCTGCAGGAAGCCAGGAAGACCAACACTAAGAAATTTAATTAATTTATCCAAATGCAAGAGGTTTTCTTTTTGGTGTCTTTCTCGTAACCTGGATCCACTTTCTGCGTATGTTCCTTTGGTTCTCTTATCTGTGTGAACTGATCAATGCTGAGTTGGCTTATTCTTCTGTTAAGGCCCACTTATCCGCTTTCTCTGCTTCTCTGCCTTTAGCTCCTCCTTTAGTTTCTAGATTTGAAGCTAAACAATTCCTTAAAGGCATCCTTCATATTAGGCCTCCCAGGAAGCCTGTTCTTCTCCCTGGAATCTTAATTTTGTCTTCCTTGCAGCATTGCTCTTGGAAGACTGTTTTGTTAGTCTTTACCTCTGCCAGACTGGTGTCTGAGCTTCAAGCCATTGTCTTTTCCTCCTTTCTTGTTGTTTCATAAGGACAGGGTGTCTTTGTGTACTAATCCTTTTATGGCTAAGGTGGTGAATGAGTTGTCCCTTAATCAGCATATTCATTTGTCCACTTTTTTCTCCTCTCCACAATCTGCTAGTTAGAAGGTGCTGCACACATTGGATGTGCATAGACAACTCAGATTTTATTTGGATAAGGCTAAGATTAATAGGAAATCTGATCAACTGTTTCCTTTCATCCTAGGTCCTTGGGATTAGGTGTGTCCAAGCAGACTTTCTTCTTGGATTTCAAAAGCTAATTGTTTTTGTTATTCCTTTCAGGGTAAGAGCCTTCCTTCTGTAAAGGCTCATTCTACTAGAACTGTGGCTTCTTCTGGTGCTTTCTTTTCAAGGGTTTGGATTCTAACTTTATTCTTGAGACAGCTACCTGGGCTTCTGTGCATACTTTTACCAAGCACTACAAGTTGAATGAAATTTCCAGAGCTAGAGCTGGTTTTGCTAGGGCCATCCTTCATGGCTTCCTAGAGAGCTCTGCTGGTCCTTCCTCCTCCCAAGTTTCTTCTTGAGCTTTGGCAGTCTCCCTAATGTTATGAATACTGCAGTGGTGAAATGGAAGAACATAATGCAGTTGTGTAAAATCTTACCATAACAGTAGATGTCCTTCTCATCACTGTTGCAGTATTTACCCCCCCCCCCCCCAGACCATTGCTCTTCTGGATGTACTGGTTACCTCTTGGTTTTCCTTGGACTGGCGTTCCTAGTGGGACTTTCCGTTCTGAAGATGATATATCCAGACATCACCTTTATGCCCTATGCTATGCGAGGAGCGTACCTTAAAGCAACCTATGGCTTTGGTATACTGAACGGATTTCAGTCTGCCATAGGCAAGGGAATCCCTAATGTTATCAATAATGCAACGGTGAAGAGAATGACATCTACCATTAAGGTAAGATTTTACATAACTATACTTGTGCAAGTGTCTTATACTTGACTCTCGCAACCATGTTTAAGCAAAATGTTTCACTTTAGTCTAAAATCAGAACTCCGCTGTTTTTCACTATTAAACTGTGGCCTATCATATTGCTAGGAATTTTATATTCTGTAAAAGAGCAATAGTTGTGCTGCGATTTTAATAAGTAGAATTCGCATCTTATTGAAATGTAATATTGCTTAGGATGTATGATATATAGCAATATGTGTGAAGGATAATGTTTATTATGTTAATATAGTTTGATTACTTTTATATGAATGCAAACTTGGCTATGTCACAAGTGATGATTCAATAAAGATGTTTGAAAACAATGTAATGAAATGTCAGATTGTGTGTTTGCTTAACAGCACAGCAACATAGTGACCGCAGAAATGAGCATTTACTTTCATAGGTGAATGAATCAATGTTGCATTACTGTTGAAACATTTGAACTTTTAATAAGGGAGCACTCAGTAGTTTGCCTCAGGATATGTGAATCTGCTAAGATAATTAAAATGTACCTCAGCTGAAGAGCTTGGTAGAAAAGGTGACTTCTATGTTGCCTGTAGGACACAACTGCCTAGTAAAGTGGTATCTGTTATATGATAGTATAAGGGAATCCATGGGAGGAGCCTAAACCACCAAAGCAGGTTCCTCAATTAAAGGGGAATGTTACGTTCTAACATTTTGGGAAAAAAATTTCCAGTATAACCAAATGGTTCATTTGTGGCTCAAATGTCTACAGAGACAGGATGGACAAAAGCCACATGAGGGAGCAAACAGGATAAATCATGTTAATGGTAGCCAGCTGTTGTAGATTAATGAGCCCGGAAAAAGCATAGTGAATGCTATCTAGACTCTTTCCAATGACGTATTAGTTATGGATAAAAGAAGTTTAACATGAGCTGTATATGTGGATCTCACAAAGACATTTGACCTGGAAGATCATATGCGTCTCTTCTGTGTCCTCTCAGTCTTGAGTGTTAGTGACATTGATTGCTGCTGTTTCATGGCAGCCTAACACTAAGTGTTTAAATTATAGCTGTTTCCATAGGTACCATGTTTCTTCAGCTCTGCTTGAGCTGGTAACAATTTGGGTGCATGAAAGATGCCTTTAAGCTTCAGAAGCTAAGCGGTTATCTTAACTTTGTCAGGGTATAACCCGTATAGCTAAGGCTACTGCAGCAGTGATCATTTGAACATCTACTGTTGATAGTGTGCATATTTAACAACTGCATTGTCCAACTATGGTGGAAAACTAAGGAATAATTTGTATCACTGCTCAGAACTTAATAGCACCTCCTAGACAAATCCTAACAACATCGCCAACATGTTGGCTAACTTTCAATGGAGACATTTGCAACGAACTTATCCCAACCCACATTTATTTCCAAAGCCATCCCCCAACACATGTACACTCCAAGGACTATGTCGTTAAAGTGCACTGCAAGACCAAAAATACTACTTCAGTGGGTTCTGACAATACTCCAGGTTGTCTTGTATAAACCGAGTCAAGCAGATCCTTGCTAAATTCCTCCTTAAGCTGTTCAGTGTCAGTCTTGCCACAGGCTATGTTCCCATTCATTGGCACAGTGCAATGGTGATGCCCATTCATAAAGGTGGCCCCACAACTGACCCTAGCAACTGTAGATCCATTAGCCTTAGTAGTTTTGTCTGCAAAGCGTAGAATATATCCTCGGTTACCTCATAAACCAGCACATTAAGAATTTAATCAGGCTTGACCCGCAGCAGTTCAGATTTGTTAAGGGCAAGTCATGCTTCCTCAGTCTTGTAAATCTTTTTTGAAAAGGTAAGACAGGCTGTGGTCTCTCTGCCCATGCTGCCTATCCAGATTTACCAAAATCATATGATACAGTTCCACATGAAGGGTTTATAAACAAGCTAATAGTTTTAAACATAGATCCCTATGTGGTAAGATGGATTGCAAACTTGTTTAAGGACAGAATGCAGGATGGCGGTCTGATACCTCCTTAGTTAAGGAAAAGTTGACCAGTGGCACTTCCCAGGAATCCATATTGGCCCCCTCCTTTTTGGCATTTATTTCTGTGATTTTTAACACTGAGAAGGATCTCTGGCTATTTAAGTTTGCCAGTAATTGCATGTTTAATGTAATTGTCAAATCCAGCAAATTATATAAATTCCTTTCAAATGGGACTATTGCTTATTAATGCACAGTGCACTGAAAAAGGGCTCAAACTAAATTCTAAGAAATGCAGTATCATCTCTTTTGGAAAACAACAAATTGATACCACCAACTGCATCAGTTGCACTCCAGTCTTCAATGACTGTTATCAGAGACATGGGTAGAGGTCTCCCGCTCCTTTGATTACCATGTAGTTGCCAAAATTAAGTTCTTTTGTGTATTAAAATTAATCACCAAGGGAATCTCTTCCAGAAGCAAGGAAGTTCTTGTTTCCCCCTCCCAGTACTCTGCCCTGGTTAGACTCATTGTAGAATGTAAGACACCTTTTAACATGCATCTCGCTAGACCTATCAAAAAACATGAAAGACCACAGAGGTGCCTCGCAAAAGTAATCTCTGATCTCAGAAATATTGTCAGTAATGGTTGAAATTGGTCTCTGCTGTAGCTGGTGTCCTGCAGATTGAGTGGGGAGAGAGACTATACCTTGGTTTCCATGCCATTAGGGATCTCATTATCCAACACTTTTTTTTTTTTTCCTCTCAGTGTGTCGAGCAGTATAGCCAATACTAGAGCAAGAGATCAGAATCTACATCAGGGAATAAGTAAAACTAAATATAGAGAGAAAGACTCCTTACCCAGCATCTCCACTTGTTCTGGAATAGACTCCCCTTGTGTGTCAAGTAATGTAATTCCCTTATCTACCTTCAAACATAGCTTAGGCAATTGGATGGCTACCCTAAAAATACACTTTGGGATTTACAGGCGTTACCCTTCTTGGGCTGTTACCTAAGAAGTTAAGTTGTGAGTGTTTCTGCCATTTCACACTGAGCTAATCGAAGGAAGGACACTGAGCAAACTCGGAACTATAATATATAACATTAAGTATCCTGTTTTTTTTTGCTTATTTTGTTCTTTATTTCTTTGTTATTTATAGGACTTTGTGTACTGTATATTTTTCTAGCTAGTTTCACTGTGTGTGAGGTATTAACTGGAAATTGTCCACTTTTATTAAGCATCTGTTGGGTTGTTTGTTTCTGATAACTTGTTGCAGTTGAACACTTTTTCTAGAGGCTCCTTTAGCTGTTAAAGGCTCACTGCTGCTTTTCTGCAGAGAAGGTAAACACTTGCACCACACCACACTCAGCACATAGTCCCTCAAAACCTACACCACCAAACAACACACATAGAAACACAAAACACACACCTACATTCGTGGATGCTCTCAGTAAAAACCTGCCCAAGCAACAGGGACCTCCAAAACAGAAACACAAGCAACCTCCACCCCCCAACGCAACCCAAATGACACATAGCCCACAAACTCAGTGTGCCACTCAACCACAGCCCATAAGGCATAACAACGTACCCAACACTCTAGTCATAGGTGACTCTCTAGTCAGGCACACTGATGTTCCACTCACCAGGCTAAACAAGGAGAAAGTTACTGTCAGCTGCCTGTCGAGTGCCAGGATCCGCCACATAACGCATGCACTCAGGTCACTCCACAAGTACAAATATGACTCTGTCATTGTCCATGTTGGTGTGAATGACCTGAGACGTACCTCCTTGGACTACATGAAAAAGGACATGGAGGAGCTGTCCGATCTTGTAGCCCAGGCAGGTATGACCCTAGCCCTGAGTAGCATCCTGCCATCACCTAGAATGATACCACAGTACAAGGACAAAATGAGTTACTTCAACAATTGGCTAAGCTTCTGGTGTCATTCTAAGGGGATCCAGTATCTGTCTGCCTGGGATGACATTATCGACAAGCCACAATGTTTTGCCAGAGATGGCCTGCACCTGTCGCCCCTGGGGTTCTGGATACTGGCTAAGGCTCTAGCCACCCCTATAGTGCCTTTTTTAGGCAAGGTTCAAATGACAAATTCACCACCCTAACCGGTACAGGCAAGAAGAATCTGAGGGTATTGCTACTCAATGCTAGAAGTCTAAACCTCAAAATGCACTCTCTCGAGACACTCATTAAAATGGAGAACATCGACATCTGTGCAGTGACAGAGACCTGGTTCAAGGCTCCAGAGAGTACCCCTGCATTACCAGGCTATAATTCATACCACACCTTTCGGCCACCTAACCCAGACCGAAAGGCGGAGGCGTGTCCATATTCATTAAGGATATCTACACCTACAGGCTAATTGCTCAGCATAATGCATCCGAGATTATTCAAGTGCAACTAACTCTGGGCAAGACCGCAATCCAAATTGTAGCTTGCTACAGATCCCCCACCATGCCCCAAGATTCCCACTCCTCATTTCTTAATACACTGGAAAATATTAGGGTACAACTTAACACCCTAATAATGGGCGATTTCAACTACCCTACCATTAACTGGGAAAACTCACGTACCACCTCTTGTGCTCAACGTTTTCTGGAATTCATAAATTCCAATGCCATGGATCAACTTATCCACACCCCACCAGGGGCAGCAATATCCTAGACCTGGTTATTACCAACATGGGCAACCGGTGCTCCACACCAGAGGTTAATTCCTCGTTGATCAGATCCGACCACAAGCTAATCACCCTAGACATCCACATCCCTCCCCCCCATTAGGGAAACCACAGTAAAAAATTTCTCCAAAGCCAACTTCACGCTTCTTGAGACAGAAGTGGTAAACTTCACGACACCCACGCTGACGGACAATAGAGGTATGACTGCTGAATCCTACACAAATGCACTTTATAAGCACTTACACGAGTGCATGGATCGTGCAATTCCTAACAGAACCAAGATGCTATCCTCCAAAAAAAAGGAAGCCAATCTGGTGGTCCCCTGCCATAAACTCTACAACAGAAGAAAGAAACTGTTGCAAAAAAGAGTAAAATCCCATGATTGGAGAAACTCCCTGGTCAGCCTCAGTAAGAAGCTGAGATCCCTCATAAAATCCTCCAAAGCTAGTTATGAAAACAAAATCACCACTGACTCTAAAGACAACCACAAAGCATTCTATAGTTATGTCAAGAATCTCAATGGCAACACTCAGATCTGCTCTGAGTTACAGCACAATGGCACTAAATATACAGAACCAACTGATACTGCCAACATCCTGGCAGGTTCAGTGCTAACTTTACCCCCCTGTCATCCCCTAAAGGGCCCATCTCTATACCGGAAGAATGCAAAGTTCCTGTAATCATGGCTGCACAGGTAGAAAACACACTATCCAAAGCCAAGAACACAGCATCCATAGGACCTGACGACATCCCAGGCTGTGTTCTACATGAACTACAGAACGAACTGGCACCCCACCTAAGTACCATGTTCAATCATAGCCTCACTTCAGGCTATGTGCCCACTGAATGGCGCACAGCGACAGTTATCCCACTCCACAAAGGGGGAGCCACCACAGACCCCGGAAACTTCCGCCCCATTAGCCTAACGAGCCTGGTCTGCAAGGCTATGGAACATATCATCATGGAACTTCTAAACAATGACATTGGTAATCTCCAAACTCAGGACCCCACCCAGTTCGGGTTTGTAAAAGGCAGATCATGTCTCCTAAACCTGATAGATTTCTTTGAAGCAGTCACCAAAGCCGTAGATGAGGGTAAGGAGGTTCACACAGCCTACCTAGATCTCGCCAAGGCTTTCGACACCATCCCCTACTCAGGAATTATAGATACACTCACTAAACTAGGTATAAATCCCTATGTCACAAGATGGGTTGCAAACTGGCTCACTTACAGAACCCACACTGTGAAAGTAGCAGACTCCAAATCCAACTTCATACCAGTGACAAGTGGAGTACCACAGGGTTCAGTCCTGGGTCCTCTCCTGTTTAGTATCTACTTCTCTGAAGTACAGGCCAACACAGAAGGTCTTTGGCTAACGAAGTTCGCAGACGACTGCAAACTATGAGCCATAATCAAAACTCCAAAAGATGTGGACATCCTACAAAAGGGCCTCGCTGAGACAGATGCCTGGTGTCAAAGCCATGGCCTCAAGCTCAATGCCAAAAAGTGCATAGTCATCCCTTTTGGTAAAAACTCCGTACCCATGAACTACCTCATAGGTGGTAGTCTACTTAACACCGAAAGTGTGATGAGACCTTGGGACACAGGTGGACAGTAGTCTCTCCTTTGATGATCACATCGCCACAGTAGTCAGGAAATCCTTCTACGTGGAACATCTCATCACAAAAAGTTTCTCATCCAGGAAAAAAGAGGTCATTGTTCCCCTCTACTCGTCACTCATTAGACCCATTATAGAGTACAATGCCCCTTTTGGTATGTACCTCACAAGACATCTACAACAACTGGAAAGGCCACAGAAATACCTCACAAAGAGGATTAACGGCCTCAGAGATGCCCTGTGCAGACAGTCTCAAAAAACTGCAGCTTTACTCCATTGCATATCGCCTACTCAGAGGCGATCTCTGCCTAACACACAAAGCTATGTCAAACCCAGAGCTTTTAGACATGCTCCACTTAAACAAATCCCAATCCCTACAAGTTAGCCGCACTAGGCACCTAAACCTCGTCACCACAATAAACAGAACATGCTGGAGGGATAGATTCCTGTCCCAGAGACTTCCCATACTCTGGAACAAACTACCTATCTATATCAAACAAAGCTCCTCATTAGCACTCTTCAAGAAAAATCTTGATGATTGGATGGGAGATAGGAAATTCACCCCAGGGATCACTTCTGTGGCACTGCTCGACAGTGGCACAGGGAAATAATTTTCTTGGGTGGCGAAAGCCGGGGTACCTTTGGCTAGGCTTATATAGGCCCTAGGGCCAATAGCCTAGTACCTACCTATGAACCTATAATAGCCTTGCATTTGCTATGATCCTATATTTTGTAGTCCATCTTTTTCTAACAAGCATGTTTGGTTACTACAGGAAGATGATTGTTTACTTCACTGATCTGACTCATTATCGAATGCAACACTGCATTCTGTAGCCTTGGAACAGCCTATCTGAAATAACTTGAAAACAGTTCCATACTAGAAGAAAATCCTAGGACTGGAAAAATGTGAACCCCGAGTCTTCGGGAAATGTCATTACATTCTTTAAGAAGGCATGACTTCTACCTGGTCTATAAGGTAACGTCTAACCTGACTCTACTTGAAGGTCTATCCCTGGAACACACTGCTGGTATAACCAGAACCAGAGCAGGAGACAGAGTACTGAAAATAAATGTCAATAATGTGTAACTATATTGTGCTTTGTCTTCTAGAATTAAGTTTTCCTTACACTGAAAACTGGGCAGCATATGGCTCAGTGGTGAGATTTATGATTCCGCTACATGATTCTAGGTCCTGACTAAAAAGGGTCCACATATTTAACATCTGATGGACAGTAGATAATACTTCAAAAGCAGTCCAGTCTTGATGCATATGTCAATATCCATGTGGAATCACAGTAATCATCCTTGTAACTTTGACAGCCAAACTTTTGGGGCCTGGAAGAGGATCTTTAAGCCCTTGCTGTGTGGAGTGAGATGCTAACAAAGCATCCCAGGGCAGATTCCTGTGTGATCTCTTCAGTCCAGCATAGATCCCAAGTACCACAGTACCTTTCCATATTAATGCATGATAATGGGCCCTGAGCTTTGGACAAGGGTAGTCAAGGAGTTCTCTGCCACACTTGTACTTTTAAATCCCTTAATTGTCTGTCTCACAGAGCTTTCTAGTGTTCATATTACTAGGGAAGATGACATACTTTTTTGAATTTAGGATCAAAGATGCTCTGAAAATGGCTCTTGCCATGACTGCTGTTGTAGTTTTGACCTGTGCTGGTTCAGCGGCTTGGGCTGTAGATTCACACTTATGCCTGTGCAGAATGACGTGGCCTAAGTACATCTTTAATTATTTAGCTCAAGCAGGCCATTCTGCATGCCTCCTTCCAAAGTGACATCATGACTGGTTGTGGACTTTCCAAAGGAGAATGTCATAAAGAACCACCCTTTAGAGTTGGGGTATGAGAATGTACTAAAACTCCCACTCAGGAAGTCAAGACTAGTAGCTAAGGCGAGGATCCATTGAAGAGCTCAGACTCTCTCCTTCCTGTGCCTACTGTGACTTTTGGTTGCTACATCCTTCATGGTTTCCTTCCAATGTCTGACGGTGCAGGTTTTGCAGAAAATGGTAAGGTCAGTGGCTGCAGAACCATCATTCCCTTGTAGACCTTATTTTATTGTCAAACATTTGCCAGTAGATTCAGGAGTTAGTGCCTACCAGTCTGAGTCCAGGCCATGTCTTGGAGTAAAGCCCATCATAGGTCCATATGACAGGACGTTTGCTAGTAGATTAGAGAGGACTTCACCCTTGTTCATGGAAAGTGGACCCACCACAAGGATTAATGAGCTTCATATAAACCAACTGGAACTACGGGCAGTATTTTTTATACTAAAGGTTTTGAAAGAGGAGTTGAGACCAGATCTCTTTTGTTCAGATCAGACAACCATGCTTTTGTATGGTATCTGAACAAAGAGGACAGAATGTGCTCATATCTCTGTTGTGTGTAGACATGCAGTACATGCCTGGTACTGAGTCTGGGGAGTTACTCTAACACCTGTTCACATCCCTGGTAAAGCAAATGAATTTATTAATTTCCTTATAAAGTGACTCCAGTGCTGTCTTGAGCTGAGGATTTGAGAATCTTATATTTTTGAGTGGATCTTTCTGGGATTGATGTCTTTGTTTCAAGAGGCAGGATGAGATCTCACCCTTGTTGTTGCTGTTGTTTCAGCAGGGCAAGGAAGAGTTGGTAGTGGGCAAGTTCTGTGTTCATTTGTAGATGGAACATGCCTATACTTCCCATTCTTTTCTCTGACTTCATGCTTCATCACAAAACTCGAGAGGAAAGTCTACTTCTCATGCACCCCATAGCAGCAAAGAAATGTGTTGATCATTCGGTCTCGACCTGTTTATCAGGTCGTACTCTAATCTGAGTCTGGCATTTCTCAGAATCTTCAGACTAAGAGCTCCTCCTCTTCATCTACCTATAAGCTCCTACTGTAGCACACTCTACCCAGATGGTGATCCGATTGATGACAAGAGCTACCCAGATGGTGATCAGATTGTTGACGAGCTCTACTTGAGTGCATCTTTTTCAGACAGCTTTAGTTTTTTCTCCTGTTATTTTTTTTTTCCAGTAGTGTAGCATCATTGTTAGGGTTAAGATAATTTTAATGTTAGTGTAGAACATAGTTATTGTAGTGCATGTCTTTTCTGTGTGAAGTGTTTGGCTTTCCCATTTTGTAGATCTTAGACTTTTAATTACTGCCTGGTTAAGGCCCTCTACTCTTGTTTGATACTTGGTTTCTTCTGTAGATTAACCTCTCTTAGCTAGTAGTGGTGTGTTTAGAGTACATTGGGTATTGTTATTTATGTAGTTATTGTCATTTTGTTGTGGTTGTTGTGAGTTGTGTATCTGCTGTCTTTGTGATACTATAGACATCCCCAAGGCTTTGAGGCTTAAAGTGCTTTGACATGTGGGCATAAACTGCTGCCGCAGAATACCTGTGACAAGTGTGTGCATTGTTTTGGCGATCCCCACTTAGACTCTGATTTTGAGGCATGCGCTGCCTTTGGCGCTCACATAGTCCATAGACAGCATGCAAAACTAGTTATGAAGGGTTTCCTTTAGACTGATTCTTTGGTCTCCCTTCCCTCCCCTAATAAGAAACCCAATAGATGGGAGAAGGAGCACTACAAGGATAAGGATTCAAAAACCCAAGATAAGGAACGAGAGGGTCACAAATGATCCTCCTCATATTCAGAGTGTGTACCAGAGCTGAAGGTCAACCAACCTTCCACCCCTCTGATGCCAACCTCTTCGGGTCCCACTGAGCCTACTCAACCCTGATCACTTGTTTTAAATTTGGAATCCTCGAACTCGCTAAACCGCAGTATTCAGAGTTCATTTCTGATTAAGGTTCTGACTGCCCCCTCAGTAAGACTACAATCCCCCTTCTCCTAATTACTCCTGTGGAATTTTCTCTGGGACCTAGAATCCAACCTTCCCACCCTTGGATCTGTACTTCAGATCCAATGCCAACAAAAAGGTAATTAAAGACACTTTAAGTTGCTTCTTCTTTTAGGTCCGCTAGGTTGGTTGGGAACCTCAAACCCTCAGATCTAGACCAATTGATGACATCCTTTCTGCAGTCTCAGATTTAACTACACATTCTTCTAGCCTCCTGGACCAAAGATGTCTGCTCCCTCCTTTGTTCCTCCCTTGGTTATGTCTGTTCCAGGGTTGTCTGGTGATCCCAAGTGCACTGCCTTCCCTTCCACCAGTGTAGACGGCCTGGCTACCTGAAGCGCCTACACCATCCTTTGTGTTCTCGACTCTGGAGTTGTGGAAGCCAATGCCTCTGGGTTGGGACCAGCCTTCCAGATTTCAAAGTCACCCTGCAGGGGCAGCTCGTGCTATAGGACTGTAGCCCCCCACCCCCACCCCCACCTGTAGAAACAAAGAAAACAAATTGCGAAGTCCCGGAAATCCTGTAGAAAGAAAGAAAAACAAAACGCAAAGTCATGGAACTCCGCGTATGCATGCTTGCAGTTCCTGGAACTCACAGAACTCCAGACTGCTGTGTCAGGCAGTCTGGATAGGGGGAAAGGCATCTCTGCCCTGCAGATGCCCAGAAGTCTGTGTGGTGACGACCGCATAAAACGGAAGAACTCCAGACTGCATTGGCTGGAGCCTACTCTCGCGGGGAAACAGTTGAGCCTTCTTGCGGGGAAAGGGGCTTGCACAGACAGGACTGAAACACTGAGAACAAGCTTGGGCGGGAAGGGGAAAGGGAAACCAGCCATTAGCTTGCATGGGAACACTGAATGGAGCTGAGAACACACTGAATTCAAGTACTGTGTGTAGCCGTTACTTCTCAGTCCCATTCAAAGGTGTGTGTGTGTGTGTGTGTGTGTGTGTGTGTGTGTGTGTGTGTGTGTGTGTGTGTGTGTGTGTAAAATGCCCCAGTGGCTATATGCTGGTGGGTAGAGAATACCTCAGGCTTGGGTGCAGGTGGCAAGGGCCTGAATTCCTTACCCACCACCATTTGTAAAACAAATTGCAGATTTTTGTCTCTTATTTTTTCTGTTCCTCATAAAATCTGTGGTTTCTGTATTTTTGTTTCCTTACACAGTAAGTAGTGCAGTGGTAACATTGTTGTCTGACAGCTACAGGTTCTCTGGTGTGATTTTTAGCTGGGGTGACTTCTGTGTGGAGTCTGCATGTCCTCCCATCTTACAAAGACATTTGTCTGGAGTGTTTCTCCCTGGGCCTCTGCTGAAAATTGGCTTTTGTTCCAAGTCAGACTTTCGTGGTTAACAAATGTTTAATAAAAATAACATGCATTTGAATTTCAGACTTCATATTCTTCAGAAAGTATATCGTAACAGAAAGCCTTTTATTCTAGCAATTTTCTAAGTTTATAAGATGAATATTTGAAATTTGACTGTCCAAGGTACCTGGTCAGAAACAAGGTCAACCTTCACATCAGTGTCTTGGAAATGGGAGCAATCCTGCTAAAAGATATGACTGACATACAGACCGACATTTACTTTGGTGTGGTATCAAAACAAACAAGGGGGAACTCTATCCTAAGTCAGAAGGCCATGAGGGTTTAGCAATAGGCGATGTTCTCTCAACAATTTCTGATCACAACATATATCCCGGAGAGATACAACATCGTAGTGGATGGTTTGATCAGACACATTCTTATGCCTTGCAAGTGGTTCCTGAATCCAAAGGTAGCGGAGCAGATTTACAAATGCTAGGGCATCCCCTGCTGCAATCTTTTTGCTTCCTCATCTGTCACAAAGTGTAGAAATTTTTACACCCTGACCGCTCTGAGGGGACCATCTCCAAGGGATGCTATTCTACATGCTTGGCCACCAGTTCTCCTTTAAGCCTGTCCTATGACACTCCTGATAATCAAATTTGTTCAGACGACCGTTCACTGCAGTGCAGCTATCATCCACATTACCCATTTTTGGCCCCGACAGGATTGATTCACCTTTCTGTGACTTTATCTTCTGCATCCACCTTGGGTGCTAAATTCTGTTCTGGATCCGATTCCTCATTTGACAGGATTTCCTGGCCCAAAACCTTTGCGCCTTCAAAGTGATTGCATTATTTCTCCAATTCTGATGATGGCCAGGAATTCCATTCTTTCCCAGAGTGTTATTCACATACTTTTTCCCAGAAAGCCACTTCAGTATCTTTGGTACATTTCTAGAATTTTTGGGTAATCTTTATCATTCTGTTCTTAACTAGTTTGTGATTAAAGCCCAATTAGCTGGTATCTCTAATGTTTATGTTGGCAGGAATAATACCCCTGTGGCATCTGTCAAGCTCTCCAAGGTCTTCTCGAAGGGTACCTTTCCACTGTGCCCACCTGGTAAACCCTTGGGACCACTCTGTATTGCTGCAGGTTCTTTCCATACCTCCCTTTGACTGTCTGCTACAGTATCCTTAAAAATTTGCAATAGAAAACTATCTTCTCGGTGACTGTCACAGCAGCCAGGAAGGTTTTGGAACTTTAAGCATCATCTTCTGTACCTTCTTACCTGATTTTTCATAGAGAGTCACCATACAAACCAACCCTTCCCTTCCCCCCAAGGTTGCATTTGAATCTACTTTGAATCAGCACATTTGTTTTCTGGTTTTCTTCCCAGTTTTCAGTAACAAGGGAGAATACTTGCTTCATTGTTTAGATGTTCACAGGTAACTGTGTTTCTAATTGGATGGGACCAAAAGTTTCAGAAAATCTGACCAGCTGCTTCCCTTTCTAAGACTAGATTTGGCAAGCCTGTTTCCAAAGTGATCTTGTGCAAATAGCTTTTAGGTGGCACTTCATTTGCATGCTCTTTGAAAGGAATTTCATTACCTGCTATACTTAAAGATCATTCAGCAAGGGCAGTAGCTACCTCATTTGCTTTTTTCTTGTAGGCTTCTATTGAGAATGTTTGTTGCAGCTACTTTGTCTAATACTCATACCTTTTTGTCCCATTACAAGCTGGATATACAGTCCATATGTAGAGCTTCCTTTGGTTCCACCATATTGCAGAATGTTCTCTCCTAGAATCTCCCTGCGGTTGTACTGGCTGGCAGCTCTGTCCCACAGGTTTGGACTGAACATATAAGACAACATTTTATACAAAAGTTATGTACTATAATCTGTGTTGTCTGCATCTGTCAGTCTCAATCCCTCCCTACGTTCCACTCCAAATTGTCATTTCTATAGTGAGTGCTCCCAGATGACCTTGGTGATCCGACCTCAAAGCCTGTTTGTGAGGATCCCTTTCTGTGGTCCTTTCTTTCTGGTTCTCTTCCTGGCCTTCCCTGGTTCAGGGATCGTCTTTAGGGGGCAAACTCCATCTGAGGAGAGTGTGCTGTAATATTGGCTCTTGAGTAGAGGAGGCGAAACTCTTTAGTTTGAAGATTCAGAGAATGGCTGGCATCAGATCCGATAACCCACAGGTTGAGATGGTCAGGTACAAACAGCACAGATCTGTTGTGGTAAATAAATAACTTGTTTTTAGGCCATCAGATCTTTGTCCGTGCACAAATCTATAGGCCATCAGATCTTTGTCAGTGCACAAATCTATTTCAGTTCAAGTCAAGGAAATCTCCCTTGGTTGAGATGACAAGTTTCATCTCATAACTTGGATCCATATTTAGATTCTCTGCTCCCTGCTTCTGGTTATTTTTACTTTGTGAGGTTCTGAAGTAATCAAAGCTGACAGGAAGACTTTCCCTTGCCAGACATAATATGCTAATTGAAGGGGATTCTACATTTAGGTGGGAAGCTATTCTTTGCCACCTCAGTTGGTTTGCAGATGATATTGATTTAAGGAGTTCTAAGCCATACATATGACTAATTTAATTTATTTTGTGGTCAAGATGCATATCGCTGGTACTATTTTTGCTTCTTTTCTGCACATTGTGACATTGTGGCTGGCAGAACTGTGACCCAGCACTGTCTGGTTAAAGAGGTTCTGTGTCTTTGCCTAACTTTGAAGATCACTTTTCCTCCTTGGAATTTAAACTTCATGATTAGCAGGCTTATCTGCTCTGTTTAAACCAGTTGGTTCAGCAGCTCTAAAATTTGCATATTGGAAGTCAGTTTTTGTAGTGACCATCACTTCTGCTACCAGGATCTGTTAGCTGCAGGCATTTATCTGTATGAAATGCTGATGTTTTTCGTGTTTCACTGTTGCAGTCATCACACTTGGGTTATCTGCCTGCAGGTAGCCCTCAGTCGGCTCGAATACCAGAGTCTTGGGATTTCTGCGTCGGATGCTGTCGCCTCTTCCAGGACGTCAGGGATATAAAACATGCAGCCGATGCCATTACATCAGCTTTTCTTGCCACGTGGCAGCCTGACGCAGAAGCAGTTAGCAAGTGCCAGTCAGCCGCTACTTAAAATTTTCGTGGTTCGAGTTTCAAATCTGAAGTCTTCTAAAGCGAAGTACCCCATTGGGGATCCTTTTTTCTTGCTCTATCGATGTCAGAAAAAGTTAACAATTGTCTTGCCTGTGGAAAGCAAATACCTCAGAGATTTTCATTCTTACTGCGTCACTTGTTTAGGCCCAGACCACGACATTCCTTACTGTCGGTTTTGTGCCTTGTTTAACGCCCAAACTATTCGTCAGGCTATCTTTGTCGCTAAATTATTTCACTCTCGTTCTCCGTATTTCAGAATGGCTTCAGTAAGCCATCCGACTACCGATCTTCCGAAAAACGTAAGGATAAAGACAGGGACAGACCACATAAGCCGGTACTCAGTGAGTCACCTTCTTAGCCCCTGAGATCTGTTCCTAGAGATTCGCAGGCCTCTGCTGAGACCCATTCGCAGTCCGGTATGCTGCGAGTTGCTTCTTCGACTATGGAACCTGTGGATGTCTCTACCTTGGATGGGTCCGGAGCTGCTGTGCAGACACTGGCTTCTGAGGGTGTATTCCAACCTTCCAATTTTCGTATTAAACAGATATCTTCGTTTTTGACTAAAATTAACAAGTTTCTCGGGCCCAGAGTTCGCACTACACCGAGAAAACCGACAACCAAAGTGCATGCTCAAGCTCCCATGCCACAGAAACAAATGCTTAGAATGGCTGAAGACCTTATAACTTTAATTAGGGGAAGCCAGCCTTCCCCCTCAATAAGACAAAGGATTGATTTTCCTTCTGATTCTACAGACCGTGAGTCCAATAACTCTGATCCCTCTGATTACAAGTAGATTCCCTTATCTACTTATGAGGATTCCATTGCCTCTGCCTCCCCTCCAGAGGACTTTTCTTTTGGTGAAACCTTGCATACCTTAAGAGAGCATTTCCGTTGAGAATGCCAGGACTACCCACAGTCCAAAAAGAGACTCAGAGAATTTTTAGACTTGCCTCAGCACAGGCCTCTAGCTATACCCCCTGTCCTGGATATTGTAGATGATGTCTTCATAGAATCTAGTCTTACTCCTGATTCTTTACCCCCAGCTCCTAGAAAGCCTAACGGGTACTACAGAGTACCTTACTCAGTCAAATTTCTCTTTATGAATCCCACTGCGGATCCAGAGACCATTTCCCAGGAACCTAAAGTTATTAAGGCCACTACAGCCAAAAACCCTACCCCTTCGGACAGGGATTCTAGAGCTTTAGACAAATGGGGTAAGAAGATATATACCTCTGCAACTCTTGCTATAAGGGCTTTAAATTGCCAGTTTCACATGCTGAAGTATCAGCAGCATATCATGGAACTAATTAAGCAGAAAAGATTGTACAGAGAATGAAGATTTACAAGAGTTAATGCATTCTGCAAACCAAGTTAGTAAACCTACTTTGCAGTGTGGTTTTGATGCCTTAGAAGCATCTTGCAGGGCTGCTGTCACTGGGTCTGTACTGAGAAAGCATGCTTGGCTGAAGGAACAAATCTTCCAGACCATGTCAAAGCAAAATTGTTAGATGCTCCATTAAACCAGAAACGCTTGTTTATCACAAAAGCAGAAGTTCTTAAAAAAGATGGAGGAAAAAGCTAAATCGATGCAAACTGTTAAAGATTTCTTACAGGTACAGCCACCTAGATTCAGTAGGCATTGGCCTTCTAAAAACTGGTCCTTTCCAGTCCCTCCCAGGCCTTTTCAGTCCAAACCCAGGGGCAACAGACCACCAAGATTACAGTCTCAGAGTATGCAGAGATCTAAGCAAGGGAGTGCTCCCACCTCTTAGACAGGGAGTGGTAAGACACTCTCTTATGGAAAAAGTTCACAATGACTTGTCTGTCATCCTTCCCAGCCATGCCCCAGTACTCGCACCCACAGAAGGAAAACTCGCCCTGCATGCAAAATAATGGGATATCCATTACCCAGGACCAATGGGTCCTAAGCATTGTATCCCAGGGATATAGGTTCTACTTCCACTCACTGCCAACCCCAAGTGGGTTGCCAGACCTTCCTCCAAACCAGTGAGCAGAGGCTCCAAAAGCAATTATTTTCTCTTCTCAGTATCAAGGCTATTCAGTCTGTTCCAATATAGCAAAGGGGACAGGGTTTCTATTCCAGGCTGTTCCTGGTGCCCAGAAAAGAGAGCCCTTGGCACCCTATCCTGGATATGTCCATTCTCAACACCCTGGTGGCCCCAAAATTCAAAAGGCTTACACTACAACACCTGCTTCCTATGCTAGCCAAGGACTCCTGGCTAGTCACCCTAGACTTAAAAGAAACTTATCTGCACATCCCCATAAGGGAATCTTGCAGAAAATCTCTACATTTCAGGGCAGGCTCAATGCACATCAGTTCTCTACACTTCCCTTTGGCATATCTACTGCACCCAGAGTATTTACAAAGTGCCTGCCTCCAGACATTGCATGCTACAGGCAGAGAAATATTCAAATTTACACATACTTGGACGATTGCCTGAATCGGGTAAAGAGTCAGGAATTGCTACTTCAGCAGCTGGCATTTGTAAAGAGACTTCCAACTTCTCTGGGGTACACCATCAACGAAAAGAAATCACATCTGGTGCCCGGCCAAAAGATTGTATTCCTGGGAGCAAGCTTGAACACAACTTCCATTATGGCATTCCTCACTTCAGAAATGCAGGTTCATTTGACAAACTATTTCAAACTAATGGCCACCAAGACCCAGCTATCTGCAAGAAAAATACGGCAAGCCCTAGGGTTCATGGACTCATGCATTCTACTAATTCCATATGCAAGACTGCATATGAGGAAACTTCAATGGTACTTAAAAAGACTCTGGTGTCAACACTCTCAGGAGTTGGAAATACTGATTCCTATCATTCCTTGTCTAAAGGCAGAGTTCCTTTGGTGGGCAGAGGCTTGCGACCACAACAAGGGACTTCCTTTCACTCAACCCCTCGCCACCCAAACCCTGTCAACAGGTGCATCAACCTATGCATGGGGGGGCTCACATGTCAGGCAAATGCATTTAAGGCTAATGGAGCCCAGGACAAATTCACCTGCATATCAATCGAAAAGAAATGTTAGCTGTACAGAATGCTCTGACAGCCTTCAAATACCTTTTCATTCCAGAACAACTCTTGATAAAGACAGACAACACCACAATTATGTGATACATAAACAAGCAGGGAGGAACTCATTCCTACCCACTCTGCAGGTTAGCCATGGCCCTGTGGAACACAGCCTTGAGCAACCAAGTGCACCTGCAAACTCAATTCCTGCCGTGCAAACAAATTCACTGGCAGATGACTTGAGCAGAAAGCTACTGGACCCACACGAGTGGAAACTGGAACCCAATTCAATCAAACTTCTAATCAACAGGTGGGGGACACCAGAGGTGGACCTCTTTGCCCCCCCCCCCCAAAACTATCAATTGAGCAAACGTTGCACCAGAAATCCCGACAGCCAATCATGTTGAGTGGATGCCCTATCCTTCACATGGGAAAACCTCTCAATTTATGCCTTTCCCCCTCTGCCCCTCCTCTCAAAAGTACTATTCCAGATCAAGCAGGACAGACCAAGGATAATCCTTATTGCACCAGATTGGCCACGCCAGCACTGTTACCCACTCCTATGCAGTCTGACAGCAGTGCCACCCTGGCATCTACATCAGACCTCCTTCCTGCTGCCCCAGCAGGAGGGACAGATTTTGCATCCTCAGCTGCTAATACTGAATATTGCAGCCTGCCTTATTTAACTGAACACAACACCAGCAACCCTCAGCAAACAGGTGCTGGACATCATCCTTGAGGCCAGAAGGCCTAGTACTATGAAATCATATTCAGAAAAGTGGAAAAAGATATGTTCTTGGAGCCAGCCTCTAGGAAAGGATACAGCCATGCCCTCCTTACCTCAAATTCTAGATTACCTAGCAGAGCTGCTCCACAAAGGCCTTTCCTTCTCGTCAATTAAGATTCATGCCTTAGCCATCTCAGCTCATTACAATACAGAGCCCACCTCTCTTTTCTCACCCTCTGATCAAACAGTTCCTGAGAGAAGCTAACAATTTAAGACCCCCGAGGTGAGCTCTCACCTCTGCTGGGACCTTAACTTTGTACTAGAGAAGCTCACGCTTCCCCCTTTTGAACCTGCTGCTACAGCAGAGTTAAAATTCCTCTCTTGGAAAACAGCTTTATTTCTAGCCATCACTTCAGTAAGAGGGTCTGAGCTACAGTCACTAATGGCTGTGGAACCCTTCATTATTTTCCAGGCTGACAGGGTCTCCATCAGGTCTAATCCATCATTTATGCTGAAGGTGTGTTATCCAGTGTGGCCTTAAACCAATCCATCCATTTACCAACCTTTTTCCCTAATCCTCAGAGTAAAGGAGAGAAGAGGATCCTGCACCCCTTGGACGTACACAGACAGCTCAGAGTCTACCTTGATAGGACTAAGCCTTTCAGAAAATCTGACCAGCTGCTAGTCACCTTTGCTACAGGGGCAGAGGGCAAGGCCATTTCAAAGCAAACCATTTCCAAATAGATAGCACACTGCATCCATTTCTGCTACAAACACCATGGAAAACCTACCCCACTGGGGATCAGAACTCATTCCACTAGGGCTACCTCAACTTCTACAGTATTTCTCAGGGACATTCTGGAAGCTGCAACCTGATGTTCTGTACACACCTTCAACAAGCATTAGCACTTGTCCTTTCTAAATCCAGAGCTGAATTTACCACAGTAGTCTTGCAAGGCCTGCCAGTCAGCCCTAATACTTCTTGACGGTCTCCACCCTTACTCAGCTTTGGGAATCAACCCAAGAGTGATGACTGCAACAGTGAAACATGAAGAACATAGTACAGTTGTGTACACTTACATAAATGTTGATGTTTGAGTGTATTCACTGTTGCAGTCCTGGTTACCCTCCCTCCAGCCCCCTGACTTTTCTAGACTTTCTACCTGTCCTCTTTTTGGCCATATCTTATGGCTATGGTATTTACTTTTTACTGGAGGTGTTCCACACCATGTAATTGCTTCCTATTTTGGGGGCTCCTGACATCTGGGGCAAGAAAAACTGATGTAATGGCGTCGGCTGCATGTTTTGTACCCCTGATGTCATGGAAGAGGCAACAGCATCCAGCATAGAAATCCCAAGACTCTGGTATTCGAGCTGACTGAGGACTACTTGCAGGCAGATAACCCAAGTGTGATGACTGCAACAGTGAATACACTCTAACATCTACATTTATGGTAAGTGTACACAACTGTACTTTTCATCTTTCACAAGGATAGGGTACCTTAAAGACTAATCAATATTTGCTACCAAAAATGGTGTCAGAATTGTTCTTAAACTATGACCCAAATCAACTGACATTGACTAGTGGTCTGAGTGCTGGAAGAGCCAGGGAGCAAGGGTGGGAAAGTGCAGCTTTTGTCAGTTAACCCACTGCAAGAGAGGGAAGGAGGTGTTTCCAATAATAGGGATGTGCCATATGCACGGGGCAGATTGCCAGTAAACTGCAGCA
The DNA here is from genome assembly GCF_019279795.1 of Protopterus annectens. Taxonomy (NCBI): domain Eukaryota; kingdom Metazoa; phylum Chordata; order Ceratodontiformes; family Protopteridae; genus Protopterus; species Protopterus annectens. The sequence goes on from NC_056735.1 coordinate 1,403,544,597, forward strand.
ATTGAGGGTATAATGTGCATGTTGTCACTAGATCTCCCAGTTAGTGCATTCCAAAAACATCTGGATTACAAGACCCAGAGTATGTCGTGCTACAGGCTGCTGTACTTCCCCTGTTCAACCTTCCACTGGTGCCATGGGGTATAATACCAGCTGCACTTAAGGCAAAATTGGTGCAAATGTGCAACTGATGGTCAGCTTGGAAACTGACAAATCAGGGAGATCTGTCCTTGAACCAGTAGATTTATCTCTTTGACAAGAAAGAAACTTGGGGTGGAAGGGCTTTAACTTTGTCCTACATCATGAGATTGTCAAAGGCCACTTCACCAGAGGTTTAGCTGCTTCCAATGCATTTTTCAAAAATAAAATTTTGAGCTGCAGCCACTTAGTTAATGGTTTATACCTTCACCAAATATTTACATGGATTGTGATATCTTGTGATACTACCAGTCTGCCCTAGACTTCTCACAACACAGCCCCAAACAATTCTGGTCCTCCATCCTCCACCCAGGTAAAGTCAGTACCCCTCCTCCTAACATCCCTCACTCCTCAGAAAATATTGCTACCTCATTCAACACACACTTCACCCAAACCATACTATCACTAGCTAAACAACACAACCCCCCTCCCCTCCAACCCACACCTTCAACTAGTAATCTTCCCACTGCCTTCTCTTTTTCTCTTGTACCTACCTCCATCATAAAAAAACTCTTAACTAAACTTAAACCCACCAAAGTAGCAGCAGACAACCTCCCAAGTGAATACCTACAAATCGCAGCTGATGCTCTGGCCTACCCAGTATCCATCTTCATTAACCTATCTCTGTCAGAAAGTTACATTCCCACACTGTGGGAAAGTATCACATATAATTCCCCTCCACAAAGGCGGACCCTCCACAGAACTAACCAATTACCACCCCATAGCTATTCTCTCTCCACCCTCCAAAATACTAGAGAGATGCATACACTCTCAGGTCTCAGACTACCTCCTTACTAACAACCTCCTTTCCAGTGCTCAGCATGGTTTCCGACCAAACCATAGCACCACCACTGCCTTACTCTCCTTTACTAACACTATCCTTCAGCATAAAAACAATGGCTATCTCTCCTCTGCTACTTTCCTAGACCTATCTAAAGCATTTGATATGGTCCCACACAAACAACTTATCTCTGTCCTCAATAACCTATCTTTCTCACAATCAGTCACCAACTGGTTTCAGAGTTATCTGTCTGACCGCCAACAGTCCATTGTATGGCAGAATGACATATCTCCCCAACTACCTGTCTTCATAGGGGTTCCCCAAGGATCCATCCTTGGACCCCTACTCTTCTCTGTTTACACCAATAATCTAGCCTCTGCCGCCAAACATGGTGCACACATACAATACGCAGATGACTCAACCATCATCTGCTCAGCCCAGTCCCTACCAAAACTGCAAAAGTCACACAGGAAGCCTTTTCCTCTGTTGAAACTTGGTTATCCAATGCCCAATTAATACTCAACCCAAACAAAACTAAACTACTCATCTTCCAACCCACCAAACATACTCAAAACAACTCTCACTTTAACATCACAGCAAAAGACAACGCCACTATATACCCAGCTGAACATGCCAAATTGCTAGGAGTGGAAATAGACAATAAACTAAAATTTGGCATTCACATATCCATGACAATAAATAAAGTTCACAAAAAACTAGGAGTGCTATACAGAAATAAGCAATTTCTCACCAAAGCAGCAAAGATTTCAATAGCAAATTCCCACCTTATCTCCACCCTACTTTATGCCTCTCCAATATATACTAACCTAAGGCAATGCGATCTAAACAAGCTAGAGGCCTGCTACAACAAAATCGCCAAATTCGCCACAGGGGCATCCTACCGTAGTCACCACTGTCTCTCACTTGCTGAACTGGGCTGGCTTGAACTCCCTCACCTCCTTCAGTGGTATCAACTCTCACTCACTCACAAACTAGTAAACCATCCACTAAATGTCCCATCCCTCCAGAATCTACTCCAACCCTATCGCACCACCAGACCACTAAGATCCAGCAACAAAAATCACTTGCAGATCACTAAAGCCAATAACTCTGCTGGTGAAGCACTATTCTCTTGCACCATAGCCAAATTATGGAACTCCCTTCCACCCGCAATTACCTCCATACCATCATGCACCCACTTCAAAACTTTACTAAAAGCGCACCTAAAAACATGCTGGCTATGCCCTTGCAACTCCTCACCCACCCCATCCAACCACTATCTTTCTTTCCACTCCACTAACTACCTTGATTATAGCAAGCTCAGATGCTCATAAGCCTAGTACTTATTATACAGCAGGAACTTCTCATTGTAACATTTGTTAATGTCTGTTATGTACTTCACAGATAAAGATTCTAGTTGTCTACTGATGTACTATGTTCTTCATCTGTAAATATGTTGTAAATAATTACTATGTTAAATTGTTAATCGCTATGTAATCCAATGTACCTACTGTCTGTTTATTTTAACTGTGGAGCTTTTCTCCCCGGGCCTTTGCTGAAAATGGACCTACGTCCAGTCGGACACTCCCGGTCAACAAATGTAAGTAAATAAATAAATATCAGAACCTGGGCTCCTTTTGACAACCTAATCTGAAGCACACCCAGGTATCTTCATTTTTTTTAGCCTCCTTCTTGCTCCATCCTCCTAGGGAAGTTTAAAATGTTGCTGCTCATGAGCCTTCCTGAGAGATGACCAATGCAGAATCCATCTTTTATTCACTATGTTATTTGATCTATGAGGTGGCTGTCTGCAGTGGATGCTTACTACCCCTTCCACTGTCCTCTGCTGTCTGGATAGCTCTCTGGCTTTTCTTAATTTTTTTGTCTTTTTCATGTTTTGCTCAATAAGTGAATGGGGTTGAGAATGCCCAAATTATCTGGTACTCTGTATAACATTTGTAACAAACCCTCAACAAGAGAAAAATATTCTGAATTGTGCTGACCTGTAGATTTAACAAAAGAGAGTATCATAATCTGTTATCCAATGCAGAAGGCTTCCTCGCTGATCAGCTAAAATATTAAAATACCAATATACTGTTTCTCTAGATATGGTGTCTGCAAGCATTTAGAGAAGATAAAGTTCATCCCAGGGCAACTAAATGTTTGAAGTTCCACACCAGAAATGGTGTGAAACAAAGTTGCAAGAGCTTAAGCTTAATGCACACTGTTGTTTACTGCTGTTTTGGAGAAGTTATGGTAGAAATACTAAATTATCAGAGGTGAGAGTTTGGGATTGCAGCTCATCCTGCAGTGAATTATTTTTTTCTCATATAAAACTTTCTGTATTGGCCTGCAAGTATGTATGTTTGAGGCTGCCATTCAGGTGAGAACTTTTGCATACCCATTATGCCTTTCTTGTGAGTGATTCTTTACTCGGCATGCTCATGCTTTCACATCCTGCCTTTTCACGAGGGGTATGCACCTGAGTTTGGACCCACAGGTGTTATTTCTGCTGCAGTGGGAAATGTACCAAGGCCTCCATTAAGAGGAATGAGCTGGCATTGACTCATTTCTCCAGCTTCCGTAGCTGGTTCCTCCACTGCCTGGGCTGCTAACTGAATCCATTCAGTGTTTCATTTTGTATAGATAGATACATACAAATGTATATAATTATTTTGTCTTTTTCATGCACTCAGTCAGTGAATGGGTGTTGAGCATGACCACCTTATCTGGTGTGTTGCATAACAACCAGAATGAAAATCCGTTATGTGCTGCAGAAGGCTTCCCCACAGATCAGTTAATATCTTAAAATACATATATACTGCTTCTCTAGATATGATCTTTGTCAACATTTACACAGGATGAAGATTATCCAAGATGTGACTAAATGTGAAGTTGTGTACCAGAAATGACATGAAACAAAGCTGCAGAAGTTTAAGCTTAAACATGGATTGTCCTTGATTTGTTTTGGGGAAGTTATGATGGAAAGCTTCAATTATCTTACAGGAGTCTACAAAGCTCAAGAGAAGGGCATGATTTAGAGTAGAGAGGTTTGCAGTAGTGGCACCTGTGGATTCTGGTGTTTTAGTGTGTGTGTGTGTGTGTGTGTGTGTGTGTGTGTGTGTGTGTGTGTGTGTGTGTGTGTGTGTGTGTGTGTGTGTGTGTGTGTGTGTGTCTGTGTCTGTGCTACGGATCCAGCACGATCGTAGCTGTCACAGGTGTGAAGCATTCAACAGCTAGTGGTTTAAACAAAGAATGCCGTACTAAGTTATAGGAACTTTGTTTTAATTGAACATTATATTAGTTTATGTTTGATGGACATACCTGCCTGTCAAGATTTACAGCACCACCATTAACTACTAGCAAGTAATTAAAGGAAACTTTAAAAATAAAACTTATTTTCTTCTTGTAGTTCATTTCTTTTTGTAAATCTAGACCCATTTCAGGCTAAAGCTGATTGAAAATGTCTTCCTAAAATAATTTAGAAGTAAAAATAAAACTTGTTTGTTTGTTTTGCAGGCTTCTGGAAACAAGGTTGGACAGTGTTCATTATCTCACAGTGTCTTGCATACTTCAGTTTCCACCTGCAGATTTCATAAACAGTTGATTGCTAGCCAGATTGCCTTACCAAATTCTGATATCCTTGGATCAACAGTGATAAGTTATTATAAGCAACTTCTGTCTAGTAGTTTGAAGAATATTAGCAGTGTAGCACAGCTTCCTGGCAGTCCCTTAATCGTGGCAGATGAAGCAAGCAGTTACTTAAGTAGCCTGCCTTCTGAGAGTAGCCAAAGCACATTTCAGAGAGACTGCACACATCGCTTTTCAAGACCTTGGCAGCAATCGCTTGAGCTAACCTATTCAGCTGCAGATAGTACAATTAATGAAAGATTGTCAACCTCTGAACTTAGAAAGGTTCCCATAAATGGTTCTGCTTGGGATGAGAAGTGGTCCTTCAAACAGATGGGTAGATTAAGCTACAGAAAGTCGTCATATCAAAACTCCTTTCAGTACATGGAACAGCATCATTCAGATGAAGTAGACAAGAGCAGAAAGAGAAGAACTAAGTGCATGATTTGGAACAAATGTGATGTTCTGTTTAAGCCTAGTCCTTCTCAACTTTGCATTAACCATGGTGCAAAAGTACAGTATTCTGATTTACAGCATGATCCTCCATTCAAATCAGAGATTTCACAATGTTCATGGCAAAGTCAGAAATCCTGCATTAAAAAGTCAATATGCAGAAACTCTGAAATGAATCCTGCTAACAGACACAGTTTCTGTTTAGAAGAGTGCAGGGACATCACACTTCCTATAAGAGGTGAATATGTTAACCATGAAGAAATCCCAGATTGCTCAGAAATGACTAGACGTATACCTGAAGACAACCTGTGGGATGACCTGCCTTTTTCTGAAAGCTTGGGTGAATTTATACACAACATCCATACAAATGTTAAAACAAAAACTGAGGCAAATTTTGACAGAGCTACTTATGCTGAGTCTGAGTCAGTTAAAAAGGTGGAGAATTCTAGAAGTCCTCCTGTTGGGCAGAAACCTGTTCATGATTCTTATAAGGGACATGCAATTAAAGAATGTCTGTCTTCATCACAAGTTAAATGTGCTACCACCAGTGTACTTTGGAATAATTTCTCTGTTCAGTCTTCCGAGTCTGTAAAGGACAGTTACGGTTTTGGCAGCAGCAGTCTTTCTAAAGGCTTGTCACTGCCTGGTTGCTTGAAAAATACCTGTTTATCAGAAAACAAAATAAACCGCTCGTGTGGTACTTCAGTGATTTGTGATGAAAACAGAGCTGTACCCAAAAGCACTGACCATACAAAAGCATATGTTGTTTCAGGGATTCAAGAGAAGAAAGGGTTCAATTTCTCAACTTGTTCTGAAGCAGACCACAATGCATGCTTCTGCCCTTTGAAATGTGTGTTAAGAAATGATTGTGACACTGAAATAAAAGAGCTCTGTAAAGGTGCATGCAAGCAGCCCCCACAACAAAAAAATAGCAGCTACGAATTCTCCAAGATAAATTTTCAGGAAGAGTGTAATGCAGCTAGATTATCTACCTGTAAAGAAAAATCACATGATACCTGTGACCTTACTGTTGTGAACAAACCAAGTCCATTGCTAAATTTAAGTGGTTATTCTAACGATTTGTACAGTGGCTCAATTGATCTTTTTGATGAATGTGAAACCAGCAGTTTTGCTGATTGTGTTCAGAACACACCAGTTCCGTCTTCTCAGCCATTCAACTCAAAACGCTACATTTTCAAGTTGCAGAAGCCCACTTGTGATTCTGATCGGAAGACCACATCTAATCCATGCCTTTCCAGTCTGACAATGAATGTGCAGACTCCAAAAAGGCAAAGAAAGAGTTCACTTGAAAAAGAAACACAATCAGATTCTGAACTGGACCTGATAGACTCCCAAGATTTTGTTCCATATTCACAATCCACTCCCATTCTTAAAACACCCCTGAATGGACCAAAGCACTCACTGGTCAGTGAATGTTGCAGGAACAGGAAAATGACAAATGCTGATTATCATAATACTAAAATTAGCGAAGCAGGTGCTGTGCTAAAACATAACCAACTAAAACACCATTACCTGAGATTGAAAAAGTCATCCAGCCTGGCCTCAAAGAAAAATGAATTTTTAAAAGTAGATTCATATTTTTCTGATTTGAACTATACTTCTACCATGTTATCTGACAGTGATACTGAAGAGTGTGTCCCACCTTCAACTAGGAAGCTGACAGGGCAAAAGCACACATTTTCAAAAATGAACAAACTTCTTGTTAGCCATTTTAGCAAAGAATCAGCTGTACTGTCTAAAGGTATAAATTTCCAAACTGACATTCAGGAACACTTGAAGACCAGCAGAAGCAATCAGCAAGACAAATGTGTTTTTGTCAATCAATCCATAGTCCAAAAAGGACAAGAAATAATGGACAATTTCAGTGATCCAATTTGCAAAGGTGACAATTCAGATAATGAACTTGGCAGCAGTCTTTCAAAAGAAAAGGAAGATGTTCTCTTCAGTTCAGTCTTTTATTTCAAGTCGGCCACAAAACAGGATGAATTGATGGGCTCCTTTTCTCCAGAGCTGTTTGCAGAGAATTTATCTTTTCCCAGAGATGCCATTTCAATTCAACGGCAGCTCTTCTGATCAACTTTTTTGTCTCCTTTTTTTTTCATTATAGAACCTAACTAGGAGGTGCTGCATGCATAGCAGCATGTTAATATCATTGGCATCCAAGATGTCTGTTATTGGAACAATGACACATTGCCTAAAAAAAGATATTAACTACATTTCTGAAACAGTGCCATATGTGCTACAAAGTGCACCTGTATTACTGTTTAATAGCTTCATTACTAAGAAGCCTAATTGATTATGGAACTGTCTGAATTCTATCCAGTTATACAGTTTGTATATATACTGTAAATGTTTAAGACACTATGGTACAGTGTAGTCATATGCTTTGTAGTGATGTTTAAGCTGTATCAATACTGTGTTGACTTTAACATTTTCTGTGCCACTTGGCTCAAGTCATGACTGAAAAGGATCCTTGGATGAGTTTGCCTACCAGTTTAATAAATATGAATGGGAAAAAAACGGTACCTCTTTCTACTTCATTTTGCTGTTTTCCATATTTATTACAGCTTGTAGGTAGCCTTACTAAATTGATGACCATATTCTACTGACTCGCTGCTTTATTAGTGCTGTCTGTTACTGTTGTGATTTGTGAACTATTGATGTGAAGTTGTTCTCTCTCACCTTCATTCTCACTGATGGGGTTTGGAGCCGATCCTCGGCCCCGACTCGGCCAAATGCAAAAACTCGAGCTTTTCAACCAGATCGTGGCCTACTCCCTATCCCATGATGCACTGGTGCTTCCCTCAGATCTCGTTTGCCGCTGCAACAGATTGGGAGTTCTTCGACAGCTCTGGCCAGTGTAAGTTTGATATTTGATAAAAAAATTGATTGCTTAGTAGTTAGTTTCTAGTAGTTTAGCTTGGTAGTTCGATAGTTTTTCTTCCTTACATTAATAACTTGCTTAGCTTTAAAACTTAGTGTGTGTTTTTTGCTAGTTGTTAGTGGACGTTTTTTTCTAGGCCGTTTATTTCTACAACTCGTTTAAGTTAGAGGGTTGTTTAAATAGTGAATTCTCCCTACCCTGGAGTGTGTTTAGCTTAAGCCTGGGTTTTTAGGGCAGTAGTTCATTTTTTTATAGTGTGTGTGTTGTTATAATATTGTAGTAGTTAGAGCCCTGTGTTTTTTTTATTAGGGCTATCTTTGAGATATATATATATTGCTGTGTGTTTCCGTTATAGTTAGGCATATAGTGTGTACTTGACTTTAACAGTTTCATTGTGGTCCAGTTACAGTTAGCAATTGATAGTTTCTGCCATGTCTCAGCAAGAAAAAGCTAAACCTGGATTTAAGAAGTGTCTTAAATGTGGGCAAAAAATGTCGATAACAGATGGTCACATAGAATGTGTTTATTATTTAGGTGAGGTCCACCTACAGGAGAACTTTGCCATCTGTCACTCCTTTAGTTTTTATTGTTCACGAACGTAGGAGCAAACTAATAGCTAGGGGGTTATTGAAATCCTTTTTCCGGGAATCTTTAGATAAGGACAATCCGATCAAGCCCTTAATCTCCTCCAAGACTTTGTCTTCCAAATCAGCTTCTGGGTCGGAGCCGATTCATTCACCTCTAAACAGAGTCAGACTGACACCTCGGCTCCATTGCTTTCGGAACTGGAGGTGGTGGTTTTTTGTAGGAACCATTCCCCGATATTGGAGCTGGTATCTCCTACTTTAAAATCTCCAATCCTGCAATCAGTGGCTTCTTCTATAGCTTCTTCCCAGTCCTCAAGACTATCTGATAAGGATGTGGATCGAGTGATGCAGAGGCTTCTGCAGACACTGGCACTAGCAAAAATTATGTCGGGGCCGACCCCTGAGGCTTCGGAACCGACTAGGACCCAGCACATGACTACTGTTCCTCCTTCGATTTGACCCGAGGTTTCGGAGCCGGAGTGCTCAGAGCTGATGATTGTGGAACCGTTGGAGCCAACACCCCTCCCGGGCCTGTCTGTTCCAACTACTCTGACTTCTTCAGTGCCGACCTTAGAGTCAAGGAGCTGACACTCGCCGGTCAGGTCTAGAGAGGATAGTCATACCAATGTTTCGGTTCCAACTTTGCCTTTTGGAGCCTCTGCTCGGGTGAGTTCAGCACCTACCTCTGGCTTGGAGCTCACCTCTTCGGTGCCGTGGAGACTGCCTGTTTTTTTTGGATCCAGAGGTCTCTTCGGATCGGTGCCAGGGGGCCTTTGTTGCTATGAGGAGAGCGTTATCCCCTTGGGCATACACATAATCGGTACCAGCAACCTCCTCCCCTGAAGCGCCTGTGTCTGCCTTTGTTTCACTGATCCCTCAAAAGTGTAGAGACCCAGAGCCTCAGGTCATCCCATTGGGTGAGCCCTGCTCTTCTGGGGCCTCCCCAGAAGCTCCTACTGAGGAGGTTCCTTGTAAGAAGCTTTGCAAGAGGAAGCATCTGGACTCCCCACAGGAGTCCATCACATCGGATACTGACTTAGATGAGTCAGAAGGGTCCCCCACTGAAGATATCTCCTTCTGTTTCAGTATTTCCAAGATATCACCAAAGGGTGACTGGAAGCCCATTAACCCTACTGATGAGTCAGTACTCCTGAAGGCTTTCGCGTCTCAGCCTTCCACCTCTTGGGTGACACGGCCTTTTGATGAACTGATAGATCTTGTTTCTCGAAAGGCGTGGGAGTCCTCAGATACCATGGAACTGGCCTTCGGAGGCCTAACAAATTCATAACATCACCCCCATCAAGACCTTCCTTACCAAAGGAGTACCCATTGATGCAATGGTGGTGGCAGCAGCCACCAAAAAGGAGTTGTCAGACCTGTTCATCCTCTTAATAGGGATTCTAGGATCATGGACAGATAAGGAAAGTGCATGTTTAGTTCAGCGGCCTTTGCTCTTCGATCCCTGAAATATCTTACACATTGTACTATACTAGAGATCTCCTTAAGGAGTTGGGAGATGCTCTTCAGGGTGCAGTAGCTGTGGGGGTCTCAGATAAGGTAACCTCCCAGCTTGCTACCCTAAATTACCTTGTAAACTCTTCTATGCGTCTGATTTCGTAAGCTGCTGATGGAACAAGCAGAGCAGCGGGTTCAGGAATTGCTGTTAGGAGACACTCCTGGATGCATTAATGTTCCTTTGCAGAGCCCTATAAGTCACCCTTTGTTAACACCCTCTTTGATGGTTCATCCCTCTGTGAGCAAGATGGAAAGACTCTGTCTGCTGCAGGAGTCAGTTTTTCCACCCAGACCTTATCCTAAAGGTCAAAAAAGTGGGAATGTGGTTCCGTAAATCCCAAGGAGCTTTCTTTGACTCACGTGGTGAAACTCCCTCTAGAGGTAGAAGAGGGGGTAATAATGGAAGATGCCATCCACGCGGCAGAGGGGGCCTGCAGAATCAGGGTGACAGAGATCAGTTCTTTGGAAATCCCTATCAGCGCTCCTGAAAGGAGGCCCATCTGTCCACCTCTGGAGGCAGTCGGGGGATGCTTATCTTTGTACCAAGACACCTGGCTAAAAATAACAAAAGACCGTTGGGTACAAAGCGTCCTATCCAGAGGATATTCAATTCCCTTTGCCACCCCTCCACCCCTAGTGAGAAAAATCCCGGACATTCCACCCTGTCACAAGGAACAAGCAACCATAGAAATTGCAAATTTGCTAGGAAAAAAAAGAGTAATCCAACCAATCCCAGCAGACCAGAGAGGATCCGGAACTTACTCAAGGTTCTTTTTAGTTCCAAAGAAAACGGGACTGGAGACGGATTTTGGATCTCAGCAGATTGATCAAATCTGTCAAAAAAAAAAAGTACTGGATGGTCACGCTACGGTCTATACTTCCCTTTCTAGGGAAAGTCAGTTGGATGTGCTCAATAGATCTCCAGGATGCGTACTACCACATAAAATGGCGAGACCATCCAGGGATCATCTGCGCTTTCGGCTGGGAGCCAGTCATTATCAGTTTCGAGCTCTGCCCTTTGGTCTCACCACAACCCCCAGTGTGTTCACCAAATGCATGGCAGTAGTCACGGCTCACCTGAGACGCTTGGGATTCCAGGTGTTACCATATCTAGACGACTGCCACCACCGAACATTGACTCATACAAGCAAGGGATATGACCTTAAATCTTTGCAGTCAGTTGGGCATTACCATAAACTCAGAAAAATTTGCCTTATCGCCATCCAGATGTACCATTTTTATAGGAGCAGATCTCAACACCGTCTTTATGACCATAAAGCTTCCAACAGAAAGAGTTTGGGCCCTTCGACAACAAGTCCTGAACCTCATCTCAAAACATAAAGCTCCAGCTTCAACAGTGCTCAAAATATTAGGGACAATGTCAGCAGCAATCATTGCCATTCCTTTCGGTTGAATGCATATGTGTATACTGCAATGGCTCTTGTTCACACAATGGTCCTTTCAAGAACTTCCAATGTCGCACCCGATTATAATAACGAATGCATGCAAGAAGGATCTTCACTGGTGGCTGACTTCTCCTCAAGTAACAATAGGACGGCCCTTTGTTCTAAGCATTCATATTGCCACTGTGGCCACAGTCGCCTCCCTGATAGGGTGGGAGGGCATCTTCAGGGAAGGACAGCCCAAGGCACATGGGAGAAGCACGAGGCTCATCTGCATATCAATGTCCTAGAGATGAGAGCAGTACTTCTAGCATTGCAGTCCTTTCAACACTTTCTTCCTCTAGGGACTATTGCAGGTCAGAGATGCAACATGTCGGTGGTCTGGTAAATAAGCAAGGAGGAACCAGATCCTACCCACTATGATGAGAGGCCCTGAGCGTATGGCAGTGGGCAACATCCACCCAGTGCTTTCTGGTAGTAATGCATATCCTGGGGAGATCCAATATGATAGCAGACAAATTGAGCAGAGCAATTTTATTGCCTCACGAGTGGTCCCTGAAAGAAGACTTAGCAGAAAGGATAGTCCGCAGATGGGGCCAGCTTTGCTGCAACCTCTTTGCAACTCCCATCAACACCAAATGCAGCAACTACTTTGCCTTAATCCCCACTCCGGGGTATACCCCAAGGGACGCGCCCGTACACAGTTGGCCCCTGGGTCTCCTTTATGCCTTTCCCCCATTCCCCCTGATACCCAAATCTTTACAGAAAGCCAAGACTCTAGGAAGGACCATTATTCTAATAGCCATTTATTGGCCTTGTCAGATTTGGTTCCCCTTCCTGCAGCCTCATCTACTGGAAGAACCTTGCATCCTAGACCAAGTTCCAGATCTTCTGATTCATTCATCAGGGGCACTTTATCCTGCACTTCATACTCTCAGATTGACAGCTTGGCTGCTCTAATTCCAAGAATAGCCAGGTTCCATAATCTTTCACGTGCAGCTCTGAACATCCTAACCTTCAATTCAATTCAATTCAATTCAATTGAGTTCAATTGGCAGCAATTTCTAATTTTCATATTGGCGATCAAGGGGTTCCTATCATGTCCCATAGATGGCCTAAAGCCTTTCTTAAAGGTACAATCCATTTGAGACCACTTATTAGATCCCCAGCTACACCATGGAACCTAAATTTTGTTCTTTCTCGAATCATCTTACCCCACCTTTGAACCAGCCTCATCTTGCGACCTGAAATACTTATGGAAAATCATTTTTCTAATAGCTATTACTTCTGCTTGAAGGGTTTCAGAATTACATGCATTGTCCATTAAACCCCCATACTTGATTTTTCACAATGACAGAGTATCGCTGAGGACAAAGGTTTGTTCAGGGATAAACCTCAACCAGGCTATTGAATTATCTGTTTTTTTTTCCAAAATATACCAATAAGATGGAACATATCCTGCACAAACTTACCATCTATAGGCAACTTCGATTCGATTTAGACAGGACTAAGAACATTAGAACAGCTCTTTGTTTCCTTTTCAGATTCAAAGAAGGGTACTCCTTTGGTAAAAACCACGTCAAGATGGTTATCAGATTGCATTTCCTTTACATATAGCTCTGTGCACATGCCACTAAATCATAAAGCAAAGGTCCACTCAACTAGGGCTGTTTCCACATCTTCAGCATTTCTGGCCAAGCTACCCATAGATTCCATTTGTGCAGCAGCCGCATAGTCTACACCTCATACCTTTATCCCTCATTACAAATTGGATAGGCCCTCCAGGGACAGGGCCTCCTTTGGTTCCACGGTTCTGAGGAATATACTTCTGTGAGCCACCCAAGAAAGACGGTGTTTGGGACACTAACCCATCAGTGAGAATGAAGGCGAGATAGAGCAACTTCACATGAAGAAATTATTGACTCACCATAACGTTCCATTTGAGTTGTTCATCTCACCTTCATTCATGCATCCCACCCACCAATCCCCCTACCAAGAATTCTTGAGGACCGGGAAGTTATGAAAAATCTTGGTGATATTTAGTCCTTATCTACTGTATTCTTGTGTCTTCCTACCAGGGTATTTATTTATCAGTATAGTTAGCTGTAAATGAAATCTGAGGGAAGCACCAGTGCATCATGGGATAGGGAGTAGGTCACGAGCTGGTTGAAGACCTCGAGCTTTTGCATTTGGCCGAGTTGGAGCCGAGGATTGGTTCCGAACCCCATCAGTGAGAATGAAGGCTAGATGAACAACTCACATGGAACGTTATGCTGAGTACATAACTTCTTTTTTCAAAGCAATCTACGGATTTAACTGTATTTCATTGCTATCTGCTGCAATTCATTACTGTTTAACTGCATTTTACTGCATTTTGTTGCTGTTTAACTAGTTCTTAACCCTAAAATTGAGTAGCATGGTCTAAATAAAGGTCTGCAGCATCCAGAGATTCAGCTGCACGGTTGTAAACCCTTTTTGAGGTATTCCATCTACAAGTTAACTGTTTTTTCTTTTTTTCTGCAGGAAAAAAAAGTTCTAAGCTTGTTTTCCACCTTTCCTGTTACTAGAGTAGTCCAGATACAGATTTGCTGTATCCAGGACTGTTTTGTAAGTTTCTGAGTTCCTCAGACCTTTCTGTGTTGGAAGGAAGCCTTCCAGCTTATCAGTGGGAGTGGTAAGCACTAGGTATCCTATCTATCACAAGAGGAGTGGTTTCTGGCTCTGAAATGGTAGTTTATTGGCCGTTTGGGCAGTTTTCCTATCCCTTTCAACTTTCTGGTTTAAAAGCCAGTGTTTGCATGGGTTTGCGCTTGTTTAAGCTCCACGGATCCTATTTTGGCAGCCTGCAGACTACAAGAGCAACAGAAAGGAGAAAGAGAGACTTTTAAGTGCCTCCATTTTGATTTTGTTCTGATTATATTGCTTTCTGCACTTGTTTTTTTTTTTTTTTTCATTTAACTGCATTTTTTTAACTGTATTTGCTTTAATATTGCTACACACTCAAGTGTGCTGGCTTGCACTGCATTTAAAGTATATTACTGGTGTCAGAAAGTCTGCTCTTCAATTTTCCCTTAGATTTTGCTAGATCCCTTCTCTCTTGCACTTTAATTAGCTTATTTACCTAGCACTTCATCAGGCTTTTTGTAGCACTTATTGTAGCACACATAAGTGCTATCAGCACTAGAAGTCATATAAGGAAACTGCTCCAGTACTTAGTAATGATGACCATCCCTCCTGGGATGTCTAAAGGTCAGTTTCCTGTGCTTTCTCCTATCAAACTGGTGAACTTGGGCATTCTGTGGCAGTGTAGCAACTGCCTCATGTACACAAACAATCTTCTCCTCTTACCTCCCAACACGCGGACTTGTGAGAGATGCGCTTATATCTCCAAATTGGAAGCCATGCACTCTCCAGCCGGGACCGGAATAGCTGATCATGAGGAGAAGGTCAACATCTGCACCACACCACATAGAACACATAGCCCTCCAGAACTCCCACCATCACAGCCCTCACATAAAAACACAAACCACACCCACCTTCGTGGAAGCTCTCAATAGAAATCTACCCAAACAGCAGAGAGCTCCAAGGCAGAAACACACTCGACCACCACAACCCAGCACAAACCACAAGACATGTAGCTCACCTACACAGTGTGCCCCTCAACCTAAGCCCCCAAGGCAAAACAGCTTGCCCAATACAATAATCATAGGTGACTCAATAGTGAGGCACACTGATGTCTCACTCAGGTTGAATAAGGAGAAGGTAACGGTCAGCTGTCTATCAGGTGCTAGAATCCTACACATAACAAGCGCACTCAGGTCACTCCACAAGTACATGTATGACTCTGTCATTGTCCATGTGGGTGTGAATGACCTGAGATGCACCTCCCTGGACTACATGAAAAGAGACATGGTGGAGCTCTCGGATTATGTGGCCCAGGCCGGTATGACCCTAGCCCTGAGCAGCATCCTACCATTGCCCAGAATGACACCACAGTATAAACGGAAAATGATTGACTTCAACAATTGGCTAAGTTTCTGGTGTCATTCTAGGGGAATCCAGTATCTGTCTGCTTGGGAAGACATGACTGACGGACCTCAATGCTTTGCCAGAGATGGCCTGCATCTGTCACCCCTGGGTTTCTGGGTACTGGCTAAGGCTCTTGCCACCGCTATAGTACCTTTTTTTAGGTGGTGTTCCAAAGACCAAATTACCACAGTAACAGCTATAAATAAATGCAATCTGAGGGTCATGCTGCTCAGTGCTAGAAGTCTAAATCTCAAGATGCACTCACTTGAAGCACTCCTCAAAATGGAGAACATTGATATTTGTGCTGCAATGGAGACCTGGTTTAAAGCAGCAGAAAGCACCTCTGTGCTACCAGGATGTAACTCATTCCACATCTTTCGGCCCCAGAACATGGACCGAAGCTCCAAAGGCGGTGGTGTCTCCATCTTCATAAAGGATATGCACACCTCCAGACTAGTAGCCCAGCATAACACATCTGAGATACTCCAGGTACAACTAACATTGAGTAAGATGGCAATTCAGGTCATAGCCTGCTATAGGTCCCCATCCATCTCCCAAGACTCACTACACATTCCTAAGCACCCTGAAAACTTTTAAGATCCAACCCAACACTGTCATACTAGGTGACCTAAACTACCCCTCCATCAACTGGGAAAACTACTCATGCACCAATGCACTGGCCCACTACTTTCTGGAATTCATCGGTTCCAATGCCCTGAACCAGTTCATTCTTACTCCCACTAGAGGAAGCAACATCCTTGACCTGGTTATTACTAACATGGGCAACCATTGCTCTACACCAATAGTCAATTCCTCACCCCCCCCCCTCCGCAAAGGTATCCACCATGAAAAACTTCTCCAAAGCTGACTTTGGTCTCCTAAAAACAGAGGTGGCTAACTTCACTGCGCCCATGCCAATGGAAAATAGTTGCATGACTGCCAAATCATACAACAATGCACTGTACGAACACGTACATAAATGTATGGAACTAGCCATGCCCAACAGAACCAAGACGCTCTCCTCCAAAAAAAAAAGGAAGCCAATCTGGTGGTCCCCTGACATTAATAAACTCTACAACAGAAGGAAGAAACTGTTGCAGAAAAAGGCGAAGTCCTAAGACTGGAAAAATTCCCTTATTAGCCTCAACAAATAGTTGAGATCCCTCATCAAAACCTCCAAAGCCAGCTATGAAGGGTGGAATTGCGGCAGACACTAAAAACCACCACAAAGCCTTCTATAGTTATATCAAGAAGCTCCATGGCAATACCCAAATTTGCTCTGATTTACTGCACAATCGTACCTCCTATACTAAGCCAACAGATATTGCCAATATACTGGCGAACAGATTCAGTGCCAACTTTACCCCCCCCCCCCCCCCCAAAGGACCAATCTCAATACCAGAAGAATGCCAGGCACCCAAGCATTACTGTAGCACAGGTTAAAGCTGCATTGTTCAAGGCCAAGAATACAGCTTCCATGAGACCCAACAATATCCCTGGCTATGTTCTACATGAATTACAAAGTGAACTGGCACCACATCTATGTGCCCTGTTCACTCACAGCCTCACCCCAGGCTTTGTCCCTATTGAATGGCACACTGCTACAATCATCTCTCACCATAAAGGAGGAGTGACTACAGACCCTGGAAATTATCACCCCATTAGCCTGATGAGTCTGATATGTAAGGCTATGGAGCACATCATCATGGACCTAATTAACAAGGATACAGAGAATCTCCAAACTTTAGATCCCACGCAATTTGATTTTTTGAAAGGTAGGTCATGCCTGCTCAACCTGGTTGACTTCTTTGAGTCAGTCACCATGTGGATGAAGGTAAGGCAGTTCATACAGCCTACCTCGATCTGGCCAAGGTCTTTGATACCATTCCTCACTCAGGAATTATTGATAAACTCACCAAACTAGGCATCGACCCCTATATCGTTAGATGGGTTGCAAATTGGCTCAGAGATAGAACCCACAGCGTGAAAGTAGCAGACTCCGACTGCTGACCAGAAACTAATGGAGTCCCACAGGGATCGGTCCTGGGTCCTCTCCTGTTTGGTATCTACTTCTCAGAAGTGCAGGCCAACACAGAGGGACTCTGACTGACCAAGTTTACAGACTACTGCAAGCTGGGAGCCATTATTAACTCCCCAAGTGATGCAGACATCCTACAGAAAGGCCTCACTGAGACCAATGACTGGTGTCAAAACCATGGCCTTAAGCTTAATGTCAGAAAAATGCGTTGTCATCCCCTTTGGGAAAAACTCAGTTCCCAGTAATTACCACATCAATGGGAGCCCACTGAGCACTGAAGGCAGTATAAGAGATCTGGGGACACAGGTTGACAGCAACCTCTCCTTCGACCACCACATTGCCACTGTGGTCAGAAAGTCTTTCTGTGTGGCACATCTCATTACCAAGGGTTTTGCATCCAGGAAGAAAGAGGTCAGCATTTTTCTCTACTCTTCCCTCAGTAGACCAGTCATAGAGTATAATGCCCCATTTGGCATGTACCTCACTAGACACCTGCCACAATTGGAGAAACCACAAACGTACCTCACGAAGAGGATCCTAGGCCTTAAACATGTCCTACATGGACAGATTAAAAAAAAAACTCCAGTCTCTTATCTACTAAGAGGCGATCTCTGCTTGGCTTCAAAGCCATGTTTGACCCAGCTCTGTTATAAATGCTACATCTAAAGAAATCCCAATCCCTCTGCACCACACGCTCCAGAGACCTCAACCTCATTACCACAAACAATAGAACATGCTGGAGGGACAGGTTCATAACCCTGAGACTGCCCATACTCTGGAATAGACTTCCCATACATGTCAAGCAGAGCACCTCACTGGCCCTCTTCAAAAGAAATCTTGATGTGTGGATGGGAAATAGAAAGTTCACCCCAGGGATCACTCCAGTGTCTGTAATTGATAGAGGCACAGTGTGTACCATCGTCGAGTGGCAAAATTCCAGGGCACTTCTATTGGCTAGGCTTGTAAAGGCTCCAGGGCCATTAGCCTAGTACACACCTATGAAACTATAAATAGATTACAGCTACAGTTATATAGGAACAGCCTAGCAAACCATTTTCTGATACATTGTCACTGTGCTGTTTGTACACACATTTTGGCTAAATACTGTCCAGCAAATATAATTTCTTCATAATAATTGGAGCTTCTCTGCTACATTTATTAGCCACAGTCTTAGCTTAGAAAAAGCTGCCTCACTTCTGTGTTTTGTTAGTGAAACCATGAAATAAAATTCACAGCTTTAGTGTATGTATGCAGTCATGTGAGGCTTATATTTATTTATGCTCTAAAAATAAACATACCCAGATCTTCACTTTACTTTAGTTCACTATTTTATTTCTGTTTCTCTGTCTGAATTTGTGACTTTTTTGTGAAATGTTAACAATGGTAACCATTTTCTAGTGATAGAGGGTAACCGGATTGAATGTAAAAATTCTAGTAATGATACTGCAGTGTTCTACTGGGGGGGTGTTGTTTGACCATCTAAGATGTATCCTTTAGTGGGATATTAAATCTAAGTCCTACTTGCCTAGATTTAATATCACATTGTAAATCTAGATCTATGTGAAAGATCCATTATTGTATTTATTTGCTGAGAATTAAGGGCAATATTCCAGCTCCTTTTGCATAGAGAGATAAAGCTGTATGATCCTGGCAACCTGAAAAGTGCCTTGAGTGTCTGCTATGTATGGAAGGGGAAAGATGAGCCTGTGACTTTCCTAGGAAGTAGAGCTCCACAGAGGAGTAACATAGTAACAATACACGACACTGAGAGCATGCATTCACCTCACCAAACCATGAACACAGTAGCTTTCACTGCAAGTATACAGATGCATGTGCTCCCATGGAGAAGGCATGTGTCATCAGTTACATGGCTCCAAACCCAGGGGGAGGGTTAAGAGCCACAGTAGATATGCTTTCACTAGTCACCTCCATGGTTGCCTGCATGATGGCCCCCAAACAACCCTTGCCCTCTTGCTGGAGATACCCAGCATGGGGGAGTGAATGGACCAAAGTCCGATAGGGGAGGCTTGGTGCCAATATAAAAAAACAAAATAAAATAAGGAGAAAATTTACTAACATGAACTGAAAGAAATCATCTTTCACTCAGCTTGACAGGATCAGTTTCAACACTCCTGAGTGCAACGTAGAGAAACTCCTCCTTTACTAGGTGCTAGTCTGCTACAGGAGGGATGGACAGACATACACACGTGCACACAAGCAGTTAGGAGTATTCCCATTTCACTTATGACATGCCTTTGGAATGTGGTAGGAAATGAGAGCACCCTGAGAAAATCAAAACAGATGCAAGGAAGACATGCAGACCCCACAAAGTAGGTACCTCAGCCAAACTGCTGAACCAGGTGCTATGAGGCAGCAGCACCAGCTATTGCTCCACTGTATCACCAATATTTGCTAAAGGCAACTGAAGAAATGGGCAACAATATATCGGGTATGCCAAAGAAGCTGAAAAGTAAGGTGTACGAAACAGTGGTGTAGCCAGTACTACTGTATGGTACAGAAACCTGAGTAGTAAAAGCAGGGCAGTTGAAGCTGGGGGTGATATAGATTAAATGCTTGAGACTGGTGGTAGGAAGCACACTGTGGGACAGACAAAGAAATGAGGATATAAGAGCAGAAGCGAAAGTAGCTACAATTATAGAAAAGGTCAAAGAGAACAGATTACTGTGGTCCAGGCACATGTGCAGAAAGGCAGAAGACAACCTGCAGAAGATGGTTTGGGGCAGACAGGAAGAAGGCAAGAGGAAACGAGGTGTCTCTGCAAGGAGGTGGATTGATAGTTTGGGAAAACCTGTGACAGTCGGACATGAGTGCTGAAGAGAGGAGAGTGGCATCAAACAGAGAGAATGGCAACAGATGACGCACCTGACCCCATGTAGAAAATGGCGGGGGGTGTTGATATCCGTTTTTTTGTTTTGTTTTAATGGATGTTTCATTCATTTAATTAAAGACAAAGATGTGGTACCAGCAATCTTTCTCAGTGAGTAAACTGTTAATTCCGGTCACTCCCCTCCTCAACTTTTTTCATTTCCTATTCGGGCCAGATTCTTGGTGGTGCTCACACTTCCTATTGGAGCACCTTATGGTATTGCTCACTTTACTAAGATTATATTGCTAAGTTAGGTTGAAGAGTGCCTACAAATGTCAGTCAGCACTGCTATCCTAGCTATGCTATCCAAATTTTGTAGGATTGCAACTCTGATAGTACAACAGTAATACTCTTAACTGCATTTCAGGTCTGTCGATGAGGAACAAGTTTCTCCAAGTTTGGCCAGGCTTGGAGAGCAAAAACATGGGGCTACAGTACATTGTAGATGCACTCATATGCAGATACTACTTGAAGCTCTTAAGCCTTTTCCAGAAAGTGCTCTGCTCAGAGACCAAGTTGTATCCACAGCTGGTCCTGAAATGAGATCAGGCTGTGCTCCATTTAAGGGGCTTTAGAAATACTTCATCGTTCAGAACAAAGTCTGGACTTTTATACCCACCTCTTCTCCTCGGCAGCCTCAGTGACCATGCCCAGTACATCAGTTTCATAGTGGTGAATTTATGGTGATCATGCTGCTTCAGCTGGAGATTAGATGGATACTGTCTGATGTAAAAGATGTCAGGCATATTATTATGTGAATCTGCACAAGACATTCTGTTACGTGTAGTTGGGAGCAACTTCCAGTACAGTGTTGCTGTTTGGGCTCTGTTCAAAAGGTGTTTACAAGGTGCTATCCATAGTGATAAATGATTTGTAGGAGGACTTTCATGTATGCCTTTATCTGGATGACTGGATCGTATTATCCTGCTGGATAAAAAAATCTAGTAGTATCCTGGACTTAGCACTCCCATGGCTGCACATTTGGAGGGTATTCATAAATTGAAATTACTACGTTTTGAACTTCGAATGGAAAAATAGCTTCATAGGGGCAGCACTGAACACTTTACAGTGCTAGTCATTCCTGCCCACATTTGGGGCCAAGACTATATTGACCTTGGTGACTTGGGTAAAGATGCAGTAGAGATTCAGGCGTAGATTATTCTTCACATTCTGGGACTGAGGAAAGCCACACTCTTCCTAGTGCTTTTCCCACACTTGATGTTGCAGTAGACCATGTATTATCATTGGCTGCAGAATCACCCCTTGCACTTATATTTTCTTGTGTCAGTTCCTTGTCAGCTTTTGGAGTAGTGGACTTTCCCACCCCACTTAGTGCAGGTCTTCCATTCCTTCAACAAAGTTCATTGCAGACTCCAGTACTCTTCTGTGGGAGAGTGGGGATCCTTCACCTGGTTTATTTTAAAGAAGGGAATCCCCAGGGAACGGGTGCACATCAACCAACTTTTGCTACAAGTAGTGTTTCTTGCCCTCAAGGTTCCATGGGGTCATTTAAGGCAACAGCCCAATTTGATCCAGTACAAGTCCTTCATGTAGCACCTAAAGCAACAGAATGGCATGTGCTGCTAGTCTTGTTGGTGAGAGAATGTGGGGTTTAACTGTAGCCAAGTAGCATCAGTCTCCCAGCTGTATCCATTCCTGGAGAAGTGAATACTCGGGCAAGACTGTCTAAACTCACATCAGTCCTTTCCATGAGCTGAAAATTTGGGAGTCTTGTTTTGTCAAGGTCTTTTGGTGGTAGGTCACCCCTAGACACCGATCTGTTTGCCACTCAAAAGAATGCTGTTCTCTGCTGTCTTGCTTGGATCAGTGGGGCAGAGAGGAAATGACAACGGATGCATTCTCCCTTTTGTGAAATGGAAGATTACCACATGCCTTCCTAGTGTTCCTTCTGATTCTACACATAGTGATAATTAAAGAAAAAAAGCTTATCCTAGTTGCAGAGAGGGCATTACTTTAGGCTGTCTGGTCCATGTCGGTGCAAGAAGTTTTCCAGGTACTAACCAAGAAGCATCCACACCCTAATGTTGGTAAGAAGCAGGTGACTTCATGCAGGGTGTGGCTTCTGGTATAAATTTTGCCTAGTTTTGCTGAGAGTTTTGGAGGTGAATGGAGCCAAAGTGAGCCAGATTTCAAAAGTTGTACTCTGTGTGAGTGATTTATCCTGGTGTAAGTCTGCCCCAATTCTGAAAGGCTTGCTGTTGGTGTAAGTAACTTACTTGGCTTGCTGTCGGTATAAGTAACTTACAGACCTGTATATAAACAGACTTACACTGGAGGCCATATTCCAAAAGACCTGTCCTTGGTGTAAATGACTTACTCGGGTGTTCCTTAACTAGTCACTTACTCTGAGAGCAAATCCTTTGAAATTAGGCTGAGGGAATCTTTGCACTTGTAGAACATTACTAAGTCATACTTTATTGCCTCGCTTATTTAGCCTGCAGTTTTTGACCCATTTCAGATAACTGCATGGGGTTTCATGTGGCCCAGCACTGGCTGGTTAAGCATTGCCTTACAGTGACTCTGCATCTGCATCCTCCTTAAGGTTTGGATTTCAAAATGGTCAGGCTTTCCCATCAGTATTTTGAATCTGTTTGTTTAGCAGCCTTAAAGTTAATTTTCTGGAAATCCATTGGCGTTTCTCTAATTTTCTTGGATATTTTGAGCCTTTCTCAAGTTTTGGGTGCCACTTAGGATTAACCCATTTTTTTAAGTTGTCAGAGCTGTCCTTGCATAACAGTTGTTTGTTTTTTCTGCTTGCTTCAGAGAGGGAACAGATTGCTGTAGCTACAGAAGACCTTTCCAATTGAATTGCTAACTGCATCATATTATGCCATCAGTGGAGAGCTGCTTATTGGTAAATGCTGCTTCTTCATTTTGCTTCTAGTGCTTTCTTTGGGAATGCCTCCTTTTTAGGTATTTTTGTAGTGGTAACTTGGACATTAGTTCATAGTTCAAACAAAAGTTGCTTGCTGGACCATGCCTACAAGCCTCTGGTGCCCTTTAACACCTCACTGTTAAGGAACCAGCCTTTCAAGCTTTCACATTTTGTTCATTTTCTGGCTCGTGCCTCTTGGGGAAATTCTTAGTACTGCTTTGGATTTTTCATAACAGCTCATCCAGCAAGGAGAACTACCAATGTCAAATGCCAAATAAGTACTCACCATAGCAGTTGATGTTCATCGTTTGATCACTGCTGCAGTAAAGTAGCCTTATTTATATGGGTTATATCCCGCACAGGATATAACAGCTAGCCAGCCTCCAAAACTTAAGGGCAGAGCTGTAAAAAAACAGTGGTCTGGGTGCCAAGTTTTTCAGAGCTGTCCTAACTCTAAAGAACACTCCTTTCGCAGGCTTTTGGTCCACTAGCATTTCTACATCACTGAACAGAATGAGTTAAATTGGGGAAAAAGGTTTCTTCTTTTTATTTAATGAGAGAAGTTTTTGTGAAATACGTTTTGTTTCTTGCTAGGAAATTTGTTTATTGGATCAATCTAATTGTAATCTATATCCCACCTGGGAACAACTTAGAAACTTTGGAGAATACTCTCAACTGGATAGCTACCAATTACCCCCAAGAAACTATTGTTCTAGGCAACGTCAATATTGACTGGACCCAATGTTCCTTATACACAAATCCTATTCTTATAAACCTGCATGGATTCTCCCAAAATATAGCCTCTACTACTAGGTTAGGAAATGTAAACCAAAAAGACAGCCTTCTTGATTGGATACTAACAAATAGTCACACCCATAGATATTCAACTGGGACTCTCCCAAATGAACTTAGTGATCATCTAGTCACATTCATAATAAAAGATAAAATTACTAGCACAACCCTGCCCATACACAGGCTTGTCAGAAACAAAAAAAACTTTGACTCAACAAAATTCATAACTGAACTCAAATCCTGCAACTGGTCTAAGCTAAAATCCCTCCCCCTTGATGAGGGTGTGTCTCTTTTCTGACACATTCCTTAAGATTCTTGACTTTCATGCCCCTAAGCGACAGGTCAGAGCTAAGGTACGGATAGCACCCTGGTTAACAAGAGAGTCCAAAACCAAAATCAAACTTAGAAATAAAGCATGGGATAAATGGCGAACTACTAAGGTACCTTTAGATCGTATCAAATTCCAACAGCTGAGAAATGAGACAAAAAAAGCCATCACCCTGGACAAAAAAAACTACTTTTGCCACCTGCAACATAAACACCAAAATAATCCCCAGAAGTTCTGGGCAGGTTTAAATAACCTTCTCCATTCTGGTAAATCTTCAACTCCTACCCCTGGGACACTTATTGGTAAAAACCCAAAAGAAATAGCAAATAATTTCAATTCTTTCTTCACTGAGACTATTCAGTCTTTAGCCAACCAACTACCTCCCTCCTCCTCTTCTCTTAAAAACACCGTAGTAAAATCACTTCCCTCTTTTACTTTTCAGCCCATCTCTACATCCTTTATCAGAGACTTACTGAAGAAACTAAAAGCAACTACCCTTTCTGCAGACCTACTTCCGGCTGAATACCTACAAATAGCTGCAGATGTGATAGCCTATCCTATATCAATTCTAATCAATAGAGTCATAACAGAGGCCACAATCCCCTCTATATGGAAAATATCATATGTCATCCCGCTCCATAAAGGCGGTGCCTCCACAGAATTATCAAACTACAGACCAATAGCCATACTGTCACCGCTAGCCAAAATTATGGAAAGATGTGTCCATAAACAACTTATTCACTATCTCACCCAGAACAATCTTATGACCAAATCCCAGCATGGTTTCAGACCTCACCATAGTACGACCACGGCTCTCCTCTCCTTTACTGATACAATTAACCAAAACCGGAATAATAAAAAAATATCCTCTGCCCTCTTTCTGGACTTGTCAAAGGCCTTTGACATGGTAAATCACCAGTTACTTCTCCATACATTGGAAGCCCTTTACCTAGATAGTTCAGCTCTCAATTGGTTCCATGCTTACCTCTCTGGTAGACAACAAGCAGTCCAGTGGCACAATAAGCTCTCACACCTGTTACCTAATACCATAGGTGTTCCCCAAGGCTCTATTCTAGGACCTCTTCTTTTTTCAGTCTTCATAAACGAACTACACTCAGTCATCCCCGAAGCCACCTGTATCCAATATGCAGACGACTCAACCCTAATATGTTCTGATGTCTCTCTATCCAATTTACAAGTAGCCACCCAACTCTGCTTTACTACAGTCGAAAAATGGCTTGCAGAGCGTAAACTCATCCTAAACCCAAATAAAACAAAATTGCTTCTCTTTTTCCCCACTCCAGCCCCTCCTCCCACACATCTCACTATACAATCTAATAATGGAACCATCATCTCACCCGACTCCTATACAAAACTACTAGGAGTGGTCATTGACAACAAACTTAGATTTGATATGCATATCAATCAAACCATTAAGACTGTAAATAAGAAACTTGGATCCTTATACAGAATAAAGAACTTTCTAACCCCTTTTGCCAAATTAGCCATTGCTCGTACTCCCCTTCTTTCTACTCTCCTATATGCCTCTCCTGTTCTGTCTTACCTTAACAAATGTGAATTGAACAAACTCTCTGCTTCTTATAATCACATAGCCAGATTTGTAACTGGATTGCCCTTTAGAACGCATCATTGCCTTAATCTGAAAAAACTTGACTGGTTAGAACTACACAGTCTTCTCAAGTTGAACCAACTCACAGAAGCATTTAAAATCCTTAAACAACCTGATAAAAACCCTGCACTGAGTAATATAATTATTCCTTACTCTAACCTAAGCTGCCTTCGCTCCTCCAACAGACACCTTGTCCACACCACCAAATCCAACAATATGGGTGGTGAAGCTCTCTTCGCTAACACCACTGGAAAGCTATGGAATTCCCTCCCCAACAACCTTAGGCTAATTTCCTCCCTTGGTCAATTTAAAAAGACTCTAAAACAACATTTTAAGGTGAAATGGCTCTGCCCATGCGTATATCCAGATTAGATGCCCTTTGTTAAACATAGGCCTCACTTATTCCATAACTAATCCAAATCCAATAGGACAACTTAGAGAGGGGACCTTTAATCTATCTGCCTACTAACTGCTCACCACTGTAACCATATATATTATAACTGTCTCAATTTACCTATTGCACTACTTTAATAATTGTATTAAGAACTGTAGTTAAACTGTTAGGTTATAGTAACTAATTTTTATGTAATTTGTATTCTCCTATTTTTCCTTCTTTTATTTTATTTTTATTTCTATTTCACTGTATTGTAACTATATTGTCTTGTACCTATGTGGAGCTTTTCTCCCCGGGCCTCCGCTGAAAATGGACATGTATCCAGTCGGACTATCCCGGTCAACAAATGTAAAATAAAATAAATAAAATAAAATAAAATGTTCATGTTACTTTTTAATCAGTTAAAAGTTTGTGGTTCTACTTTTTACTTTATTGTAAAAACTTGTTAAAAGTATAGTTTAATTTTGTTTTTTTGTGCTGAAAACTATGAAACTGTTTAGGGGTTGGGTTAAATACATGTTGCACTTTTTCATGCTATTTTGTGTTGAAAACATTGGATGTGAAGTTGTTCACTCTCGCCATTCATTCTTTACTGATGAGTTTGGAGTCGATCCATTGGCTCCGGTATGGCCGTTTGCAAAGCTCGAGGTTTACCAGTAGCTCGAGACCATGCCTCTTATCCGATGCACTTGGAATTACCCCAGATCTAGTTTGCCGCGGCACAGATCAGAGATTCCAAGTTTTGCTCGAGCCAGTATTTTGTCAAAAAAGCGTATTTTTTGCAAGTTATTACAAATATTTCTATTGCTCGACAGAATAGTTATTAAAGTAGTCTTTTGTAGCTTCTTAAAAGCTCCCCTTTTCCCGCATGTGTTATTTAGCATAGTTTTAGTATATTCTTAGTGGCCTCATGTTTTGGCCTAGGTTTTTCTCTGCATTCTTACTTATATAGATATACATTTAGCTAGTGCTGGCCTTTGTTTTTGGGCCATTGTTTATAGTGTGTGTGTGTGTGTGTGTGTGTGTGTGTGTATGTTATATTACAGTTTGAGCTTAGTTGTAAATTTAGCTGTTCTCTAGGCTTGTGTGGAGTTTTTTGAGCCTAGGTGTGGTTCTTTGATACTTTACTTATTGAATGTCTTTTTTTCTTACGCTTATTGTGTGCTCGGTTTTTGTGTTGAGCCTAAAGCATTTTGATTGTTGGATATGTCTGAGGACAAGGATAAGCACCCAAAGTCTGGATTTAAGAAGTATCCAGACTACAGGCAAAAGATGTCGGTAACTGATGGCCACGTGAAGTGTTTCTACTGCTTACAAGACATTTGCTGGAGTCTTGCAGTATTTGCCACTCTTTTTCCTCTAGGGTTTTACTGGAGAGGAAAAGAAAGTTAGTTGATAGAGGCTTGCTGAAGCATCTGTTTCATGAAGCATTGAGTGACAAGGATGGGGCCAGCAAGTCCTCAGGGGACTCTAAGGAATCCAAACTATCCAAGAAGTCCAAGAAATTGGAAGATCCTGTGACATCGACTCCACAGACCTCGGAGCCAACTGTCTTTTCATTTTGGAGCTGGCCCACACCTCTGGAGCCAGTATCTGAGAGACCTACATCTCCACTTCTTCAATTGGCACCATCGGTGTACTCTTCTAGTTCTTCTGTCAGCCTGTCTGATTTGGATATGGACCAATTGGTGCAGAAACTCTTACGGGCACCAAGTTTTGCTAAATTGTTGTTGGCTCCAACCCTAGCATCTGAACCGAAGATCATTACCCCGGACTTGACTGCTCCTCCTCAAAGCCGTACCAGACCTTCGGAGCTGGAGGGGACCGACCTGTTGATAGTGGAGCCTTTGGAGCCAAGACCTGCTCCAGTGTCCTCCGTTCCATCTACTCTGATGTCCTTGGCGCCGACCGGGGACTCTGAGTCTACACTCTCCTGTCTGGTCTGGAGAGGAAAGTCGCACCGATTTGACGGTGCCGACTCTTCCTCTCGGGGCTTCGGCTCAGATGAGCTCGCCTCCTACCTCCAGCTTGGAGCCCGCGGCCTCGGTATGGGAGGGGCTGGCAGTTCCTTTGGGTCCGTCAACTCCTTCTCATCAGAGCCACGATGCCTTCGAAGCCATGAGGAGAGCCTTGTCCCCCAAGACATCCTCGACACCAGGTCTGGCTTCCTCATCCCCCAAAGCGCCTGTGTCCACTTCTGCTTCCATCGTCCAGGCTAGGCATAGAGACCCTGAGCCTCAGGAAGCCCCACAGGGTGCCCCCTGCTCTTCTGAGACCTCCCCAGAGGCTCCCACTGAGGAGGTCCCCAGGAAGAGATTGTGCAAGAGGAGACACTTGGACTCCCCACAGGAGTCTTTAACATCTGACACTGACTTGGATTATTCAGAAGGGTCCCCCTCGGAGGATATCTCCTTTGTGGAGATACTCGAGATCCTTAGGCAGAGGGGTGATTGGCGGCCCAAAAGCCCTACTGAGGACGAGTCAGTCCTCCTGAAGGCTTTCGGGTCTCAACCTTCCACCTCTTGGGTGTCTCCGCCCTTTCGATGAGCTCATGCAGCTGGTCACTGAGGCCGTGGGAGTCACCGGAGTCCATGGAGCCTGTCCCACAGAGGCCTAACAAGTTTATTTCTGCTCCAATAGATAAATCCTTTGTCCAAAGGAATCCCTGTTGATGCCATGGTGGTGGCGGCGGCCACCAAAAAGGAAATGTCTTAGACTTCCTCATCTATCCATCCGCCTAATAGAGAGTCTAGGATCATGGATAGATATAGGAAGCACATGTTTAGTTCAGCGACTTTTACACTCCAATCCTTGAACTATTTGACCCATTTCACTAGGTTGCAAAGAAATTGCCTTAAGGAGTTGGGAGATGCTTTTCAGGGTACTGTAGCTGCAGGGGCTTCCGACAAAATTGCCGCCCAGCTTGCTACCTTATATTCTATTGTGAACCCATCCATGCGTCTTGTATCATATGCAGCTGATGGGACGAGTAGGGCAGCGGGTACAGGAATTGCTCTCAGAAGACATTCCTGGATGTGCTTGTGTTCCTTCACGGAGCCCTTTAAGTCTTCATTCGTGAACACCCCTTTTGATGGCTCATCTCTTTTTGGTCCTAAAGTGAAGGAAACTTTGACCAGGTGTGAACAGGAGGGAAAGACTCTGTCTGCCGTCAGAGTCTGTTTTTTCTACCCCTACTTGGCCTTACACCAAAGGCCAAAGGGGAGGAAAGATGTGGTTCTGAAAAGCCCAAGGACCCTTTCAGGACACACGTGGTGAAACCCCCTCTAGGGGCAGAGGAGGGGGTAATAATGGAAGACTCCGCCCCCCGGCAGAGGGGGTCCGCAACACCAGGGTGACAGAGATCACTTCTTTGGTCAGCCCTATCAGCGCTCCTGAAAGGAGGCCCGACTATCCTGCTCTGGAGGCAGTCGGGGGGGTCTCTTAACTTTGTACCCAGACGCCTGGCAAGATATAACAAAAGACAGCTGGGTACAAAGTATTATTTCCAGAGGGTATTTCATACCGTTCTCCACTCCTCCCCCCCTGCCCGCCAGGAGAATCCTGGACATTCCACCCAGTTACAAGGAACAGGCAACTATAGAGGTCCACAAGTTGCTAGAAAAAAGAGTCATCCAGGCAGTCCCAGCAGACCAAACGGGATTCAGAACTTACTCAAGATTCTTTTTGGTTCCAAAGAAAACAGGGGACTGGAGACCCATTTTGGACCTCAGCAGACTCAACCAATTTGTGAAGAAAGAGAAGTTCCGGATGGTCATGATACAGTCTGTACTTCCCTTTTTAGGGAAAGACAATTGGATGTGCTCGATAGATCTCAAGGATGCGTACTACCACATAAAAATGGCCAGGCCATCCAGAGATCACCTGCATTTCTGCCCAGGAGCCAATCATTATCAGTTTCAAGCCCTGCCCCTTGGTCTCACTACAGCCCCCAGAGTGTTCATCAAATGCATAGCAGTGGTCACGGCTCCCCTGAGGCTTCGAGGATTCCAGGTATTTCTGTACCTAGACGATTGGCTCCTTACCTCCACAACCAGGCATCAACTGATTCAGGCAAGGGAATATACTCTGACACTCTGCAGTCACTTAGGCATTAGTCAACTCAGAAAAGTCTGCCTTGTCACCATCGCAGCATATCGTTTTTATAGGGGCAGAGTTAGAAACTTCAACCACCACTACTACCAAAAGAGAGAGTCTTTCTTCTTCGCC
This sequence comes from Protopterus annectens, assembly GCF_019279795.1. Taxonomy (NCBI): domain Eukaryota; kingdom Metazoa; phylum Chordata; order Ceratodontiformes; family Protopteridae; genus Protopterus; species Protopterus annectens. The sequence continues at coordinate 1,403,575,287 of NC_056735.1, forward strand.
AGCATGTCAGCTTATTGGTATCGAAAGACAGAGCACTAGCTGCAGAAGTTCTAAAAGTATTGGGTTTGATGGCTGCAGCGATCTTGGCCATACCATTAGCAAGGATGCTTATGCGGATTCTTCAATGGCTGCTGTTCACTCAATGGTCTTATCAGGAACGTCCAATGACTCGCATGGTTTTGATTACGAACTCTTGCAAGAGAGATCTCCATTGGTGGTTGACGTCTCTTCATGTAACCATAGGACGCCCCTTTGTACTACCCCCTCCAGTAGGCACTGTGACCACAGACACTTCCTTGATAGGGTGGAGGGGGCATTTTCAGGGAAAGACTGCCCAAGGTACATAGATGGATCAAGAGTCACATCTGCATATTGATGTTCTGGAGATGAGAGCAGTACTTCTGGTGTTGCAGTACTCGCAGGACTCTCTTCCTCTAGGAACGATTGCAATTCAGACAGACAATATGTCTGTAGTCTGGTACTTGAACAAGCAAGGTGGAACCAAGTCCTACCCCCTTTGCCGAGAAGCCTTCGGAGTTTGGCAGTGGGAAGTCTCCTCCCAGCACTTTCTGTTGGCAATGCACATCCCAGGGAGATCCAATGTGATAGCAGACAAACTGAGCAGGGCAATATTGTTGCTGCATGAGTGGTCCCTCAAGAAAGAGATTGCGGACAGGATTTTCCGCAAATGAGGCCAGCCTTGCTGCACTCTTTTTGCCAGTCACATCAACATGAAATGCAGACGCTACTTTGCCCTGATTCCCCCTCCGGGAGAAGCCCCGAAAGATGCACTCGTACATGATTGGCCCCCGGGTCTCCTCTATACATTTCATCCTATCCCGTTGATACCCAGGTTTCTACAGAAAGCAAAATCTCTGGGAAGCACCATCATTCTTATAGCTCCTCATTGGCCTTTGCAGATTTGTTTCCCATTTCTTCATCATCATCTCTTGGAGGATCCATGGATTCTGGACCCATTTCCGGACCTTCTGACACATCCATCGGGGGACCGCCATCCTTTCTTGCAGTCACTGAAGCTGACAGCTTGGCTGCTCCTTTTCCCCCTCATAGCCAGGATTCATAACTTTTCCAATGAGATAAAACAGATCCTTTTGTCTTTCCATAAGCCGTCCACCAGAAGATTATATCTTAGTTAGTGGAAGAGATTTTCCATATGGGCTTCTAAGCAGAACATTGATACTTAACCAAAAACAAAGCACCAGTTCCACAATGAAAAGGCTCAAAATAAAAGTAGAGGTTTAATAGGGCTTGTAACAGACCACAGCAATCCACAATACACAGAAAGTGCGCAGTACGCAGTGTAAAATCACATCAAACGTTTCGTCAAACCTTCTTCAGATAATACAAAACACATAAAGCCACTTGTCAGTTACTTAAATACAATTGAATATAATTAAATCAGCACCTACAACCAATGGAATAGGTAGGTTAATTAGTTACATTATGATGAATATAAAACTGGTAGTGTGCCATTCTCAATACTAAAATATAACATTAAAAAGTCACAAAATATCCTATCTACTTAGTGGATAAGCAACATATGTTGTTGAATTTAATAAATACTTGTTAAAACATGATTATAATTAAAACCTTACACAAAATTTTATAAAATGAACAAATTATTAAATAAACAATACTACACTCTACTGGCAAAATTTGATATTGCAACTTCCAATATTTAAGAGTAATAAATAGAAATAAAATTGTAGTAATGTATTGATATTAATGAATGAACTTTTTTAAAAATAAAATAATAATAATATACTTCTTAAATATAACCTATCACAATTTAGCTGCCCTTAATTTTAAAACAGGTGCCAAAGAAAACATGTCGTTAATCCCAGGATATTTATTTGATTCTAAAGTAATCTGCCAAAATAATTCTCTGTATTCTAATAATGTTTCCCACATTCCGCCTCTCGGATCAATGGGTACTACTTCCACAACAAAAAATTCAAAACTAGAATCCTTACAAATTAATGTGTGTTTATACAGAGAATTATTGGCACATAATGTTCTGATATCATATGTATGTTCGTAAATCCTTTGTTTAATTCTTCTTTCACTTTTACCCACATAAAAAGCATTACAGTTCTTACACAAAGCGATGTAAATAATCCCTTTTGTGTTACAGTTGACAAAGGATTTACATACCAAAGTTTTATTTCTTGCTACTAAATGGCAGCTATTACCTGTTTTTAAGTATGTACAATACCTACAGGCACCACATTTAAAAACCCCAGCTTTTTTCTTTCTTTTGTCAGTAATACCTCTAGAACTCGTCTCTATAATTCCTTTTATATTGTTACCTTTCTTGTAAATAAATTTGATATCATGTTCAAAAATATAACCAAGGTCCGAGACCTTAGAAAAATTAGAAAAATTTATCCATTCTTTTTCAAAAATTTTTTTCACTATACTAGATTGACCATCATAAGTGGTAATAAGACCTGAAACAAAACCATCTTTTTGGTCACCACCTGAATGTGCTCCCTCACCAACTTCTGACTTACCAAGTATTGGTGCAAGAAAAAAAGTGTACTGAAAGGACAACTAGTTCGAATATGTAGGATGACTTCAGATGATGAAATTTTTAGTAGGGAATGTGAAAACTTGTACAAGATGTTCACACAAAGAGGCTACCCAAAAATATTGTTTGAGGACATTAAGAATGAAGTCCTGGATGGGAGAAAATCTAGATTTGCACCAATACTTGGTAAGTCAGAAGTTGGTGAGGGAGCACATTCAGGTGGTGACCAAAAAGATGGTTTTGTTTCAGGTCTTATTACCACTTATGATGGTCAATCTAGTATAGTGAAAAAAATTTTTGAAAAAAAATTTTTGAAAAAGAATGGATCAATTTTTCTAAGGTCTCGGACCTTGGTTATATTTTTGAACATGATATCAAATTTATTTACAAGAAAGGTAACAATATAAAAGGAATTATAGAGACGAGTTCTAGAGGTATTACTGACAAAAGAAAGAAAAAAGCTGGGGTTTTTAAATGTGGTGCCTGTAGGTATTGTACATACTTAAAAACAGGTAATAGCTGCCATTTAGTAGCAAGAAATAAAACTTTGGTATGTAAATCCTTTGTCAACTGTAACACAAAAGGGATTATTTACATCGCTTTGTGTAAGAACTGTAATGCTTTTTATGTGGGTAAAAGTGAAAGAAGAATTAAACAAAGGATTTACGAACATACATATGATATCAGAACATTATGTGCCAATAATTCTCTGTATAAACACACATTAATTTGTAAGGATTCTAGTTTTGAATTTTTTGTTGTGGAAGTAGTACCCATTGATCCAAGAGGCGGAATGTGGGAAACATTATTAGAATACAGAGAATTATTTTGGCAGATTACTTTAGAATCAAATAAATATCCTGGGATTAACGACATGTTTTCTTTGGCACCTGTTTTAAAATTAAGAGCAGCTAAATTATGATAGGTTATATTTAAGAAGTATATTATTATTATTTTATTTTTTAAAAAAGTTCATTCATTAATATTAATATATTACTACAATTTTATTTCTATTTATTACTCTTAAATATTGGAAGTTGCAATATCAAATTTTGCCAGTAGAGTGTAGTATTGTTTATTTAATAATTTGTTCATTTTATAAAATTTTGTGTAAGGTTTTAATTATAATCATGTTTTAACTAGTATTTATTAAATTCAATAACATATGTTGCTTATCCACTAAGTAGATAGGATATTTTGTGACTTTTTAATGTTATATTTTAGTATTGAGAATGGCACACTACCAGTTTTATATTCATCATAATGTAACTAATTAACCTACCTATTCCATTGGTTGTAGGTGCTGATTTAATTATATTCAATTGTATTTAAGTAACTGACAAGTGGCTTTATGTGTTTTGTATTCTCTGAAGAAGGTTTGACGAAACGTTTGATGTGATTTTACACTGCGTACTGCGCACTTTCTGTGTATTGTGGATTGCTGTGGTCTGTTACAAGCCCTATTAAACCTCTACTTTTATTTTGAGCCTTTTCGTTGTGGAACTGGTGCTTTGTTTTTGGTTATTTGTCTAGCCGGCACCTTCCTTTGGATACGAACATTGATACTTATCAAGCCCCCTTGATGTCAATATCTTTAATAAAGGAGCAGCATCCGCAACAGCTGCTATATCTAACGTTCATCTCGGAGCTGATGGGCTAAACATAATGTCCCAGAAGTTGTCCAAGGCCTTTCTCAAAGGAAGTTTTCATATGAGGCCTCCAGTGAAAACTCCTTATTTTCCTTGGAATCTAAACTTTATGCTGTCTCGTATAATTCTCCCCGTTTGAACCAGCATCATCTTGTGATCTCAAATTTTTGTCGTGGAAGACCATATTTTTGGTAGCTATTACTTCTGCCTGCAGAGTGTGAGAACTGCAAGCTTTATCTACCAGCCCTCCGTATTTGATTTTCCATGCTGATAGAGTATCTCTTAGGACAAACCCCTCCTTATTGCCCAAAGTTTGTTCAGAATCTAATGTCAACCAAGTCAATGAGTTACCAGTCTTCTTCCCTAACCATTTCAATAAATTGGAGTATATGCTGCACAAACTTGACGTTCGCAGGCAGCTCAGATTTTATTTGGACAGAACGAAAGATTAGGAAATCAGACCAGCTCTTTGTGTCATTCTCTGAAGCCAGAAAAGGTAAACCATTGGCTAAAACAACGCTTTCTAAATGGCTATCTGATTGTATCACCTTTGTTTATTCAGCTGCTAATATGCCCTTACTACACAAGATTAAAGCTCACTCAACCAGAGCGGTTTCTACATCTTCTGCATTTCAAGCCAAATTGCCCCTTGATAACATTTGTGCTGTAGCCACTTGGTCTAAACCTCATACGTTTATCAGGCCCCCAGGGACAAGGCTTCCTTTGAGTCTACGGTCCTGAGGAATGTACTCCTGTGAGCCACCCGAGATTGAGGGTGCTAGGGATGCTACCCATCAGTAAAGAATGAGCGGCGAGATTGAACAACTTCACATTACAAAGTTATGTACTCAACATAACGTTCCATGTGAGTTGTTCATCTCGCCTTCATTCTTACGTCCCTCCCTCCTTCCCCCTCCTGACTGATAGCTGAGCTAGAGGTTGGTCTCATCCTGGTTGCTCAATTCTTCTTCTCCTCCATAGGAGGGTAGTCTAGTTATATGGCTATAGTACACGCAGCAAACAAGAGCTGAGGTAATTCCCAGTGCATCATGGGATAAGGGGCTTGGTCTCGAGCTACTGGTAAACCTTGAGCTTTGCAAACAACCGTACCAGAGCCGAACCCATCAGTAAAGAATGAAGGTGAGATGAACAACTCACATGGAACATTATGGTGAGTACATAACTTCTTATTTTCTTTTTATCCTTTTATCACTTTATTCTCAGTGATGCCCAGACTATAGGCTTCCTTACCTGCTTTACTGCAAAATAGCTTGCGAGTTCCTTGGCACTTCCTCCAACCACAAAAACAAGAACGTTTCCAGACTGCCTTTGACCCTTCAGCAGGCTACAAATTTGCCCCAACCTGAGATGGGTGACTCTGCTTTTGGCCATTTCAAGTTTATCAGACTACTCATCTTCCTTGGTTTCCTCTGACGTAGTAGTTCCTTAACTCACTATGGACTGGGGGTTAGACATATCATCTGCAGTTGTTTTAGTGTCCTTAGTGGGCATGGGAGAACCACTCTTGGCCTCTGAGAGGGGAGGATGCCTGTTCCCCAAGGTAATGCCCCTGAGAGGAGTTGGTCTGCTACAATGGAAGCTGCTCTTAAAAAGAAGCAGAAAGTTGAACACTTGTCTTTCCCTGGCTCAGTTACTTTAGACAGGAGTGTTTTATTGGGCATAGATGAGGCTCTTGACCCTTCTTATTCTGGTCTTCCTGGTCAAAGAAAAAGGAATTTGTCATTTTCTGAAGATTCCCAGCATAATAAACAAGGACATTATTTTGAGGGAACAATTCTTGTGTGTTTATTCTTTTGTGTGTTGCCCCCTCCCTAAGTGACTGATTAGGGTGTTTCTTCTGACAGTCCCTTAGAATAATTTTCTCTTTCAGAAACCGTATCTAGGAAGAACCAAGTATTTAAATGGAAACATAATGGCATTCCAGTGTCTTTGAAAAAATATTGTAATTTATTATAATTGGAATTTCCTCAACCCTCTCCTGTTCCTCCTGTACATCCAGCTTAGGAGTAGGCTTTTATTACAGCCTGTAACATGCCTGATGCCAGCCTGCTGCCTCTGAGAAGGCAGGTTTCATGAAGTTTCTCAGTCTTACAAATTATTTTCTAACTCCAGATTTAAACCTGCAGTGATTTCCTTGGCAAATCATGCTGCTGCTAAACATTCTGTAAATGCTAATAGCCACCCCTTCCTTGTAAGGGTGGTAAAGCCTTTGATAGATTTTGGGGGAGGGGGTTAGCATATACTTCTGCCACACTTATTTTCAGAACTCTTAACTGGCATGCTCACATGATCTGAAGTTGTCTTTTCATTTGCTCCTCAACAATTGGGGTATCTTATCCAAGTCATCCGCATACACTAGACTCTCAGATCCAATTCACAAGCTCCTCCCTCTACCCATAATGGCTCAGTCAACTAACTGTACCCCAAATCATGGATCCTACTCTGAGAGCTCTTTTGCATATTTTTCTACTTATTAAAAGTAGTTTTTTCTTTTAATCTTTCCCAACAGTCTTTAAATTCACCCACCTCCCTCTCCTGATTGCCTTTTTTTCCCCCAAGTATCTTTACAGATAGCTTTTTTTCTGCCCATTTTCCTCTATCTTGTTCTACCTTTTGGTAGCTTTTTCAGTACCATTGTTGGTATTTGTCTGTACCTTTTACTAATTTATTTTCTACCCTGTCGAGGGTATTGTTTTCTACCATTGCTGGGTTTTTTGATTGTGTCTTTTGGCTTTTTCCTGGTTAGGGGTCGCCACAGCGGAACTCCGGTCCACTAATAATTGGTAGTTGATTTTTACGTGCCGAGTTACCAGCCCTGATGCACAACCTTCAACGAAGGTACGCCCATTCACGCATGTCTCCACGTAGAAGACGCTTTAGCTGAGAATCGAACTGGACAGCGTCTTACTGTGAGGCGACAATGCTACAGTTAACTTAAAAAAAATAAAAAAAAAAAAACTTTTACATTCCCTCTTCTGCCTGTAATATCTATCCCATCTTAGCCTTTGTTTTCTTCAGAACTAGCGAACAAACCAACAGTTTTTAAAAAGTGCACTTCCTGTGGGCATAAGATCCATAACTCTGAGCGTGTCTACTGTGTTAGAGCATCACACCTTAACATTGACTACTCCATTTGTGCCACTTTTAATTTCAGGGCTCTTAGTGATAGAAGGAATAAGCTGCTTCTTAAAGGATTGCTGCTATCTTCTTCTGCAGGGGCTCAAACTGCCAATAAACCTACAAAATCCTTTTTGGAGGTGAAGGACTCATTTAAACGGTCCTCCACCAGCTCTTCCAAGGCTGCTACCTCTATTATTTCGTTGTAGCCTCTGCAGAAGATTCTAAAAACTTTGGATCCAACTTCCTCGGATCCTAAGAGGAAGCACTCAGATCCCACGCCATCGGATCTGACTTTTCTTCAAGCTAAATTTCTTTGAACCCACTCACCTGGGTTCACCATAGAACTTGTTTCTCCTAGGCTCCATTCCCCTTTTCTCCATGGGACCCCAAGGAGAGAGTCTAGGCCCCAATCCACCACCTCTTCCGTAAGGTCCTCCAGAAGTCTTTCAAAAGCCGATGTGGATAGGATGATGAGGAAGTTCCTCAGAGCTCAGATTCAGATGGGGGTTATCCCAGCTCTGTCTCCCATTGGATCCGTGAGCCTCCCTTCCACTTCTTACATAGTGATCTCTCCTTCTCTGATCCATCTCACAGTTTCGAGCCCTTGGATCTGAGAGCCCTGAAAGCGTCTGCGTCTGTGCTGAAGACTACTAGATCTTCAACTCCGACTCCTTCCCTGACTGGTTCCTCTCCAATTCCGTTGCACATTGGGATGAGTTGCGGAGCTGAAGCATCAGTGCCAGATCCGGTGGGGGGGGGATTAGCTTCCATTCTGATGTCAGAGCCATCCTTGCCCCTTGGAGCTTCAACATTAGGCAGTTTGGGCCGCATTACTTCCTCAAGGCACTGATCCTAACAGGGTTGAGGCTTAATAGCTTCAGAGGTTTCAGCTGTTGTGCAGCCAGTCGAGGCTTCTCTGGTGTTTTCACTTTTGAGGTAGTGGAGAGGGTTTTCTTTCGACTGAGAGATGCTACTACTCTCCTCTCCTTGGATCCTACATACATTCCTCCCTTAGGTCCGAGCTCTGATCCTGTCCATCCTATTCCACAGGAGACAGCTGGTACCATCTAGCATCCAGACAGATCTCTCCAGACCATCCCACTTGAAGAGGTTCCCTGAAAGAAAATGTGCAAAAGGAGATACAGATTCAGCTATGGAAAATCTCTCACTGAAGATACTGACTTCAGTGAAGGGGAAAGTTCCAGCACATCTCCAATGGATATCATCTCCTTCCGAGACATCCTAGAGATTTGTAAACAAAAATGTTGATGGTCATCAGATGTCCCTTCCCCAGAGGAGTCAGTTTTTCTGAAAGCTTTTGGGTCTGGCTCATCTATGTCTTAGGTGACTCCACTGGCAGATGAGTTTTGTTGATTTAATCTCTCGCTGGGCATGGAAGGAACCAGATACTATAGAATTAATCCCCCATCGCCCAGATAAACTTTGGGCATCACCAAAGGACAGATTATACTGGAGCAAAGGAGTCCCTGTTGATGATATGGTTATGACGGTAGCCACTAAGGAGCTAGTGGAATAGAGCTCCTCAGTCCAGCCCCCTAACAAAGTCCAGGGTGTTGGACAGGTTTAAAAAGTGTGTTTTTGCTTCAGCAACCTTTGCCTTGAAGTCCTTGAATTACTTGGCGCACTTCAATAGACTAAAGTGAGGTTTGCATTAGGAACTCTCCAAATCCCTCAGTCCATGTCCATGGAGGAATACAAGAGGTCCCCTTTACAGCTGGCCACTCTATTATCCATCTGCAACTGGTTTATGAGGTTAATATCTCGTACCTCACGAGGCAGTCAGTTTAGGCATAGCTGTTGGGAGACGTGCCTTGATGTATCTATGTGACTTTGCAGAGCCTTTCAAGTCATCTTTCATCAATGCTCCTTTTGATGGAACAGCTTTATTTCCTCCTACTGTAAAGGAAATGCTTTTCAGGAGTGAAAAGGATGGAAAAACCCTGCCTGCCATAAGGATGCACTTTTCTACCCCTCGATGATCCTTTTCCAGGAATCAAAGATGAGGCAAGAAAATTTGGTTCCATAAGTCCCAGGGTCCTTTCCAGGATTCTCATGGGTGTAACTCCTCTAGAGGCAGGAGGAGTAGTTGTATGAAAGATAACCTTGTGGCAGAGGAGGCCCACAAAACCAGGGTTTCCAGAATTCTTTTTTAGCACTCCTAAAGGTTGGCCGACTGCCCACCTCTGGAGGCAGTTGGGGGGGGGTGCTTGTCTTTGCACCCAGATACCTGGGCTTTAATATTGAAAGATTGTTGGGTGCTTAAAATCCTATCCAGAGGTTATTTCATACCATTTTCTCAGATTCCCCCAACAAAAGGCTTTTCGAAGTACCACCCAGTCAGAGAGAAGCAACAGCTCAGGAAATTCAAAAGCTGCTTGACAAAATTGTCTTCCAGGAGGTCCCACCAGACAAGAAAGGATTCGGAATTTACTGTTCTTTTTAGTGACAATATTGGGCACCTGAGACCAATTTTGGATCTAAGTAAACAATCAGTTTGTAAAAAGTCGAAGTTCAAATGGTCACGGTTCAGTCTATTCTGCTGTTTTTACACAAGGACAATAGTACGTGCCTTGAAGATCAATTGAGCACATCCAATCACATCAAGATGACCAGACAATCTTGAAGATTTCTGTGTTTTTGACTGGTGGTCAGTCACCATCATTTCAGAACCCTACCCTTTGGTCTCTCCATAGCCTCTAGGTTGTTTACCAAGTCTACCACAGTGGTATCAGCTCACCTGAGACTGCTGGGATTAAGCGTTTCCATTTCTAGATGACTGGCTCCTGACCACCCAAACCAGGCATCTCCTGGAGAAGTCCAGGCACTATTTGCTGTAACTATGTCAAGTGCCTAGGCATCTCAGTCAACACCTGCAAATCTGAACCACAACCTGTTCAGAGTCTGGAGTTCATAGGTGCCCATTTGAACAGAGAAAGTCAAATAGCCTCTCTTCCTTCACATACTGTAGACTTAATCAGGTTTCAGGTGCATTTAATCCTTGTTCATCATCTCCCCTGGCCAGACTTGTTCAAACTCTAGGGTTGATGGCGGCAACTATAACTTTAATTCCAATAGCCCACTTTTATATGTCCATTCTTCACTAGACTCTAGCTGTTCAGTGGTTGATTCTGCATCATCCTGTATCCTTTCCAGTCAAACTCACTTGAGAATGCAAGGATTGGCTTTGTTGATGGATTCAGTTAGACAAAGTTTTCCTAGGCTGTTGCTTTACTCTGTTCCCCTACAGTAGCCATGGTGATCACAGACACCACCCAACTGGGGTGGGGGACATTTCATGGGACAGACGGTCCAAGCCACGTGGATCCCCAAAGAGCCAATTCACATATCAATGTCCTAAAAATGAAAGGCATCCTACTAGCATTGCAGGCCTTTCCAGATGTTCTTCCTTTTGGAACCATTATGATACAAACTGACAACATGACTGTGGTTTGATACATCAACAACCGGGAAGGGACCCATTCTTATTCCCTTTGTCAAGATGCAGTGGGCAATCTCTTACAACTGCTTTCTAGTAGCAATGCAAATACCAGGGAATTCCAGTGTTGTAGCAGACAAACTCAACAGTTCACTCTCTTTTAATGCCTCATGAGTGGTATCTCAGTCAGGAGCAGAGAGGATTTTCTATTTTGTGGCCAATTTTGCTGGAATATTTGTCCCTCAACAGCAAGTGCAGCAGGTTCTTTGACCTAACCCCCCCCCCCCCAGTGAGGAGTCACCGAAAGATGTTCTAGTTCACATTTGGCTCTCTGGGCTCCTTTATGCTTATCCCTCATTCCAAAATTCCTACAGAAAACACTTCAGTTGCAGAGCTCAGTTATCCTCATTGTTCCCTTTTGGTCTCATCAAGTGTGGTTCCCCTTACTGTGATCTCCTCTTCTATATCCTCCATGGGCACTGTGGACCACCCCCCTAGTCCAGATCTTCTCTTGCATCCCGCCAGGATGGAGTGTCCCAATATTCCAGTCCTCAAACTGACCGCATGGTTTCTCCAAGTCTGTTGATAGCTAGACAGTACAAGCTTTCCTCCCCAGTCTGACAGATAACTCTATCCTCCAAGAAAGTTTCTATGAGAAAGATTTACAAAAGTAAAGGAAGAGATTCTTGTTTTGGGCTCTTCAGAGGGAACTTGACCCTTTCACTGCTCCTATATCTGTAGTTCTAGAATAATTTTTCAAGAAGGTGCTAGTTTTTCCAAGTAAAATTGGCAATTTATCCAATTTTCACTAGGGAGAAAATGCTTCATCATTAGCTTCTTCAAAGTTGTGCAAGGCCTTTCTAAAGGGTACCTTCTTGGGATTTAATAGTCCTACTGCAAGGGTCAACTCAATAGTCCTTTGAACCAGCAGCTAAATCTGATCTAAGATTTTTGTCTTGGAAAACTGCCTTTTGGTAGCCATTATATCTGTGAGACGAGTTTCTGAACTCCATTTTCTATATTTCAAACCTCCTTGCATTATTTTACACAAAGAGTAACGTCACCTTGTGAACAAATCCATCCTTTTTGCCTAAGGTAGCATCCGAAATAAATGTTAAACAAGCGATTGATTTGCTTGTTTTCTTTCCAATTCTGCTAATAAAGGAGAGTATGTCCTACACCGTTTAGATGCACATAAATAACTATATTTTTATCTCCACCAAACAAAGGAGTTCAGGAAGTCAGAACAACTTTTTGTCTCCTTCCCTCCAGATTGTGATCCCCAGTTTCTAAAATTACCTTGGTCAAGTAGATTTCTGATTATATTTAATTTTTTCACTTCGTGAGGGCTCTTCCTACCAAAGCCTCCTAAAGCACATTCATTATACTAGATCCATGGCTACCTCTTCCGCCTTTTTGTCTAGAACTTTCATTGATGACATTTGTGCAGCAGCTACCTGGTCTAAACTTCATACATTTATAGCTCATTACAAACTAGATTTGACACCCAGAGACAAAGCTGCTTTTGGTTCTGTGGTACTCTGGAATATCGTAAGATCATAGGAAGTTACTAGGCTAATGGCCCTAGAGCCCTTACAAGCATAGCCAAATTCTATCCTTATTTTCACAATCTGCACCAATTGCCCCTGTCCAAGAGGAACACAGGTGGAATCCCCGGAGTGAATTTACGGTTACCCATCCAATCGTCCAGATTGTGTTTGAAGAGAGCCAATGAGGTGCTCTGTTTGACATGAAGTGGGAGTCCATTCCAAAGGGCTACCCAAGATTTATGTAGCTGGGGACTCTGTCCCAATATTTGAGGAACAAATGAAAAGGACAAAATCAGATATTAAAGTTATGTACTCGGCAAATCTATGCATTTGAGTTGTCCATTTTCATTCATCCTTAACTCCTCTCTCCCCTTTCCCCTTCCTTTCATCTTGTGGAGTGACCTTGTGGATATTGTGGAACCCTTTGTTCTAGGTTTGAGCCCCAGCCCTGTCTCTTCTCTTCTTTTTATGATTACATGTTTAGGGCTTATAAGGCAACAAACTCCATCTGAGGCACAGCTAGTTGACCAGGGCATTATGGGTGGAGGGTGGTGCTTCTGAGTTGGATCTGAGGGTCTAGTGTATACAGGTGAGTCAGATCTGAGGTCAGATCAGATACCCCAAGGAAGAATGAAAATGAACAACACAGATGCATAGTTATGGTGAGTCCATAACTTTAAAGTTTTTGCATGCACCATTTAAGAATATGAGGAACATTATAGGCACTTCTGTGGAATATTTTTCCATGAAAACATTTTATTGATTGTGTCTCAAGTGCCTGAACACTCTCTGAAGTGTGCTTATGATACATCTGGAAATGTTATGAGAAGCTTTGCTTGATAACATTTTCAGTGAAAATGTTAAAGCTGAAATTTTGAAATCACCTTTCGATAGAGAGGTTGTTTTTGGACAATCTGCTGCCAAGGTCTGAAAAAATTGATGAGAGAGGGAAGCAGATTCAATGGGTGGCTCAGATTCTTCAGCCTTCGTTCTCCACGTTTGTTGAAGGTTTCACACCTACCATGGTAACCTTTTTTATAAAAAAACAAAATAAGCACGCACAGCAGACCTCTGGCTAGCAGACATTCAAAAACAATGGAAAAGAGGCTCCAAAAAGAAGGGGGGAGCCTCCAGAAAACAGGACAGTCCAAGTCTGAATGACTATCTGCAAATGGTACCCCCACCCCCACCTTCCCACCCTGGCAGGCCTTTAAATCTCTCCCAAAATCTGGTTCTACATTTCTATCTTTTGCAACAGATATTCTTAGACAGATGGGTTCATATGGCAGTGGAAGTCAGCTGTTCCTTTTCAGGGGATTCCTCTTCATCCAGCAGATCAAACCTTTTCCCCTGCCTGTCATTCACCATCTGCTAACACTGGGGGTAATAGTACCTGTTCAGCTTTATGTGATGGGGAAAGATTTTAGTCAAGGATGTTTCTGGTACCAAAGAAAAAAGCTTAATGGAGACCAGTCTTCAATCTTTCCTTTCACAATCAATTTATGAAAGTCTTAAAGTTCAAAATGTTATTCCTTCTCAGCCTGCTACCACTTATTCCACCTTTCAAATTTTTTTTTTTTTTGGTAACTCTCCATATAGCCTTAAATTTAAAAATTTTTAAGGTGTTCTGTGTCTGGATTATACTATTAGTACTCTACATTACCCTTTGGGTTATCCACTGATGCGTCAAAGGATATTCTAGCTCCAGTGCTACCCTGTTGCAGACTGCAAGGTATTCACATGTTTTCCTTGTATACACTACTTGCTTATCTTTGTAGAGTTTTTGTAAGTGTCAGTAATCTGTCACTGGGGGAAGTGATCTCATGAGGAAAATTCAAAGGTCTTGTTTGACTCATTAACGGATTGTTTTTCTGTGATGTTTCCTATATCCCACAGTTCAGAGCTTTCCTTCCACAGGAAAAAGTAGATCTACATCTAAATCTATTCATGAGCTTTTCCATTCAGTCCAGGACTTCAGCAAGGGAATTTCTCAGGAAACTAGGTTTTAAGGCATCCATGATTTTCATGATTAGTTAGCTAAACTCCACATGAGAAATATTCAGTGGTACCTAAAAATCTGTGCAATTCAAACATCACCATCCCCTGACGTTCCACATTCCAGTTTTGAGATTTGTAAAAAGTGAATTGTTTTAGTCGAGAGGCCAGTTTTTTTTTTTATCTGAGTCTAAGTCTCACGTTTTCCCCTACCAGCTCCAGCACAGTCTGTAACTAGAGATGTCTCGGACTTTGGTGTCACTGGGAGTAAATTTGCAAGGTCTTTAGAACAAAAAGACCAAAAAACACATCCTTAAGAGATGTTGGCAGTCATAAATGCTATCAACTCTGTCATCTATGATCCCCAGTGACATTACAAGTGATTACATACACCACTACAGGTATGTGGTATATAGACAAAGAGGGGGTCTCCAAATCTTACCCTCTATGCAGACTAGTCATGGTAGCATTTGATATAGCACTTTAGCACAGTCTAACTCTACAGGTATTGTACATCCATCAGAGCAAAACATTGTGGTAGACAAGTGGAGTGGGACCACAACAGACCCTTACAAATGAAAATTGAACCAGGGGAAGGGGGGGATCTTACAGGATTTGATCCAGCTGTGGGGAACACCTCAGGTAGATCTTTTTCACCTCCATTCACAACAAACAACTGTCAAAATTATGCTCCAGGATTCCTTGTCAGCAGACTTGGAAAACAGATGCATTTTCATTAACTTGAAGGATTGTGCCTTTATACCTGTTCACTGACTTTCTGAAGTTTCAGAAGGCGACTCCAAATATTATTGCGATTAGTTTCTTCTGGCCAAGGCAACAGTGGTTCTCCCTTATCTTGGAAATGACCAAGGACAATTACTGCACATTTCCTCACAGACTAGATCTACTTGCACAAGCCAGAAGTTATTTAATAAATCCCAGCTTGGAATGACTTCAACTAACTGCGTGGATAAGAGTTTTAAAACCCTTTAGGCACCTATATTCCAGGAGGCAAAGAAACCTGCTACTAGAAAATTATATATTACTAAATGGGAAATGTCTCGTTAGTGCTAAGATAACCAGGAACCTTTTAATGATGGTATTTCTTTGGTTACTCAATATTTTTAGGAGTTGTCCTCTTGCCTTTCTTAATCCTCTGTCAATGTTCATTTGTTGGTTATTTCAATGTCTCCCCATGAAGATATTCCTATGTTAAAAAGTTTTTTGAAAAACATCTGCATACTTACTTACCTGCAAGATGGGCAGCTGCTTCTTGTAATCTTAATTTTACCAAAACAATATTAACTTTTGTTCCTTTTGAACCAACTCATCAGGCTGATTTGAGGTTCATAACATGGAAAACAGTTTTTGCTGATTGCTTTGACTTCTGCAAGAAGAGTGTCTTGAGTTGCAAGTGCTCATGGTGGATTATTTTCCACAATGATGGTGTTTCCTTTATAACGAATCATTCATTTATGCCTAAAGTAGTAAATGAGTTTACTTTGATCCAAGCTATCCATCTCACTGTTTTCTTTCCAGAACCTAAAAATGAGGAAGAAAGAATTCTTCATTTTCTGAATGTACACAGGCAGCTCAGATATTATCTCAACAGAACTAAAATCTTCAGAAACTCTGTTATTCATTTCTTATAAATGTAAGAAAAAAAGACAAACTATCTCCTTTTGTTATACCCACCATAACAAGCTGATTACAGGCAGGGTCAAGGCTCATTCTATTAGAGCCTTGGCTTCATCAGTGATGTTTCTTAGTATTCTAGAGTCAACAACTTTGTTCACTGTAAATAACTTTTACAAAGCACTACAAACTAAATTCCTTTTCCAGGTCTAGAGCAGACTTTGTTAGGGCCATTCTTCGTGGGCTGTTGGACCCTCAACCTTCCTTCTCCCAGTCTGTATAAGCTATGGTATTTTGCTCATAAAGTTAAGGCAGCAGTGATCATGGGATGAACATAGTATAGTTATGTAAGAAAACTTACCATAACAATAGATAGTCGAAGGATCACTGCTGCAAGTAGTTTAACAGATAAATATTAGGCTAGCCACCCTTGTAGGCCTTTTTAAGCATAACCAATTTCCCTTTCAAAGGTGAGAATCAACCCTTGTATTTTGTATCTGAGGTAAATACCTTAATCATTATACCAAACCCCAACCCTACTCCATCCCCTTTATTTTTTGTATGATTTTTGCCAAGGTATGAGCAATGATTTTTATTTACTAAACAGTGTTCTCTTTCTCTTGGCACAATAGCTCTGAAGGGCTTCGTGCCCAGACTGTTCTACAGCACTGCTCAAGGTGTCGACAGTCTTTTCTATTGTTGTGGTAAGGTTATTTACACAACTGTACTTTATCTGTGGGGAGGTGGAGAATCCACTCACCACCCCCCTGTGTTGGACAGCCCTTCCATCCAGCAACTGCCACTGGAGTTGTCTCTAAATCATGCAAATCTATAGTTTGTATATGATTATATGCTGCATCTTATTTCCTTTCTTACAAATGGTGCTTACTTAGTAATTTTGGTGAGTGCAAGGACGGGGCACATTCTTGTCCCACATGCTGTCAGGGCATGTATTGGCAAGAGTTGTGCTAACCCCCTCCCCCCGTCAGCATTAAAGTTTGAGAAATATGTAACCAAACAGGAGTCTGAAGGAAAGGAAATACCAACAGTTTAGGTACTGCAGATGATTCCCTTACAGATCAGTTGGTATGTTGAGTACACATCTGTTACTTCCTTGAGTATAATAGTGTATAAAAGGGGTTGCTTAACATTACCATAAACAGAATCTTCACCAAAAATGAAGACAGCTTGCTGGAGGAGCAGGTTTACAATCCTGCACTTCCCAAACCTCTGGAATCAACTTCTGCATGTTAAGCAGTCTGACTCTAACCTCCTGTAAACATAAACGGGATGACTGGATAGGTATCCACAAATTTTCTCCAGGATTAACCAGCCCATTCAGAAAAAGGAGGTGCTTTCTTAAGGGAGGGCACTGTCAAGGTGAAAATGGTCATGAGACTCGATGGCCTCTGCAATATCTATGAATCTATTTAAAAACACAAATCTCAGAGTTGTGGCAGCCATGCCCTCTGCATCCCACAATTGAATATCTTAATTTAGAGGAATCATTTTTTTTTCGTTTTGTGTTTGTGTTTAATTTTAAAATGTTTAGTTTAGAAGGTCATGGATGTTTCTCAGGACTATAGGCTATTAACATTTATGCAGCCTTTATGGCATCTTTGGAAGATGTCTGTAGTTCGTTGAACCAGAGATTCTAAAAATAATTTTGTGTGACAAATAAATTAGGTATGTGTACTGTGAGGGAATTTGATTATCGATAATACTCGGACACCCAAGGTAGAAATTATACACATTTATTTATGTATTGTGAATCTAAGTACAAATATAGTACATGTAATATATAATACGGGAGTGAACACTGAATCAGTCATACTGTTCATGGATATGCTACTACATATCATTAGCATCTATATGTAGAATGTCACACCGGACATGGCACACAGCTTGCAGTCCTGGCCATTTTCTGAAAAATAAACTTAAAAAGGATAAGATAAAGAGAAATATTTTTGTGAATGGTAAAACGCTATTAAAACTTCCCAAATAATGTTATCAGTAAGAAGCATTATTTACAGTGATAACAGTACATTCATATTTTTTCCCATAAATATTGTAATGCGCATGAATCCCAAATTATATTTTTTGCTAAACTACAAATTATCATATCTTGGAAAATGTACTATGAAGACGTATATATTGTTAGAATACTTTTGTTAACCAGACATAAGCTTTCACATGACAACAGCAAATTCCTCAATTAATGTATATTCATTGAGATATTTAGAAAAATGCGAAAACATGCTTAATTGCATAATTAGCAATAAAAATAACACTGAATATCTCTAATGATGTGCAGCTTACAGTGCAAATATGAGCCTTCTTCAACAACATATAAGGTTTCACCTTATGTCATGCAACAGTTTGTAAATAACTTTCTAAATGATTAAGTATTTATGGGAATATTGTTTTTGTTTCATAATTACAAACAACTAGCAATATCTTTGAAATAGTAACATTTTCCTTTCTCCCACTTTGGCATATCACCATACCACTCAATAACATGTAGGGCTGACAAGCATGCAAACATGAACACCTTTATAACACAGCCTATTATTAGCTGGAAAGTTGCTTGGCTGAAGTCTGACCCAAAAAGGTCTGAACGCCATAAGGAGCTATGGGTTGAAATGGAAATGTACAAAAAAAAGTTGTGTTAGGCTTGAATGAAATATAAAGGTTTATCATCAGGCCTCCAGTCCTAATCAAGTTAATGTTTAAGACATCCATATCTCAAACACGTAGAAAATTTCTTGTCAGAAAGCCCTGGTCTTAATTCTTTGTAGTGCATCAGAGCTTTAGTTGCTCCACTGTACTACTGGTCAGAGAAAAAAGTGTAGGATTAAGACTTGGCACTACACAGAGGCCAGAAGTTAAATTCCAATGGCTATACTTCACTCTGTCACAATTATATGTGACAGCAAAGTATATAATAGCTGTTTTATCTTCTTACTGTGGTGATGAGCACTGATTGTGTTTATGCTCTAGGGTGAGACTAAAGCTCAAAACTTTAAGCACCTTTATTATATTAGAAAGGTGCTTAACAAAGTTGTCTTTTTCATGAGTTAGGAGCATCAAGACAATTCCCTTCCACAGTGGTCTACCACCTTCCCTGGTAACCTCACTGCTGCCATAACTATTAGAAGCTCCGTGTACTAGACAATGTTTAAGAGTAATGCTGATTGGGAGTATATGCATAGGAGTATACTTGTTTACTTTTATTTTTATTGAAACTTTATTAATTTATCACAATCACATGTAAGCACTCTCTGTAGACAATAAGTCCTGCAAAAATTCCATGTTCAGTATAATATTCACTAAAACATACAAAAGACATTTAAAACATTCCAACAACTCAAGCAGCAACAACTAGCACTCACTCTGATAAACTAAAACATATTGCATATTTAGATATTGCACTCTCATTTACTGTATTTAGTTACATTCTTGTAGGAAAGCATCTTATTTCTGACCACATTTGTGCACTGTGTTCCTATTTGTTAACTATTGATTAGACCCCATAGTGATCCAGATATGCACAAAGACATGGTATCCATTTTTTTTCAAGGCTGACCCTAGCCCTCCCCCTCTGGGTATTACAATTCCATTCTAACAATACCTTACATATATCCTGTTTTGGTGGGGGCTGTCTGTTTCATCTTTTAATAATTGTCTTCTTTAATACTAATATAATAAGGAGCAGAAGTGCTCTTTCCTGTAATGATCAATTATTCTGAAGTGGAACCCCCAACAAAAAAACATTCCTATGCAGATGTAGTCTACCTGGCCAACATTTATTCAGAAGGTCTGCTATTTGTCATTTAAAGAAAACACAAACTGGGACCAAATAAAACACCCAAGAGGGTGATTAAAAACATTGACACCACTGGAACCGAACAGCACTGCTGCTAGCAGTGAGAAATGAAATGAGCCACAACAAGTAAATATAGCTGAAAACTTTAACAAATATCCACATTTGTTGAGCGCTTTCATCCCATTAAGGAACTTCATAAGAACTGTTGGATATCCTAAAATACCCAGTATAAATACAATCATTTCATGTCATATGATACAAAAATTGACCAATAGCATACAAAAAGCAGATATCAAATGGCGATAGCACTCCTAAACATTACTTAAAAGTAGCAGTCAAATCAATATTAAACATATATATGTGCAAAACTGCATACTAAATGTAAAATGTTGTTATACCTCCAGTTGTTTTAATTTTAACACTAATTAAATCAAACATGTTTCAATTTTTATATCACATGACATGAAATGATTGTATTCATACTGGCCTGGAGCTTCTTAACTGTATCCATCAGGTCAATACCCATCCCTCCAGTCATTCAAAACCATCCTGAAAGACTTCCTAACCAAATTTTGCCTCTCATCTTGCTCAAACACAGGATAAACTATATCCTTAAATATGAAGAAGTACCTGTTCATCCCTTATACCTCCTTACTCTGCTTTCTTCATTCGCTTCCTTAGTTCAGTCAATTTCTCTCCCCTGACAATCTAAATATGCTATAACTCTTTTTTTTTTCTCCCAGTACATATTGTAGTTCCTGGTTCTATTAAACTAACTCACCTTTAATTTCTCTAAATTGGCTAAAATTTCTGTAAATGTTAAATCAGTAGCATGTAAGTTGTATCTATTCTTACCCAATGTTTTCACATCGTCTCATTTTATATAATTGTTTAAACTGTAGATTTTTTTATTGTGTTGTTTTTGAAGATCGTAACATTATTCTTAAAGTGTGTTTGTAATATGAAAATGGGCCCCTAGCCAGTTGGACTTTCCTGGTAATCACATCAGTAAAATATAATAATAAAATAAAATGTATTCACTTGCAAACACTTATGGCAGGTCTTTATATGTATCATTGCTATTTATTGCCTGGGAGGATGGTTATAATTTACCACTGGTTTTAACAAACTGTGGATCCCTGTCTCTGCTTAGCTGGATCATTTGGTCCTACTACCAGGGAAAATGTTAATGCATGCAATTTTATATTTAGCTTAATTTAAAAGCAACAGGTAATCTGAGGTCGCTGACCCATTTCAGTGTGGTGACAGTACCATTGTACCAGGAAGAAAGTTGTGGGGATTTAAATTCTATCAGCCTTCCCTGGGAATTTGTGTGTGTGTGTGTAAGTAAAAATAGCTGGAGTGAAAAGCAGTAACTTTGGGCAAGGGCCACTGGAAGACTCTGTGGCTCACAAAGAAAGTGGAAAGCATGGTACCTAATGCACTAAGTCAAAGACTCTGCTCTGAAAGTGGCTTGTGAAAAGTTTAATCTTAGGGTTAGTGTTAAAAGCTCATACCCAGGACAGCAGTACACATACTTAATGCTCTTGGGACCGGGTTGTATTTTGTAAACTAATGAGTTAGACTTGTGTGCAATTTTTTTTTCTTGTACATTAAGTTGCTGGGTACCAGTGATGTCACTAGAAACAGCATTCCTCTGATGCCAGCTTGTACCTTTTCCTCATAGATATGGTTGTCTTTGGTGGCATGCAAACTCCATCCATGCTACCACCCATCCCATTTCAGTGGGCAGTTTGTGAGGATACTCTAATTTAAACATATTCAGCCTAAAACAGCTTTACAAAAGTTGTGCATACCCACTCAAACACAAGTTAAAAATATACAGAGGTTTGATTGTGCACAGCAGTTATTTTATTTTTAGTCCATTTAGTTTAGGAAAGTAGGCAAAATAGCTCTTCTACCAATGTATGTAGCACAACTGATAAAATGCACTGGAGAAGGAATCCAACATGCTCAGATATCCAAAGATGAGATAGTGTCAGCTTTGCATATGGAAGGCAGATTGGAGGCAGTCAGGAGTTAATGTGCAGGAGGCAAAGAACAATGTTTCCTCACAGGAGGACTTCAAACAACCTGGAATTGCAAAGACTGACAATTAAAATGAAATATCTGGCTTACAGCAGCAGACAGAATGCAATAGCTGGAGACAGTTGAAAAAGAAAAGCAGCATCAGTACACGTGAGAGATGATTATCCTTTACCATAGGCACGTGAGTCATGGGGGAGGGGGGCACAAACTGTAGAAGCCCAGGTCAGTACAAAACTTTTCCCTTACTATAAAGAGGTGGATGATTTGGATAGATTTATAAGGTATATTTGGGATCAAGTTGACGGGCAGTGGGTGAGGTTTTTGACTCTCTTGTTCATGGATAAAGCAATATATGCAGTTTGCAAACAGAGATGCTGATTGTTTAAGCTATTCTAAAGTTAAAGAATTCTTGCATGTTTTAAACTGAGCCCAGAGATGTATACAGGAGGACATTTAAAGAATATTGAAAAAAGACGAAGGGAAGTGTGACTACACAAATCCAAATATATTTTCAGAGATAGATGACTCCATATATGGTCACAACATGTGAAATATTTGCAGATATTTTAGTGAGAGAACAAGCCCTTAGTATATTGCCTGAGAACATTAGAATTTGGTTAGCAGACCAGGAATGTAACACTGCTGAAGAGGTGGAGAGAAAGTGTGGTATCTAGTCAGCTAGCCAGTTGACACTGCATAAAAGGGTTACCCAGCACTGCTCAGACATATAAAGGAATCCATGGAAGACAGCATAGGCCATCACAGTAGATTACACAGGAAATGGGGGAAGCTACAGTTCATGCCCTGGGTTTGAGGTTAAATGTTTCAGATGTAACCAAATGGATCATGCATGCTCTCATCCACTGAGGCAAAGGGGAAGGGAGATATAGACCACATAAAGCACCAGGTAGGACTAGCACTATAACACTGATGGGTTGTATAGAGACTGAAGAGGCCTTTGCTAAAAGGGGCACTGCCTTGAGCATAATCATAGTCAAGCCTGCAGTGGTTGCACTATTTGCCTAGGCAGTCCACTGACTGCAGTTAATGTCTTGGCTGTGACATCTTTTAATGTACCTCCAGAGAAGAATTTATCTGAACTGGGAAGAGGAGCAAGGGAGTCATCAGGTAGCCATGTCTGAGAATACACCTACTGATATCCTAGTAAGGAATGACTTTGACAATGTAGTACTTTGCATGCATGCTGCTACAGACAGACAGGCACAAAGGCAATCACGTGGGAGAGACAGAGAAGCCGTAGACTTCTATCCTGGGGTTTATAATGTTGTTGCCTCAGAGGGGGTGCTGCTCAGTGGCAGTGATGCAGAATCTGAGCCATAGCAGGGGAAAGGTACTGGACTTCCTTAGAAGCTGATGTTCCAAAAAGAGATAGGTGATACTAAACCAGAATTTGAGGCACTACTGCCAGAGAATAGACTTTCATTAGAAGGGAAGCTGGGGAGACATCAATAAGACGGATAGGAGTCAGGCTTTACTTTACAGGATTTCAAGGAGGTAAACAAGGCAACTCCTGGTACTCAATGCCAGAGGGATTCCCATGTACTAAGACAAAAGTTTGTTGCACAGACATTTGCGATAGTAACTAGGGCCTATTGTAAAGCACTTCTGGCCATTAATTTTTTTATTTATTAGCATTTATTTACTGGGATAGTCTGGTTTTCAGCTGAGACCAATGGATAAAAGTTCCAGATACAAAGCTCTTTACACAAACATAGCAGTGTTACAGTACAGAATGTGTTAAGGGCAAGAAAAACAAATTACAAAAGCGTTTACCACATAAAAAATAATAATATAAAAAGAAATTACATTTGACAAGTGAGGTCATTAACATGCATGTTATAACTGTCAAAGAAAAATTACAATGTTTCAGTATATTAGTTGCTATAGATTGAAGTGCATATGATTTGAACAGACTTTAAAAGATTAGACCAGAGGTTCTGAAGATGAGAAGGTCTAGTGAGAGGCACTTTTGACCATTATAAAGTTTGAGGTAGAGGTATTAATGTGCAGGTTAGAACTTTACTAGATAGAGAACTAAACACAGAAAAATGATAAGAGGAATACAAAGCTCAGAGGAAGGGAAAAAGGAGGGAGAAACAAATGCAATGGAAGATTAGAAAAAAGCCAGAGCCCATGATCTTCCCTTTGGAGATCATATGGGCATAAGGTATACTAAAAGATGGGTTATGCAGAGCCTTTATAGTCACAGACTGCAATGTCTGTAGCAAAGTACTGCTGGCCAAGTGAGCAGTACCAATAGGTTGTCAAGGCTGGAGCCAAAGCCCATGCTTGTTCTGTTGCCTTTGCCTGTTACTGAGGAGCCATTTTAGAAGTTAGCTATATGCTATTGTGGGACAACTAAGTACTCCAATTTCCACAGAGAGGAATTCTATCCTGGTAGTGGTAGATGACATCAGTAGTTACTGGAGGTGACAGCTCTGTCTTCCATTGGAAGTGAAAAGGTGGAAAATGTTTTGCTACACATTCTCAACAAAGTTTTTTCTAAGAGAAGTACTAATGATCAGAGGTGCCAATTTTGTGTCAGACCTCCTGGCATGTATGTGGAAGTGTTCTGCCGTAAAGTATCTGAAGATTACCCCTTGCTATCCACAGACAAACTGTTCAGGAAATGTACACGGTATTACAGGAATTTAGGGATATGTTCACTACTCGGCTAGTGTGTGTAGCACCATGTAGACAAAGGACCCCAGTGACCCATCAAACAAGGTCCTCAAAGAGTGCCTTAAAGAGATAGGCAAATGGATAGAGAAAATGCTGGATATGTTTGAAATGGGGGTAAATAAGGAATCCAGCCATCCTTGGGCCTCACCAGTGGTGCTGATGCAAAAGAAAGATGGCTGTATCAGGTTCTTTAGACTTCTTTCAGACTACAGGAAATTGAATTGTTACTCAGAGGCAGATGCTTACCCCATGCCAGGGACAGATGAAGCCTTTAGACACACACACACACACACACACACACACACCTACCTGGGAAGGCTAGCAGAGTTCTCTTATCCCCCATAGTCTTTTTATTAGTACAGTTGTATTGTCACCATTCTGATACTGACCATAAACCTCCAGTTATGTAACTACCACTCTTAAATTGTCAAATGTGAAATGAAATCATACACACATTTTCCCCCTGGTAGTATGCCCAAATAATCAAGCTATCGAGACAGGGAGTCAGCTGGTTAACCAGTGGTAATTGATCACCTTCATCACATGTTATTATATATGCATTGTCGCTATTAAGTCCAGCCACAAGAATGTTGAAGTGAATAAGTATTACTTCGCAATAAGGCCATGCTGTAGATACAGGTTAAACATGTAAAGAAATGAAAAAGTGTGCATGAAAAATTAAAAAAAAATTAACAGCCTTTGCTGCTACATTCCTCCTGGAAATAATTCTCCAGCCATAGAAGAAATCCTTCAATGGCTTAATCATAATTCCCCTCAAGAAACAATTTTATTAGGTGACCTCAGTACTGACTGGCAAGCTTGCAACTCCAGCAATCCCACTAACCAAATTAACCTCTATGGATTCACCCAACTAATTCAAGAGCCCAGCAGAATTGACAAAAAAAGAAGATTATTGATTGAACACTAGTGAATAGCCCCAAACAGACTGGATGCTTACCTGGTGGACTCCGTGACCATCTCCCCACTTTTCTCCTAAGGAAATGAACCAATAGTCCAAAACCTATAATCTACAGACAAATCAGGGATGATTGTAACTTAACTCCAGACAACCTAAACAACATTCTAAAGCAATGTAACTGGGAGCCTCTAAGAACCTTACACATGGATCAGGCAGTATACTATTTTAATAATATGTTTATCTCAGTCCTAAATTCCATTGCACCAGTAAGAAAGATAAAAGCCAAAGCAAACTATGCTCCATGGTTAAGTAGGGAACCAAGAGCCCTACTAAAAACCAAAGACAAGGCCTGGAAGCAATGGGAACAAGACAACTCCGATCATACCAAACAAAATTATATGCAATTATAATGCTAAATTGGAGGCTAAGCTCTCTCCACCCAACACTGGAACAGGCGGTCATGAGGAGAAGGTTAACACTTGCACCACACCTCCAGCCTCACATAGACATACTAAACTAGCACTGGCAAAAAATAAACATAAATATACAAAATCATACTCTGAGGCTCTAAATAAAAACCGGCAAAAGCATCTGAGACCTCCAAAGCAGACACCAAAAAACCTGCACCTCCCGTCACAAACCAGACAACATATAAAACACAAAATCCGCACAATCACAGCCCTTAAGGTGAAATAACATACCTAACACACTAGTAATAGGGGACTCTGTAGTCAGTCACACTGACATCCCACTCACTAGGCTGGACAAGAAGGTTATTGTTAGCTGCCTGTTGGGAGCCAGAATCTGCCACATAACACAAGCACTCAGGTCATTCCAGAACAAGTAAAAATATGGCTCTGTCATTGTTCATGTTGGTGTGAATGGCCAGAGTCATACCTCCATGGACTACATGAAAAGAGACATGGAAGAGCTCTCTGATCATGTAGCCCAGGTGGGTAGGAGCCTGAGTAGCATCCTGCCCTCACCAGGAATGATACCGCAGTATAAAGAAAAAAATTATCAGTTTCAACAATTGGCTAAGCTTCTGGTGTCATTCAAAAGGGATCCAGTGTCTGTCAACCTGGAATGACATGCTCGACAAGCCTTGTTGCTTCACAAGAGACTGCTTGCCCCTGTCTCCCCTAGGCGTTTGAATAATGGCCAAGGCTCTTGCGGCCCCCGTAGTGCCTTTTTTAGGCAGGGCTCAAAAGTCAAACCCACCTCCGTAAACTGCACAAATAAAAAAAAGAGAGTTATGTTACTCAACGCCAGGAGTTTAAATCTCAAAATGCACGCACTTGAAGCACTACTCAGTATGGAGAACGTTGACATCTATGCAGTAACTGTAACCTGGTTCAAGGTTCCACAGAGCACCCCAGCGCTACCAGGCTACAACTCATACCACACATTTCGGCCACAGAACATGGACTGAAACACAAAAGGAGGGGGTGTATCCATATTCATCAAGGATACCTACACCTCCAGGTTAGTGGCACAGCATGATACCTCTGAG
Source organism: Protopterus annectens (assembly GCF_019279795.1). Taxonomy (NCBI): domain Eukaryota; kingdom Metazoa; phylum Chordata; order Ceratodontiformes; family Protopteridae; genus Protopterus; species Protopterus annectens. The sequence goes on from NC_056735.1 coordinate 1,403,602,275, forward strand.
ATCCTCCATGTGTAACTAACATCGGGCAAATCTGCAGTGCAAATTGTGGCCTGGTACATATCACCCTCCATGACCCAGGACCACCACTCCACCTTTCTGGAGACACTGGAAAACATGAAGGTCCTATTTAACACCCTGATATTGGGCGATTTCAATTACTCTACCGTTAACTGGGAAAACTACAGTGCTTTCCTGGAATTTATCAACTCAAATGCTCTGGATCACCTGGTAAACTCCCCTACCAGAGGTGAAAACATATTGGACCTGGTTATCACCAACATGGGCGACAGGTGTTCCGCACCAGAGGTCTACCCATCACTGGTTAGATCAGACCATAAACTAATCACTCTGAATGTCCACACCACCACCCCCAACCAAGAAAACCACAGTGAAAAACTTTTCTATAGCAAACTTCACCTTACTTAAGACAGAGGTGGTAAGTTTCACTGCCCCCACGCTAAAGAATAACAGTGTCCAAGATGCAGGAACCTTTAAAAATGCACTCTATGAGCACCTACAAGGATGCATGGATCGTGCCATCCCTAGCAAAACCAAGACTCACTCCCCTAAGAGAAGGAAACCAGTCTGGTGAACCCCTGCCATAAACAGGCTATACAATAGAAGGAGGAAACTAGTTCAGAAAAAAAGCAAATCCCACGAAGGAAAGACATCCCTGATCAGTATCAGTAAGAAACTAAGGTCCCTCATAAAATCATCCAAGGTTAACTTCAAAAGAAAAATAGCCAAGGATTCAAAAGATGACCACAAAGCCTTCTTTAGCTATGTCAGGAATCCAAGTGGCAACTCATAGATATGCTCTGAGCTAGTCCAAAATAGCACAAAATATACTGAACCTACTGATATTGTCAACATCCTGGCATATAGATTCAGTGCAAACTTCACCCCCCTCTCACCCCCAAAAGGGCCCACAACAATACCGGAAAAGTGTAGTGTCCCGGAAATCACAAACACACAGGTGAAAACAGCCCTTTCAGAAGCCAAAAGCACAGTGTCAATGGGGCCAGATGGTGTCCCAGACTGGGTCTTGCACGAACTACAGAACGAACTAACCCCCCACATAAACACACTGTCCATCCTCAGCCTCTCCACAGGCTACATGCCCATAGAGTGGCACACAGCAATGATTATTCCGCTCCACAAAGGATGGGCCACAACTGACTCTGGTAACTATTGCCTCATAAGCCTGACTAGCCTGGTCTGCAAGGCTATGGAGCGCATCATCCTGGAACTCATTAACAAAGACATTGGGAACCTCCAAACACTTGACCTGACCCAGTTCGGCTTTGTTAAGGGCAGATCATGCCTACTAAACCTGGTTGACTTCTTCAAGACAGTCACCAAGGCCATAGATGAGGGGAAGGTGGTTCACACAGCCTATCTTGACCTTGCCAAGGCTTTTGACACCATTCCCCACTTGGGAATTATAGAAAAACTCACCACCTTGAGCATAAACCCCTACATCACGAGATGGGTTGCCAACTGGCTTACATACAGAACTCACACGGTAAGAATAGCAGGCTTCAGGTCCGACTCTAAACCAGTCACAAGTGGTGTCCCACAAGGCTCGGTCCTGGGACCCCTACTGTTTGGCATATACTTCTCAGAAGTACAGGCAAACACAGTAGGACTATGGCTAGCCAAGTTCACCGATGACTTCAAACTGGGAGCCATAATTGACTCCTCGGCTGACACGGACATTCTCCAAAATGGCCTTACTGAGACGGACACCTGGTGTCAAAGTCATGGTCTCAAGCTAAATGCCAAAAAATGCATAGTCATCCCGTTTGGGAAAAACAAAACACCCATGAATTACCACATAGGTGGCAACCCCCTTAATACAGAAGAGGTAATAAGAGATCTGGGGAACCCAGGTAGATAGTAATCTCTCCTCTGACAATCATATTGCTAAAGTAGTTAGGAAATCTTTCTATGTAGCCCATCTAATTACTAAAGGGTTCGCATCTAGAAATAAAGAGGTTATAGTGCCCCTCTACTCATCACTCATTAGACCCATCATATTGTACAATGCCCCATTTGGGATGTACCTCACAACACACTTCCAACAGCTGAAAAGACCACAAAAGTACCTCACCAAGAGGATTACTGGCCTCAAACATATGTCCTATGCAGCCTGACTGGAAAAACTCCGGCTATATTCAGTGGCATATCGCTTACTTAGAGGTGATCTCTGCCTGACTTACAAAGCCATGTCCAACTCAGAATTGATGGACATGCTCCACCTTAAGAAATCCAAGTCACTGCGAGCCACTCCTCGCCATAACAATAAATAGAACATGCTGGAGGGATAGATTCCTGTCACAGAGACTCCCCATGCTTTGGAACAAAATTCCTAACTACATTAGAAAGAGCCCCTCACTAACACTCTTCAAGAGAAACCTTGACGAGTGGATGGGTAACAGAAAATACACCCCTGGGATCACGTCATTGGTTCTTCTTGACAGAGGCTCAGTTAATTAATCAATGGGGCTGCGAAAGCTGACACACACTGGCTAGGCTTATAAATGCCCTCGGGCAGATAGCCTAGTACCTACCTATGAACCTAAAATTATACACAACTTAGGAATCTAGCCAAAAACAAACTAAACTAGACAAACAAAACTATTTCCTAGGTCTCCAAAACAAACACTCAAGAAATCCCCCAAAATTTTGACATAGTATCAACTCCCTACTAAAACCTGCCACAATTGCTACCCCCACCCCTACCTCCCTCAATACTAACAGCAAAGATATAGCTTCCCAGCTTAATTGACATTTCATAAACTCAATTCAAATGATGTCAAACCATCTAACACTAATAACTCACCAGCCACTGCTGTAGGGAGCCCTCCTAGCAGCTCTACCAACCAACCATCCTCTCTCTCACCTGTCCCTACATCTAGAATTAGAAAACTCCTCCTCATCCTAAAACCTACCACACTTGCAGATTCCTAAAAAACAGGTCCATTCAGCAAGCCTCTGTACCACAACTATGGAAAATATCTTGCATTATACCTCTTCACAAAGGTGGTAAATCGTATGACTTTTCCAACTATCGGCCTATAGCTATTCTTTCTCCCTGATGTAAGCTCCTAGAGAAATGCATTCACTTGCAAGTCTTTCAATTCTTGAATACAAACAATCTTCTGTCCTCCACCCAACATGGATTCTGCCCTCACCATAGTACAACTACTGCCCTTCTCTTCTTCACCAATCAGGTTAATCATCATAGAAACAACAACTATGTATCTATCTTTTTAGACCTCTCTAAAGCATTTGACATAGTCTCACACCCTAAACTATTGAATGCTCTTTACTCTCTATCCTTTACTTCTACTATCTCCTGGTTCAAAAGTTTATCAGACAGACAACAATCTGTTCAATGGCAAAATGAACTATCCCCTCCTCTCTCTAACTCCATAGGAGTACCACAAGGCTTAATATTAAGCCCACTACTCTTCTCTATTTTTACAATCTATACACCTCCTCCAAACAAGCTTCATTAATTTAGTATGCAGATGACTCTATACTCATCTGCACAGCCCCATCTGTCAGCACCCTACAACAACTAGCCCAGGAATCATTCTCTGCTATTGAAACTTGGATTTCTGATATCCAACTTATTCTCAACCCCAATAAAACCAAATTACTCTTGTTCACCCCTAATAAAACAAAATCTACCCCCTCAACTTTCTCTATCTCATCTAGAAATGGCACCATCATTTCTCCAACCACCCATACGAAACTCCTAGGAGCTGAAATAGACAATAACCTATCCTTCAATGTACACATAGCACAATCCATCCAGAAAGTTCATAAAAAAATTGGAACCCTTTACAGACACAAAAACTTTCTCACAGATAAAGCAAGAATCCACCTAGCCCAAACTCTCCAATTATCAACACTTAGTTATGCAGCACCAATCCTGACCCATACTAGAAAATCAGATCTGGGCAAGTTAGAGTCATGCTATAACAAAATTGCCAAATTTGCCAACAACTCCCCCTTTAGAACCCATCACTGCCAAGTACTAAAAGAAATTAAATGGCTTGAATTTCCTCACTAACTTACCAACAACTCACTTGTGCCTTTAACATCATGAACTACCCAGAGAAAACTCCAGCCCTAAAGCAGCTACTAACCTCCTATTCTTCAGTTGCCCCCTACGCTCATCCAATAAACCTCTCTTCAGTATTACAACTGCTAACAATACTGCAGGTAAAGCCCTATACTCCCACATCATAGCCAAAAAATGGAACAATCTTCGCACTAATATAACCTCTGCAACAACAAACACAAACTTCAAAAAGCTACTCAAACCACATCTCAGGAAAACGTGGATCTGCCCATGTATCACATGACAATTGCTATAACTTTTCATCTCCTCCTCCACACAACTCCAGTTAGAATGTACACCATTTTACACACACACACACACATATATATATATATATATATATATATATATATACATCTTAGAATAAGCTGCACTGGCCATTGTACTTCTTTCAGTGTACACTTACTAGAAAATGCAAACTGTCTTAAACTATGTACTGCTAGGTAACAACTGCACATTTAGTCATGTCTAGTCTACTTATTTGGTTAATCTAATAATATTTCAATTTTGCAATGCCTGTGAACTATTGAGAAAATTTTTGAATGTCTCTGCTTGAAAGTGATTGCTGTCTTTTCATTCTGTGTATGTCTCATTGTTTTTAACTACTTACTATATGTTAATTGTGGCGCTTTTCTCCTTGGGCATCCACTAAAAATGGACCTGGCCTAGCTGGATTTTCCAGTTAACAAATGTAAAATAAATAAAAATAAAATAAATCTACAGATACTAAATATCCTAGCTCTTACTAAAGAACATTGGTGCTGACTAATCTGAATTAGAGAAATATCAAAAATACACACAGGCAGAGTACAAACCTTTCACAAATGTGTAATCAAGTTCTTCCAAAAAGACAATGAGGAGAAAAAACAAGCTCACATTTTTATACATTTCTCTTCCTCAGTTGTGCTCTGAAACTTCATTGTATCACTACTTCTTGAGTGAAGCATTTTTTAATATTTTTGCATTCTCAAATTATTTAAATTAGTCCTGCCACATCACATGTGAAGGACAATGGGACAATGGGTTTAATGATGCCAATCCAAAAACAACAGCACCAATACAAGGATGTCAGCATGCATTTCTTGACAGTCTGCTTTTTAACATCTGCCTTCTGTTCACAGTTCTACTCTGCTACTTATTTGATGCAGACTTCAACTACATTTTATAACCTGCTAGCACAAGAGATACAAAATCTTGTATTTTCAAACAGATTCATACAAGTTCCTTTACTTTCCTCCATTTTTACACTTACAAGAGAAAAGATCCAAAAGCTACACACATTTTGCAAACTGTTACTAGATGGAAATAAAGAGCAGCAAAATATATAACATTCTTAAATCCGTTTTTTTTACTCTGACATTAGCCCTTGCACCATGCCCAACACATCATGTTTAGTCTCATCTGGGCATATTCCGCAAACAAAACTTCACTTGTTGATCTTTTTTCCATTCTGCAGGAGTTAGCTTTATCAAAATGTATTTTACACTGCAAATACTCCATTAGTGTTTCTTCCCTCTTGGAAAAGATCATCTGATGTTGTCAGTTTTCATTTATTCTTGATGAAAAGGACTCTGTTCTGATTCTTGGAACTGGCTCTGCCGTTATACAGCTTGCACCAGCCAAAAAACTCTCGAGCTAACACTCTGCCCACAATGCCCCTCTCTCCATTACTTCAGATCTTGTTTGCCACTCTCATAGCAAGATGCATCAGCCAATACTCTCCAGCTAAGTTAAAAATGTATTGATCTTCTAAATTTTTAGTTATTATTTTACTTCTCGTTTGTATTTCTTGAGTGATTCTGCTTCTCTACCCTTAATACCTTTGCAGTATCCTCAATACCATTGTTGGTAACCTTCCCCTCTTCCTCTTTACCTTTTAAGGTAACTCTATATATACTCTATATATTACTATTGTTGGTATTTCTTTTTTATCCTACCAATCTTGGGATTTCTCTCTACCATCATTGGTATATTTTCATCTATCGTGTGCGTGTGTCTGTGAGCTTTTCCGTTGGTGACCTTTCTTCTACTTACAAAATGGTGGAAAAGCAAAAGGACACTTCAGGTTTCAAGAAATGCCAAGAATGTGGGTGAAAGATGCCTAATTCAGATGGGCATTGTTCTTGCATTTACTGTTAGGGTGCACCCATTTGGATATAGACTATTCAATCTGCCAGGCCTTCAGCACTAGGGCCTTGGTAGAAAGACATAATAAGCTGATTTTAAAAGGGATGCTAAAATCTTCTTTTCAGGAAGTTTTGTCTAAGTCAAATCCTACTCCCTCTTCTAAATCTGACCAAACAAAAAAGAGGAGTCATTCCATGCTGAGTTCCCCTATGATGCAGGACACTAAAACACAAGTCTTCAGTTCCATCAGTCTCCTTGGAACCAAGGACTAAGGTTCCTAAATTATAGGAAAGAATCTTCAACACCAGCTGCTGTTATTATGGTACCAAGAGCTTTGGTGCTGACATAGGCACCGGCTTCTCTATCTCCCAGACAGTACTGACCTCACCACCTACACCACAGCAGATTCTACCCACCCATTTGGTGCCGAAGTATGAGCCATTACATCTTCCCAGGACAAGGTATTCCCCTTCCATAGACCCCTTTGTGGGTCAACTACCCAGTCGTTTTTTGGAAAAGCCAGAATCTCCTTTGGGTATGTCTGTCTGTCTGATCTTCCAGAAGTCTTTCCAAGGTAGACATTGTGAGATTGGTGGATCAGCTTTTGGTGGCCAGGGGTCTTCCTGCCCCCTCTTAGACCTCTCTCACCTCTGAAGTTGGGTTTTTTCTCCTAGGACTCCTCCAGATTTTCCTCCTCTGACCTCCTCAGGAGGCTTAGAGCCCACAACTTCAATTTTCACAGTTCGAGCTGTCCTGGTGCCAATAGACATTCCCTCTTTGGCTCCAGAGACTATGCTGACATCTTTGGTTCCCTCAGAACCTTTATATTCTCGAGGCTGTAGCTCGGCTGTCAGTTCCAAGGGTTTTGGATTGGTTCCTTTTTTTTGTACTTGGAGTTGTCATAAACTCTCAGAGCCCTGAAAGTTGCCAGCTGTTCACCGGCTCCTGCTTTGTATGGCAGTACTTTGGAGTGGGGTGTGACCTCTGTTTCAAGGTTATCTTTCTGGGTTCCAGGCTCCCATCCCTTTTTTGGGGGGGGGTTGCCTTGCATTAGCTTCAGCAGGCCCCTTCTGTATCGGAGTGTCATATGTCTGTACCTTCTGGTCCAGAGCTGCCACCATCTTCCACATCAGGACAGTGAGCACTGAAGCTGCAAGTTACCCATGGACAGGGCACCTCTTCAGAGTCTTCCTCAGAGATTCCCACTGAGGAACCACCCCAAAAGAAGACATGCAAGAGGAAGCACTTAGATTCCCTGAAAGAAACTGTCACAGAAGACATGGCCTTTGATGAGTGGGGAGGGTGCCCCTGGTCACCCCCTGAAGATGTCAACTTTTGGAGACATCCTGGAGATCCAAAAACAGAGGGGTGATTTGAAGCCCAAAGACCTGTCCACTGAGGAATCCATGTACTTGCAAGCCTTTGGTGCTCACCCATCTAATTCCTGGGTGGCTCTGCCCACTGATGACCTCATTAAATTGATTGAGCAGCTGGCATGGAAGGCCCCTGATTCCACAGAGCTGATTCTCTGAAGACCAGACAAAAATCTTATCAGCACCTGAAGATCACCAATATTGGACAAATGGTTTAGCAGTGGATGCCATGGTGGTGGCAGCCCCCAAGAAGGAACTTGCCAATGAGAGTCCCACTGTCCACCCACCTGAGAGTCTAGGACAATGGACAGATTTGGAAAGCAGCAGGACTATGCTTCATCGACCTTCACTCTAAGGTCCTTGAATTTCATAGCACACTTTACTAGACTCCAGAAGGATCTGATTAAGGAATTATTGGATACCCTCATTGGAGCTGTGTCTGATGAGGTGTGGGATAAAGTTGCCTCTCAGCTGGCCACCATGGAGTCTATATCGAACTCGCCCATGCAGCTTATCCCTCATGCAGCTGAGGGGACGACCAGAGCAGCAGGTTTCAGGCGTTGCCATAAGGCGTCACACCTGGATGCAGTTATGTGAGTTTGCAGAGCCTTTCAAGTCTTCCTTCATCAATATTCCTTTTGCGGGATCATCCTTGTTTGGCCCCAAACTCAAAGGCACATTAGCCAGGTGCAAAAAAGATGGAAAGTCTCTTTCTGCTATGGGCATACATTTTTCTACACCTCGGCAGTCCTACTCCAGGAATCAGAGTGGGAAGATGTGGTTCAAGAAGTCCCAAGGGCCTTTTCAGGACATGTGGCAGTAGCGCCCCTCAGCGCAGAGTGTGGGGAGCTCTAATGGAAGATGCCCACTCCTTAGCAGAGATGGCCCATGAAATCAGGGCTCCAGAAACTCCATCTCTGTCAACCCTACCAGCGCTCCTGAAAGGAGGCCCGATTGCTTACCTCTGGAAGCAGTTGGGGGAAGACTTTCACTGCACCAGACAGCCTGGTGACTAACAACTTCCGATACTTGGGTGCAGAGAATCATTACCAGAGGTTATCATATTCCCTTTATTCTTTTTCCAAGATTACAAAGAAGAGTCCCTGATGTGCCACCCAATCAGAGGAACCAAGCAGCCTAGGAGATTCAAAAGCTGCTAGAAAAAAGGGTCATCCAAGAAGTCCAACCAGACCAGATAGGATCCGGATTCTACTCAAGGTTCTTTTTAGTGCTAAAAAAGACAGGGCACTGGAGACCAGTATTGTATCTCAGCCTTCTGAACATGTTCTTTCAGCAAACAAAATTCCGGATGGTCAAGTTTCAGTCAATACTTCCCTTTCTAGAGGAAAATGATTATATGTGCTCTATAGACCTTCAAGACTTGTATTACCACATAAAAATGGACAAATGCTCCAGAAGGTTTCTCCACTTTCGGCTAGGAGCCAGTCATTTCCAGTTCATAGTACTGCCCTTTTGTCTCACCCCAGCCCCCAGGGTGTTCACCAAATGCATGACAGCAGTCACGGCTCACTTGACACTACACTGATTCAGGTTTTTCTTTACTTAAATGACTGGCTCCTGACCGCCCCCACCAGGCGTTTACTGCTTCAAGCCACAAATTTCATCCTGAATCTTTTCAACTCTCTGGGCATCACTGTCAACAGAGAAAAATTCCAGTGAACTCCAACACAAGACATGGAGTTTATAGGAGCTTGCTTCAATACAGTTGATTGTGTGGTTTCTCTCTCTCTTCACAGACTGCAAAAGATAAGGTCTCAAGTACAGTTCATCATATCCAAAGGCAAGGTCCCTGCCCTTCTTATCCTCCAAGCTTTAGGGTCTATGGCAGCAACCATTACCTTAGTACCTCTGGCAAGATTTCACATGAGGTTACTTCAATGGCTATTAGCTGCACAATAAGTCCATTCTAACACATCCAATGACTTATCACATTTTAATAACACGTCTCTGCAAGAAGGATCTATCCTGGTGGATGCAGTCAGAGGAAATTTTTCTGGGCTGTTCCTTTACTCCCTGTCAACCCAAGGCCATAGTGACCACGGATGCCTCCCAGATCGGGTGGGGGGGGACATTGTCTGGGAAGAACAGTCCAAGATGCTTGATCTCTGCAAGAGGCCAATTTGCACATCAATGTCTTGGAACTGAAGGCAGTGCTCTTAGGGTTTCAAGCCTTTCAATTTGACCTCCCACTGGGGACAGTTGCAATTCAATCCAACAACATGTCAGTGGTTTGGTACATCAACAAACAGGGTAGAACCAGATCTTACCCCCTATGCCGGGAAGCTCTCAGGATATAGCAATGGGCAATATCTTCCAACCACTTTCCAGTTGCAACACATATCCCTGGGAGCTCGTGATAGCAGACAAACTAAGCAGATGCATTCTTCTGTCTCACGAGTGGTTTCTCAATTCAAAAGGGGCGATAACAATTTTTTGTTGATGGGGCCAGCCTTGCTGCAACCACTTTGCTTCTCCAGTGAACAACAACTGCAGCAGCTATTTTGCCCTAATCCCCTGTCAGGGGGACTCTCTGAGAGATGCTCTCCTTCTCCATTGGCCCTCAGGACTTCTCTACGCCTTTCCCCTCATTCCCCTGTTCTTGAAGAGACCAAAGGTTGAGAAGTAAAGTGATCCTCATTGCACCCTTTTGGCTCCATGTCTGGTTCCCCTTTCTTTGGCCTCACCTGATTCACTATCCATGGATTCTGGACCCAGTTCCAGATCTGCTGTCTCACCTGCAGGGACTGGTATATCCCAACCATCAAAGTCTCAAGCTGACAGCTTCATTCTTACTATTCCATTAGTTGCCTGATAGAGTAATATAGCTTTCTCAGTACAGAAAATTCTTCTGGCTTCTCATAAACCATCCACCAGGAAACTCTATCTTAGTAAATGGAAGAGGTTTTCAATTTGGGCCCGTACAAATAATCTAGTCTCCTTTTCAGCACCTGTTGACAAAATTTTAGAATTTTTAGATTTCCTTTTTGAACAAGGAACTTCTGCTTCCACCATTAAAGTTCAATCAGCGGCCATTTCTAATTTCCACAATGGCTACGATGAGCATTCTTTAATTTCCCATCATGTATGAAAAGTTTTTCTTAAAGGTGCCTTGTGTCTAAGCCCCCATTCAATGGGATCTGACCCTGGTATTCCAATCTGTGGTACTCCTGCCATTTGAACCAGCAGCGACTTGCAATCTCAAATTTCTGTCATGGAAAACTCTTTTTCTAGTGGCTATTACTTCTGCCAGGAGAATTTCTGAAGTTCAAGCATAATGTGTGAAACCCCCTTATCTGATTTTTCCTAAGGATGGAGTTTCGTTAAGAACAAGCCCTTCTTTTCTTCCTAAGGTGGTCTCAGAATCTAATATTAAACTATTGATTTGCCCGTTTTCTTCCCCAGTTTCTCCAATAAAGGTGAATATTGCATTTACTGGATGTTCACAGAAAATTACATTTCTACCTTGACAGGACCAAAGAGTCTAGAAAGTCAGACCAGTTATTTCTTTCCTTTTCAGGTCTAACTTTGAGAAAACCTGTCTCAAACGTTACCTTACCAAGATGACTAAAAGTCTGTGCTACCTTCATTTATAAATATAACAACCACAAGTTATCTGCACCTGTAAAAGTGCATTCCACCAGATCAATAGCCACATCAGCTGTTTTCCACTCCAGGGAGTCCATGGATGAGATATGTGCAGCTGCAACATGGGCTACTAAGCATACCTTTATCACTAATTACAAATTGGATATGGTTTCTAAGGGAACAGCATCCTTTGGCTCTATGGTTCTCAAGAATATCCTTCCATAAGGCCACACAGGACCTAAAGTAGCTGGGGACTCTCTCCCATTTGTTAGGAATGAATGAAGATTTTTAACATCAGATAGAGAAGTTATGTACTTACCATAACATTCCATCTGTGTTGTCGATCTTCATTCATTCTTGACATCCCATCCTCCTTGCCCCCTCCTACATATTTTCTGGAAGACTGTATAATTGTTCTAGAACCCTGTAGGTTTCACCTTGGCCATGGCTTCTACCTTGTATACCTGTTCTTCTATCATACTATTTGGCTGCAAACTCTGAGGTAATGGAGAGAGAGGTGTACTGTTGGTAGAGTCTTATCTCAAGAGTTTTTTGGTGGCGCAAGCTGTATAGCAGCCGAGTTGGTTCTGAGGATCGGAGCTGGTTCCTAGTCATCAAGAATGAGTGAAGATCAACAACACAGATGGAACTTTATGAAAGTACATACATTATTTTTCCTTGTTGTTGATTTCCAATAACTCTAAACTGTTTTGTCTTGTTTCTATTTTCTCCAGTTGTGTCCTTGTTTCTTGTTCTGCAATTTCCACAGCCTCAGCAGATGTATGCTATTTTCTTCCAGAAAATGTTCAAAAGTACATTCATCTTCGAAGTGTTTCTCAGATTTGTTTAACAGTTCTTCCACCTTAGATTTGCTCCCGTTATTTTGAATGTTTCCTGCTTTACTGCCTATGATTATTGAATAAGAAGCATTTCATGTTTGTGTACCAGTAGCTCCTGAAGCTCTCATTGCTAGGTTGCTGACCAGTTTGCATTGGATAATGGAATGGGTCTACCTTGTTTAATCGAATTTACATTTACCCGAATCTTTAATCGTCAAGATGACTTCATCAAACACTGTAATCATTGAAGCTATGAATCACCAGACCTTTTCATCAGGAAACAAACCACTTGGCCACCAGGGTGAACTTTGCCTTTTTCCCCAGTGTTGTGCAGTCTTGGAGTTGATATATTTAATTAGGGGGGGTGTAGAGGGTGAAGACCCCACTTGGGTGGGTCTAGTTTGTGTCCGTTTTCTTATTTTGCCCTGGTGGCCAAGTGGCTCATTTCCCAATGAAAAAGTCTGCTGATTTATATCTTTATCGAACATTGTAATCACTGAAATCGTCTCAGAGGTTAAAGATTCAAGTAATTGTAAATTCAGTTAAACAACATAGACCCAATGGAGCATGGTAATAATGTCTTACAGTATCAGCTTCCGAATTATATTCTTTCTCTTTAAGTTCTTAATCAGTTTCATGTTAAATCTTAGTTACAGATGTTATCTGCAACTTAGCATTTGATAGAAATATGCCTCTCTGGTACACATCAGCATTGGATTTTGTATGCTTTGTAACCTTTCCTAATATCTCTTTAAGATACATAGACCAGTCCTTGGGAGGAAACAAAGGAGTTATTGTGGTTTACTAATTTCACCATAAGTGATTTATAAATGAAATAGATCTAAAGGAACTCAATTGCAAGAGTCCATTCCCTACCACCTCCTTCCTCAATTCTAATACAACCCACCCCCAACTCCAACTCCAACACCTTGCTCAGTGCCTGGAGCAGTATTTCATGTAGCTGCTCTCCCATTAACTAGTGGAATTTAAAGGGAAATCCCATCTGTGCCACATCTTTTACTCTTGGAAAATGCCAAGGCACCTTCAGTAGTTCTTAACAGACCCCAGAAACTGCAAATAATTTCCCTGCCTCCTCCCTTAATTGGAAAAGGGGCAGTCTCTGCATGAGCACTTCCTCTGTCTCTCTCTTTGTTCCTATGTTTGGAACTGCACCCATCCCATCACTACAGATTTCCACATGGGCATGATATATCCTAGTCCATCCCTTATCTTGCCAACTTCTCTTGCATCAACCATTGGGGGCTGGGCATGTGTGGGCATTTGAGGACATATTAAATTTCCTGAACTTGACACCCTGCATCTGTAGTCTAACTCATGTCTCCTCTCTAAATATTGAAACAATGACATCCCCCCAGCATATTTTTCTTACATCTTCTCAAGCCACACCTGCCAGTTCTCCCATTCATACTGCTGGGCCTCCCTTATCCACTTTTATACTGCTGCAACCCATCCTTTTATTTCTTGAAAACTTTCCACTACTTCATCCCTGCATCTGGAAGGTGCCAGAAACTATCACATCAGACCTGGATCGAATGGTATAGTTGAGAGGGGGTACACTACTGATCCCAGAAATTACAGATGCATCAGCCTGATGAGTTTTATTTGTAAGGCCATGGAATACATCATATTTGATAAACCTTGGCATTAAAAATCTCATCAGGCCACATCTGCAACAATTTGATTTTGTAAAAAGTAGACCCTTTTTAAAGAATTTAGTAATCTTCAAAAAAGAAACCGAAGCTGTTTTAAGTGGCCATGCTGTACAGACTGCTTACCTTAATTTGGCCAAGGTATTTGACACCATCCCCCTTGTTAGCATAATCAATAAACTAAATCTGTTACAAATAGATGATGGATGCAGAACCCACAAGGTGCAGCATGAGAAAACAGAAAGATGACCAGTTTGTTCTGTAGGACTCAGTGCTGTGGACCACTTTTTTCAGTGTATAATTTCCCTGACCTATGGTTAACCAAGTTTGCAGATGACTGCAAACCACCTGTCACTGTCACATCTCCCCCTGATAAAGAAGCCCTTCATCGGGAACTTACATTTATAAATGCCTGGTGTATTTAAAATGGGCTTAAATTAAATGCTAAGAAGTGCAAAAATGTTTCAAATGGCAAACAAACCAAATTACCAGAATATAGCACAGAGCAGACAATATCCCATTTCAAAATGAAAATACAATTAAGAGAGCAGTGAACCTGGATTGATAATTCCCTCTCATTTGATCTCCACATAGAAATGACTTTTTGAAGAAGTCTTGCTACTTGGTGTAGTAGCGGTTGGTGACTTCAAATCATAGGGGGGCTGCAGGAGACAGCTGGATGGGTGTGGCCAACAAGACGGGGTGGCTATGGTGCAATGGGATCAATGCTTCACATACTTATTTACATGAAATAATATACTTTAATCATTGGAGTTTTACTTTAAAGGTTACATTTCAGTCACAGGAATTATGTAGTTCTAACATCCCATATCAGTGATATTTTTAAAATGCTCTCACTACCTCCTGACATAGTATACTATACAATAAGGGGTTATGTGGGCAAAGGCACATAGAATACCCTTGATGTAGTATAATCTAGTAATTTACTATAAACAGAGGTGAATGCAAGTTAAAAAAAAAAATTGCTGACTTGCGCTATCTTTTAACAGATGAAAACCATTTGGTCACTTGTTGCTAGCAAGCTGATTTGCAGAATTTCTCTTCTTGGGTAATCCTAACAAATCTCTGAGTGCTACCATTCAATGTAATTTCTGTAGGGCAAGTATATCTTGAAAATATGTGATATATGTACTGGCATTACACATGGCTTGAGTTCCTCAGAGTAAATGTTTAACCATAACTGTCAACTTCTTTGCACAAGAACTCTAGGCAAAGGCAAAAATAGTGGTGGAACAAAAGGCCAAAATTAGGGACAGTTTTAAATATTTCTCTAAAGCACTTAAAAGGTTAATAGAACAACAGGCTTTGCATCAAATATGCATGTTCAAAATAAGATGTATGAAATTCAAATGCCTGGCATTGACTGTTTGCAGTACTCACTGATTTACCAGAAAATCAAACATTTTACAATGGACAGGTCAAAATCTGGGCTATTCTGCAAAATTCTGGCCAGTTGAGAGGTGTGTGCTCAACATGTTTAGGACAGATACCAGCTCTTCCATCATCTAATATATATATTTCCTGCTGTGAACATAGTGATCATTTTCAGAGTCTAATATATGTAGATCAATGGACACAGATAAAAGAATATGATAAAAATGCACGTGACCTAGAGTGCAATGTATTTTGGCTAACACCAGTATACCCAGATCAGAAAGACTTTTCCTAGGATTCAGAAACAGGGTCATCAGTCATAATTGCCCAGTGCAAGTTGGTCAGCTAGCACAATGGTGAGAAAAAGTAATTCAGACGTAGCTATGGCCACTATGAGAAAAATAAAGTCATTAGCATGTCTCTGAATAGCACATTAGCACTGTCAGACCTATCTGCGCTAGTACTTTGTCCTAGTGGCACAGGCATCATGTCTGCAAAGGCACCCCTTACACACACATTCTTACAAACACATCCATATCTACCCATCAATAAACAAGCATTTACTACACACACACATTCATGCCTCTACAGAGACACATACACACACACACACACACACACACACACACACACACACACATGTACCAGTACACCCCCAACCCCCACATTTTGAATGAATATACCTGCATCAAGAGTACTCCCATAGGAGTGAGCTAGCCATGATATTTTTACAGCAGTCACGTTTTCCTCCTGCAGTAAAATTTTATTCAAAAAAGCAATTTCTGAATCTCTCAGCCAAACAAGTCGGAAGCCATAAACTTTTCCAGGGGAGAACACATAGCTAATTAGCATTAGCCACCCTTCAAACTGCCACATTATCATGCAGCGCTACCTAAAAGACTGAACTCTTGATTGAAGCCCCCAGTAAAAGAGAAACATCAACAGAAGGGCAGTCTCTGAATTATAAAGGCTTATTATAATGTGTGTGTGTGTGGGGGGGGTGAGCTAAGGCTTCCCTACCTTGTTAAGCCTTGCTGAATCAAAGGGTTCATTAAAATTCTACCTTTTATCCTCCCCCACTGAATCAATTTACAATAATTAACCAAGTCCTGCACTAGAAGAACTAAAGTAACTGCAAGCACAGCACTACAGAACATTAGAAATACTAGCCATATAAATCCAAAATTATACAACAAAACGTATAAACACCACAATAATGAATATACCAAAACATATAGAAAAAATACAATAAAATACAGAAAGCAGTATAGAATGAGTAGGAAACCACCTCCCTCAAAAAAAATCTGCCTGTTAGAACAGTCCCCATTCTAAAATACTAAAACATATTAATAAACCATTTACACTGTTTACACATTAAAATAAAAATAAATTTGAAAAAAATCCATTCTGATACTCAGCATCTCTCCAGCAAAGTCTAGACCAGATATAAAGGCATCCTTTATAATCCCTACTGAGAAAGCAGATGTAACTGCCTGTAGCCAGCATGTTTTAACTTGTTTACAATGTGCATAAAATAGCTGATTTTTTTGCATGGTTTATGTACATCAGTTTTAGAAGAGTTAACAATTAACATACTTACATCTATTCTGCACCTGTCCTTCACTCTGTACTTTCTTCTTCTTCTTTCTTCTTCTTCTTCTTTCTTCTTCTTCCTTCTGCTCTTCTTCCGCTGCCCAAAGTAAACAATAATAAATCCACAAAAAAAAAAAAAAATGATTCCGAAAATAGAAATAAAAAAAAAAATACAATGATGATCACAAAATTAAAGTTGAACCTCGATTCCTAAGCTAAGCCAAACTGAACTGACTGATTCTCGCTCTCTTCCCAGCACATAAAGCCTGGGAAGAGAGCGACAACCAATCAGCAGCATTTAGGCTTTAGCCCAGCAGGCACGTCATGACTGACGTGCCTGCGGACGTCGCAGTCCGATCCCCTTCCAAGTCTATGCAGTTTGGAACCGTTGCCGCATAAACTTCTGGGCATCACAATGATGCCTTAACTGCTCCGCCGGGCTGCAATGAAAACAAAAAAAAAAAGCTGCTTACAACCGCGGGTAAGGTGCGCAATGCTCATGTGCATACTTTCCAGTTGCGGATGCGCATGCGCATACTTTCGAGTCGCGGACTCGAAATTAAACTACAAAAAAAAAAAGATTTCTTTTTTTATCATTAAATTAAAAGACGGTGACCAAAACAACTGAGGGGGCTGCAGACCGGCAGTCCGATGCCACGAGCCGCCCCTGGGTGTAGTTATTGCCAAGGGAGTATCATCCAGATCTAAGGATGTTATTGTCCCTTGTATTCACAATCCATCAGACCAATTATAGGATACAGTGTTTACCTGACTTTTCAAACTGCTGGAAAGACCCCAAATGTTCTTAACAAAAAGAATCGCAGGTTTAAAACACCTAAACTACCAGAAAAGGCTAAAAGCACTGTACCTCTTTTGTGCATCTTCTAGGCTGCTCCTCAGAGGAGACGTACCTTGACAACTAGGCAATCATAGACCTGGTATTCCAGGATTTCTATTGCTCTCACAAATCAAACACTCCCTCCAACACCAGAACAAAACTTCTAAACCTACTCCAGCAGATTAATAAAACACAGTGGAGACAGAGATTCATTATTCAGCATTTCCCCCACCTCTGGAATAGACTCCTCCTGCAGATTAAGCAGTGTAGTACACTATTTTTATTCATATAGGACCTGGATAATTGAATGAATATTCAGAATTTCACCCCAGACTTGACTTGCCTAGCCCTCCTTAATAGGGTAGGCACAATCTAGAGTGGGAAGTAGCAAGGCATAATAGTCACAAGACTCCGTAGCCTTGAACTTCCGATGATCCCATGTATGATCCCATGCATCACTCATGGAAATATTTATTTCCACAAAAGGACATATTGAATGTCTAGTTCCTTAAAATCATCCTATCGTGTTACCTTACAGCTACAAATACTGGGGCATGATTCATTAAAGCTGTTGGGTGGATCTGCATCTCCACCGCTACACACATATTCTCCAGAAATCAGGATCCTAAATAATCTAGTATAGCTTTTGCTTACTGGGCAGAAAATGGATTAGTCTCCATTTCTCCTACCCACATATGCAACATCTCCAAGACCCATGCAGCCACAATGCTGGTAAAGGCTTTACCCTGCCTTGGCACTGTAAAACACCTATGGCCAGAGCACATGTCCCTATGACGCACCACCAAATTCCAGTCTCCCAACTAATATACTAATCCTTTTGTGTAACATTAGCAGGTCCATCAATATAATTTTCAGCTCCTTCCATGTTGTTGCAGGTGGGATAGTAACAGAGGCCGCTGTCAAGTCTACATTTCTTCCGTATGCCTTTGACTGCAGCAGACTTACCCTCCAGATTCTGCACTTTATCAATAATTGTTAGCCCCAAACTCATGCTGTCTAGGATCACGATCCACTCTTACTCCCCTGAGTGGAGCACAATGTCATTACAACCTCCTAACCACTCTCTACTAATGCAGGACACTCGTGGACTACTATATAGGTTTCCTGTAAACAAATGAGACTGGGGGGGGTGCCTTTTTACATAGGCAAAGACCTTAGACTGTTTAACAGGGTTCCATAACACATTTGTACTCCACAAACAAAGCAGTAACATTCTCTAATTTCTAAAAGTTCCTACCCCAATTAAAGCTTACTTCTTGAAAATTCCTCACCCCTGCTCCTACCTGACTTAAATTTCTTACAGCCTGAAATTTTCCATACAACTCCCAAGCCCAAATCTAAAACTGTTTTACTAACTACTAGAGGTTTCCCTTACACTATCACAATATCCTCCTAAAATATTCTGAGATCCATTTTTTGTAAGGCATTTATGTGATTCCCTAATTCTTATGCAGCCAGGGGTGCAGAGTATCATATATATTCCATTTTCATATGTCTTTATGAAAAATAAATAGTCTCTTTTTCCACTTTGCCAAAATACAAGGGATTTAAATAACATTTTGATTTTAGTGTGCAAAATAGACTTTCCTATGTCGTGATGGATAGCTACAAATAAAACACCTTATTTGGAAAATGGCTTTATATAAACAACTCAGATATAGGTGGTATCAGTGAATCTTTGTTGAAACCTTCAGAAATACTTAATGGCACTGTTTTTCCAAAGTCAAAGGCCAGGGCAAAAAGACTACAGGTGGAATGCTTCTAGTAAGGATCATTTTTTTTCTACATCTCATAATAAAATGTATCTAAAACCAAACTGGCTAGTTTGGGAATGTGTGGTTTCATACTCTAACTCAAAATTGGTCTTGTACACCATCCACTTCATGTTACTCAGATTTCTGCAAATAAGGTCATCAATGGGGCTCTGCATTACAAACTGCATTACTACTTGGGGACTGTAATCTACAATGGGAAGTAAAGGCTAACTTCTTACCAATGTCCCACTAATATGCTTAGTTTGTTTGTCCTACCAAACCTCTGTACTGCTAATCAAACTACTTGACTGCTCATACAGCAGCTTCCCCCAGATGCATACTGACCAAAGTGGGCTGTCCATGTACAATGACCTCTGCACTGTATGTTCCATTTAGTCTGCAAAACCTGTTCATCATCAAGGCAGAACTGTCCTTGTATTAGGCTTTATTATTATGAATCTGAAGCCCTGTTATGGTATGAGCTTCCTAGTAATAAGTAGATAACTATCACAAACTGCATCCTAGCAGTTGACTACTTTTTAAACATTATTTTACAATTGCAGCACACATTCAACACCAGGAGAACAGCCCTATGGATTTCTATTGAACTGAAGTAGGCTTTTGCTGCCAAGAAAACAACCTGGAAGAAATATAAAGGTTTTCTGTCCAAACAGACTGCAGTCATTATTACATCCTTAGAAATCTCTGTAATCAGTTTATCGTACATGTGCAGTTTATACTGTCCTTCCCAAAGTCCTTGATTCTATCAGTTAGCTCTTTTGTCAGAAGATGACTTCTCTCATTTCTTCAACTCTACATGCCTTCTTTTGATTTGCTATTTCACAAATCAGATATTTTAAGGTAACACTCAACAAAGAACAGTCTCTGTGGCATCCTGTCAGGTTTTGTGTTCCCTGTATCCCTCTCCTTGGGCTATTGCCTTTTTACTATGTCTCAGTTAAACAAAATTTTTATCTTTTGTGCTAATGACATGGTTATTTGGTCCTCACTAGGTTTCTTGAAAGAAAGCTAATCACCTTAGCAGATTGACTCAAATTTCCCGTGGAATACAACAGCTGGAACGAGAGAAAATCAGATCAAGACCAAAAGCATGCTCTCAGGAACTCAGAAGTGCCTTGGCATGGTTTACCATGAATGGTACATTTTAGGGCCTGTTTAACAGCCCTTAGTAATTTGGTGTACCTACAGCTATTTGTGAATTTGGCTTGACCCTTTCCTGACCAACTCTACTTATGTCCAGAAATTGACTTGAACATGTTCTAGATTACTTTAATATGTGGTGCAGTGTGAAGCAAGCAGGAAAACCAGTATTACTCACTGTCTACTTCTGTATAAACTACAGATCATATTTGCTACCTCTGCACAATCAGTTATTTTCTGTTAGATAAGCAGTCATCTCTATCACCCTACCAACTCAACTAAGGCAACTAACAACCAGTCCATCTTCTTTGTCAAGCTTTAAATCATTCTTGCATAGAAAGCTATGTGCTGCTACCTAGGCTGTAGTACTTTGTGTCTAACCTGATTTTAAATTATTTCAATTAATGTAATATTTCCTTTGTTTTTTACATTTCACATAATTGTTCAGTGTACTTCTCTAATGTAGTCACATATTTTATCTATTTTCTTTTAATAAAATATTTTTAATTATTTAACACCTATATTGAACTGTCATTTAAGACATAAGTAAACATACATTTAGATAAAAGAAACAGCATATTAATAGGTTCCTAGTTACAAACATTCTACATCATGTCAAAACTACCATTACATAAATTGCCGAGTTCCTGCCTTACCTTAAATCTCACTCCTCCAAAACATTATTCTGCATGTATTGCTCCCACAATGTTCATTTTTTTCTATGTAATTTGCCTCTATTCTTTTCTAAATATCCCATATCCAGCTATTTTATCTCTGCTACAATATTAAATACTTCAAATACATGTTGGTTTGGACTTCGATTTCCATTTTCTAATAAATACATATTTTGGCAGCTACCACAATTAAACTTGGCCAGGCCTTACTATGCCAAGGCAATTCAGATCTTGTATCCCATCTCATAAAATAAATAAATGTCCATTTACTCACCCAATATTTCTGGCAGAGTACTCTGTAGGGAATTTTTGAAGTCTTCCAACTCATTACACATCCAAAACATACGTTCCCATTTACCTGTTTTTCCCCATCACACCACCATTTGCCATCTACCTAAGCAAAATTCTTTGTAGTCCACTTGGGGTATAAAAATATCTATGCAGAAAAATCCATAACCTTCTAGACTTTGTTGCATACTTGAGAGCCATAATATGTCCTCCTACTGTATCCTTGTGAATTGCTTATCCAGTCTTTCTTCCCAGTCTTTTCTAACCTCCTCTAATTCATTTCTATACTTATCATACAGTATTTTATATGCCCTACTAATTAACCATTTTTAAACAACTTTTTTGAACCATCACTTGTGACATAGGCAAATTTACATTTATACAAAAGTAATCAAACTGTATTAACAAATTAACATTAACAAACATCACACTTCACATATATTGCTATATATTATATAACCTAAGCAATATTACATAAATTATTCAATACCTGCCCCCTTCTTTAAACAAGAAACATCTTTATTAAACCATCACTTACAATATAAGCAATCATACATTTATATAAATGAAAACAAAGAACACCAACATAATCCTAGTTTCAAGCATTTTACATCACAAACCATATAGAGACACTCCCACTTGCAAGCATTATACATCACTTATAATCTACCCAATCATTTTCAGTCAAACATTACATAGTTCATTTAAGTCCTGTCTTCTTTTAAACCTAATTCCTCCTCTGTATGCATTGTTCCCACAATTCCCATTTTTTCCTATGTAGTTTGCTCCTACCCTTTTGTAAAGATCTCAAGTTCTGGTTGTTTTATCGCTGTTACTATACTCACTACTTATAATATAGTTGGTTTAGATTTTGATTTCCATTTTCTAGTAATTGCTTTTTTTGGCAGCCACCATAATTAGACACAGCAAATCCTTGCCATGTCTGATTATCCATTTTTTATCACCAGTTTCTGTTCTAGCTTCAACTGAAAATTCTCCCGGAGCTGGAATTTCACTTTGGATCCCCTATCCCTTTCTCTTTGCCTGTACTCGGATATCGATCTCTAGCAGAAAAAGCAGTCTCTAGCCTGTAGTCCAAATGTCTTCTTGGCCTCTTCCCATTCTATTAACTTTCCCTGCCTAGGTATTTACTCTCAGTACCGTGGTTCCTTTGCCAGTTTTCTCCAATAAATTCCACCTCCCTATTGCCTATTCTCTGTATCCCTAATTGCAGTCATCCCTCTCAACAAATTCTTTCTCCATTCTTGTGTAAGCTTAGATCTGATGATGTCAGTATTAATTTTATCCTTGACAGATGGGTTCAGTTAGATCTCAGAACTGACTTAGCCGTTAACTACAGTACATGCCAGCCTAAAACGCTCAAGCTTCAGTTCTACCCAGAATCCCTCTTTCTCAATTACCTTACATCCCGTTTGCTGCTTTCTGAAAATGGTCCCATCTAGCTACTACTCTCGACCGCTAGTGAGTTTAGGTAACATTTTCTCCTTTTTCTTGTATTTTATCTCATTTTTCTTTTTCCTGTTACACTTAGTGTGTTTCTACCAGTATCATCATTGATACTTTTTCCCTTTACACTTTGGTGTATTCCCCACTATCATTGCTGATGGTTTCCCTCCCTCTCCATCTATCATAATCTATTGCCCTGTACATGCTTGTGTATATCTAAAGCTATCATCGTTGATAGTCTCTCTTCCCTTTTTTGCTTTTATTCTAAAATATAAAAAATTACAATTAAAAATGATATATTTTTTTATCTCACTTTCCCTTTTTGTTTGTGCAGAGTGAGATTTGTTTAGCAGATTTATCTAGCTGTTTTTTTTCCCTGCTTGACATGGCTGAGAAAGGAAAAAATGCTGGACATGTAGCCATAAAATTCCCTCTTTAGACTTTCATTTACTGTGTGCATTGTCTTGGTCCTCAACATTTACAGGAAGATTGCAGCATCTGTCATGCCTTCAGCCACAGGGCTTTAGTGGAATGGCGGAATAAACTTATATTAAAAGGACTGCTCCATTCAGCCTTTGGTGAAGCCTTATCTACTGAAGATAAAGCCAAGACATATGTTTCTTCTCCTTCTTCATCTTCCTCTGTTGAAAAATTGAAGAAAATAAATCTTTTGGTTCCAAACTCCTCATCGGTTCCAAAACCTAAAAATTGAAGACCTCTGCTCCGACAGTTCCCATTGAACTAAAGGCCTCTGCTGTTGACACTTTGGTGCTGACATGTATTCCAGCACCTGTCACAATTTTGAGCCCTTCAACATCAAAGGCCTCAGTACAGAAAGTGACTGCTGCTTCATCAGACAAGACTAAATTGCCTAGAACTACCTACTCTCCCTCTATTGATCCCTTGGTTGGAGAGCATCCAGAAATATTTTTGCAGTGGCCTAAGTTCCCTTCTATGTTGTCCATCCATTCCACCAAAAGCCTTTCAGAACTCAATGTGGACAGGCTAGTGAATAAGATTTTATGGGCTGGAGGGCTTTCAGACGCCTCTTCGGTAGTGACCCCTTCAGGTATTGGTACCGAAACTTTTATGCCACTAACTACTCCTCCTGTAACCTTCTCTGAGGTCTTAGAGTCCTCTGTTTTAGAACTCCTGGCACCAACTGTACTGGCTCTGGAGTTGTTCACTTCTTCACTGAGCTCTTTAGTTGTTTCTGAACCAGAGACCTCCTGGAGCTGTGGCTACCCTGCTGATTCGGGGGGCAGGTCTCAACTCCAGGTTTCTCGGAGTCATCCCTGCTTCTCGGAGCTTCAGCTCAAGTTAGTTTGACTCCAGCTTCTGTCTCAAGGGTTGATTCTTCAGACCTGGGAATGATCCTGGTTCCAAGGCAGTCCTTCTCAATTCCGGGCTTCCTTCCCTCTTCAGGGGGACCGGCCTTCGAGGCTATGGAGAGGGCCCCCTCTCTTGTAGAGACTTAGTTGATGCCTTCCTTCTTGGGACAGGTACATCCCTCTAGTACCGTTATTCCTACCACCACTCCACTGAGACAGTGGGTGCTGAAGCCTCAGGGACCATAGGCACATGTACTGTCATCTTCTGATACCTACCCAGACTATCCCTTTGAAGAAGTGCAAGAGGAAGTACTTGGATTCTCCCCAGGAATCAGTCATCGAAGACACAGATTTCAATGAGGGGGAAGGGTCCCCATGGTCACCCCTGAAGATCTCATTTGGAGACATCTTGAAAATTTTAAAACAAGAGGGGTGGCTGGAAGTCCTAAAACCCTTCCTCTGAGGAATCTGTTTACCTTTAATCTTTTGGCACCCACCCATCTACCTCTTGGTGACTCTGCCTGCTGATGAACACATTCAGTTGATTTCTCAGTGGGCGTGGAAGGCTCCAGACACCATAGAGCCCATCCTCAAAAGACCAGACAACATTCTTTCTGCTCTAGAAGGCAAACAGTTTTGGGCTAAGGGGTTGGCTGTAGATGCTATGGTCATAGTGGCAGCCACTAAAAAGGAACTTGCTGAGGAGATGTCTTCTGTCCATCTGCCCAGTACAGACTCTTGGGTCATGGACCCATTTGGGAAGCGGGTCTATGCTTCATTGACCTTTGCCATAAGGTCTTTGAATTTTTTGGCACATTTCACCAGACTCCAACAGGATCTGATTAAAGAGTTGTCAGACACCCTGGCAGGAGCTGCAGCTGAGGGAGTCCAAGAGAAAGTGGCTTCCCAGTTAGCCACCCTGGAGTCTGTGTCCAATTTGTCCATGAGGCTGATTGCTCATACAGCTATATCTAGATAAGGTACATCTAGAGCAGCAGGTACAGGTGTAGCCATAAGGAGACATGCCTGGATGCACCTGTGTGACTTTGCAGAACGATTCAATTCTTCTTTCATCAATGCTTCTTTTGACGGAACATCCTTGTTTGGCCCTAAAGTAAAAGAGACTTTATCCAGGTGTGAGAAAGATGGTAGGACCCTTTCTGCTGTGGGCATATGTTTCTCCAACCCCCAAATGTCCTCTTCTAGGAACCAGAGGAGTGGTGGGAAAATGTGGTTCAAGAAATCCCAAGGTCTTTTCCAAGATGCACATGGAGAGAGAGATCCCCCAGGGGCAGAGGGGGAACCAAAATGGAAGACGCCATCCTTGTGGCAGGGAGTGGTCCACAAAACCAGGGCTTCAGGGATTCTTTCCCAGGCAAGCCCTTTCAATGTTCCTGAAGGGAAGCCCAATTGTCTTCCTCTGGAGGCAGTCTGGGAATGTTTATTCTTGCACCTAAATGCCTGGCTAAACTTAAATGATTCCTGGGTGCAACAGATTGTATCCAGAGGTTATATAATTTCCTTTCTTCAACCTCCCCCCATTCAAAAGAAAATACCCAATGTTCCACCCAATCACTGGGATTCAGCAGTGCAAGAAATTCAGAAACTGATGGACAAACGAGTCATCCAACAAGCCCCACTAGACCAAGAAGGATCCAGAACCTACTGAAGATTCTTTTTAGTGCCTAAAAAGACAGGGGACTGGAGACCAGTTTTAGATCTCAATGTATTGAACAAGTCTGTTCGACAAACAAAGTTCTGGATGGTCATGGTGCAGTCTATTCTTTTCTTTCTAAAGAAATATGACTGGATGTGCTCAATAGACCTTCAGGATGCGTATTACCATATAAAAATGGACAAACACTCCAGAAGGTTTCTCTGCTTCTGGCTGGGAGCCAGTCATTAGCAATTCATAGTACTGCCCTTTGGACTCACCACAGCCCCCAGGGGGTTCACCAAATGCATGGCAGTAGTAACAGCTCACTTGAGACTGCAAGGATTCCGAGTGTTTCTGTACTTGGACGACTGGGTCATAACCGCTTTGTAAATCATTCTTAAGAGACACTCTTTTGTTAAAACCCCCATATAAAGATCTGATTCCTCCTTCAGACTTGAATTTAGTACTACAGGCAGTAATACAGTGTCCTTTTGAACCCTCTGCAGAATGCAATCTGAAGTTTCTGTCTTGGAAGACACTCTTTTTGGTAGCCATTACTTCAGTCAGAAGAATTTCAGAAATCCAGACCTTATCATCTGAACCTCCTTACCTAGTCTTCCATAAGGATAGGGTATCTTTAAGAAAAAACCTCTCCTTCCTGCCCAAGGTAGAGTCAGAGGATATAACCAGACTATTAATTTACTGGTCTTCTTCCCTAATCATTCTAACAAAGGTGAATACACTCTACATTTACCAGACATTCATAGACAATTACATTTCTATCTTTACAGAACAAAAATGATAAGGCAATCAAGTCAACTGTGTTTCTTTTTTCTACTGCAAAGTTGAGAAAGGCAGTAAGCAAGATTAGCCTCTCTAAGTGGCTAAAAGATTGCATTTCTTTCATTTATAAAAAAAAAAAAAACACGTTAACCTTGCGTAAACCTGTCAAAACACATTCTACAAGGTCTGTAACCACTTAGCAGTCTTCCAGTCTAGAGCTTCTATGGATGATACATGTGCAGCAGCTACTTGGGCTTCTCCCCCTACCTTTATTACTTATTACAAACTGGACCCAGTCTTGAGGGAAAGATCATCCTTTGGCTTGATGGTACTCAGGAATATCCTTCCGTGAGTCCACTCAAGTTTTTAGGTAGCTGGGGACTCTGTCAAGGATAAAAATGAAGACTGACAACAACAGTTATGTACTCACCATAATGTTCCATCTGTGTTGTAGATCTTCATTTATCCTTGACTACCCCCCATCTTCAAAAATTTTGGTGGAATGGATCAAATGCACCTGAACTGTTATGCTACCCAAATACAGTGGATAAGGCTTCCATCTGGCTTTCTTCCTGTATGTGGCTATATAGATGTATACATGTTTCATATATTTACAAATGTTCTGCAAATTCAATCTGAGGTAATTGAGAGACAGGGATTCTGGGTAGAGGTGAAACTCGAGAGGTTTTGGCTGGTGTGAGCTGTAGTAACGGCCGAATTGGTTCTGAGATCAGAATCGAACTAGTTTGTCAAACACAAATGGAATGTTATGGTGAATACGTGACTTCTTTTTCTGCTATTTTATGAATATAATATTTTAATTTCTCCATATCTTTTGGGTTTCTAATACTGTGACAGGAATGAAGCCCCATTCCTAAGTCAAAGAATGATTAAAGTTCATGAAATTAGTTTTGTTTCACTCTTTGATGTCAGTCAGTAGTGCTCTTTGCAGCACCTGCAATGTGTCCAGTAATGACTCCTCCTACAATTCGTATGAAGTTACATGTATTGGTAACATATCTAAATATGATTGTAGATTCTTTTTTTATAAGACCCATTGCTTCTACTACTAGCGGAACTATCTGGATATCTTTCTTACACATTGCTCTTGTTTCTGCCTGCAAATCCTCATATTTTATGACTTTGCATCTTTCACTACCTAGGACACTGTAGTCACTGGGTGTGGCAATTTCAATGATCAATGCTACTTTTGTTTTCTTTTCCTGGACCACTATATCTGGTTGTCTAGCATCTATCTTTTGAACTGTTTGTAATGGATGATTCCATGTGATGTAGACGTCATCATTTTCTATGATGCTTTGTGGCTCATGTTTCCAGTGTTTTTCAGCCACTTCAGTACTATAATGTTTGCACAATCCCCAGTGCAATAGTCTCACTACATTATTATGCCTTTCAGTGTAC
The DNA here is from genome assembly GCF_019279795.1 of Protopterus annectens. Lineage (NCBI taxonomy): Eukaryota > Metazoa > Chordata > Ceratodontiformes > Protopteridae > Protopterus > Protopterus annectens. The sequence continues at coordinate 1,403,630,409 of NC_056735.1, forward strand.
AGTCCTGTCATTATATATCATAACCAGCAATGAGGTGTGCAACAGTTTCCAATTCTGTTTTTCAAAACCTACATTTGTCTGTTTCTCTAACATGTTAAATGGACTTTGTAAACCAACGTATACGTAGCCCACTGTCCTGTGCCTCCAGTATTAACCTTTCATCTCTTGGTTTGAATTTGCTTCTCCTTAACCATTCCTGCATTTGCTCCTGATCAATATGGGGTTCTTCAGAAGTTTTCTATACTTGGGACTATATTTATGCATTTTCCACATTTCCTGCCTTCTCATCTGGTCCCTCATCTTATATTCTTTCTTTTGTCACATTCTGTTGCTGCCTGGTTTTTATTCACTTGTGGTTTGTTTTCCATTCCTGCTAGACGTCTATATGTTTCTGCTAGATTAAGCAGGGAAGTCATCTTAGATTTATTCTCCTCATGTTTCAAAACTTTCACTGCATTTGGGTCTTGTGAGGTCAGCAGATGTGTGGGGTCCCACGATTGCAGATCTATAAATGCCTTTGCTATTCCTTTAGCTACTATTGACATAAACACTATAATCATGGTTTGAAATTGAAATGGAACTATACAAAGCTGGATTTGATGGGTCTTTACCATTTGTGGATATTACGTGAATTTTTTTTTTTTTTTTTATTAAAATAGGCCATGACTGAAAAACGGTGGCTGCCATCCATTAGTCTCACCTAAGAAATTAATAAATATTGCAGGCAAAGCTCCTACTGTGTGTAACTATGTACTTCTTGAGTGATCAGGCAGTGAATTCACACTTCATTCACCAAGTGGCAAAGTTCTAAGGGTATGTGAATGGCTTTAGTCTTTCATTCTCTAATTACCCATTTTATCATTTTAGGGTCAGAGGAGCTGGAGCCTCTCCCAACACTTAGTGGTGCAAGACAGAAAAATTAATCCCCAGTAATATGCCAGGCACAAAATGCACACATTCATATTCACAGTTATTTGTAATCTCACCAGTTCACCTCAGCAAAATGATTTAGGCCCAGGACGAACAGGCATACATCACACAGGAGAGACTCCAGCCAAACACCAAACTTGGGGAAATCAAGTGCACTGAGGCAGCAGTACTAACCATGCCAGTATGAATAGTAGTTTTGAACATACTCCAGTAGATGAGAAAACACTACGCTATTTTGACCAGTCCGTGAGAGTCCTTGGGCAACAGAATTGGCGAGCCTGCCCGAAGCCACAGGAATTCCAACAAGGATCCAAGGGCAGCAAAACTAAGAAGGCATAAGGGCACAAGAGAAAAAAATCTGATTGCACAAGCAAAGAAGCCAAGGTTAGAAAAGTGAAAAGGAAAATTTATAAATATATATTTTTTGAAAAGCATTTACTTGCACAAAAGGAAGTACCTTTGCTCTGAGTAAGTTTGTAAATATGTGGAGTAAGAGTACACTGATTTAAATAAAGTTTGAAGCTTAGCTTAAAACTGGGGTTCTTATTCTTGCAAGGACAGATTTTTAGATTTGAAAGGATTAGCTTCCTTGCACAATTCCAGTTGGTGAACTGGCAAATATATGTAGATTTTGATGGACTACCTTGTGAGTAAAGCTGAGAGTAAATATATACTCTCTTTACAGGAGGATATTGTGTGGGACACCTTCCTTTCCATGAGATGCAGAGCAGTAGGCAATAAAAGGAATTGCAGAGGGCAAAGCCCTTTACATGGACATGGCGGTAAGTCTTGTACTCTACAGTAAAGCAGATTTGAAATTCTGCAATCTGTGCATTGTCTCATGCTGAATTTGAAAAAAGGAGGTTTTGCAGTGATGACAGGGAACCATGCAATGGTTACAGAAGAAATGAATTTGAAATAAAAAAGGGAAACTGAGGAATAAGAGGACCAGAAATTATATGTAGTAGTATTTTTTTTAAACTTTTTTGGTTCCTTTGGACCTCATTATTACTGGTCTGACCCCACTGATCTATGTCTACCAGACATCCTCCTATACCCCCCAACTTACTCCCATGTTGCAGGGCTGGTTGTATCTTAATGGCATCCTGGGGGCTTGGCCATTTGTGCCTTCATCTTTTTTTTCCCCTCCATTATATAACACACCCACTTTCCTCGCCCCTCCCCCACATTCATTGGTCATGTCCAAGGGAGTGCGCCCCCTCCCCCACTTTCATTGGTCATGTCCAAGGGCAACTCCTTGCTTTGGACCCCTCCTCCAAACTGTGCTGATAAAGCTATGCTTGAGTGACAGAATTTAAGATTCTGTACATTTATAGACTGTGCTTTTAGGCACGAATAAAGTAAAAACAAAACAATTAAGGTAGTCTGCATGTTATAAAAGTATCAACATCATCTTGTTTATTTGGATTCAATATATACTAAGGAAAAAAATAAAAGATGGAGGCTTTAGAGAAACAAAGTGAACAGTTTTATAAATCCTTGCAGTATAGCAGGTAAAGACATATTCAGGCAATGAAATGTCTAAATAAGTACATTCTAGGATAAATAATAAAATTAGAACCCAGGACCTATGGCATAGAGGGATGGCACTCTGGCTACAACCCAGACAACCAATGTTTGATTAGCGGGATGTGCATGTGAAGGATCAGACACAGGAGGAAGAGATGGAGCAGACAATACCAGTTTGCTTATCCTCAGAGGAAAGTTACTAGGCCCACAGAACTGATGACACTTAAGTGTCTGGGTGTAATGCCTGCCTGTCGTGGCTGGTAGTGAGTCAGGTAGGAACTTCCCTGCTGATCTTGTGAAAAGGAAGCATTTGTGGGAGCACTCATCCCCTCTCCGCCACTGACCAAGGTAGCTATAGTAGTGTGGCAACCATCTTAAACTCTGAGGCACCAACAAGTTGAGTTTCTCCCTACCACTAATCTTGCTACTGGGGGAAAGACAGGCCAATTGCCTTCCCATGCAGGAATAGATGAACCACAGGGCTCATAACTAGTACCCCAAGGAACAGATGGACTGACTGGGTGTAGGTAGATGAGCCATCAGGTGGGGCCCCTCACAGTTAATATGGAGGAGAGAAATACAGAAGCAGCAAGATCAAAATGAGTTAGTACATGCAGAATATAAATGTTTAGGAGGATATAAATGATCAGATAAACATAATATAAAAGAAGTCTTTGTGTAAGATTATGGAACTCCAATTCCACATTAAAAATGGAAGGAAATCAACATGTTTTAACCTCCAAGGAAAATAAAATAAGAGTGGAAAGACTCTCTGAAGTTAATACATCGGAGAATAATTAAATTAAAGTTGAAACGCAGATAGATAACCAGGCAAAGCTCAGAGCTGGATAAAGTTACAACAAAAGTCAGTTGACTTTAGGATTTTTTTTTTATTTAATTTGTTGACCAGGTAAGCACACTGGTATGAAGACTCTTCAGGCATAACCCAGGGCTACAGCCTACAATACACTCGAGAAAAGCAGTGGGAATAATAAAATATACAGTATTTGCAGTACAGTTATAACAACTAGTGTGCATTAGAGTGTTAGTTATTTAATAATATAATATGTACTGCATGTGATAAAAGAGCTAGTGCAGAAAGTTGAGGGTTCTGGAATTAAGTTGATAAAATACTTTGGGCGTATGACAGCCAGGAACACCCCTTCATTGTTAATTTAGACCAATTTAAATCCAGTTATGGTCAAATAAACTAAGATTGATGTACATTAGTGCACTTGACTGTTCCAATAGTGATACATTAATCTTGTCTGGAAAATATATCAATAATACAAGTTAATTTGCTGGTTCTAATATTTGGTCAAGAATAGATGAACTACAGTATGTTGAAATTTTAGGTGGGAAATGAAATTAGCATCCAGTAGACTATATCAAAGTGCAGATTACACTACAGAAAGAGGAAACATCAATTTCATTTCTCTGAAGAATGTTCAGTACATGTGAGCATTATTTTGAAATGATTGCTATTGACAAAGCATCAAAAGTATTTTAAAACATTATGGATAAAGAGGAGTTGAAGTGGGTGATGCAACAGCCAAATATGAAGCTGTGGAAGTACTTAGTACAGGTAAAAGGATTATAAGCAATAAGATGCATTGTGTCTTAATGGAGGTAACTCTCCAAAACTTGAGGAACAAGGAAGTGCAGTACCATATATTCTTCATATGGAGATTAACACAATGCAACATGTGTAAGTGGAGAATTTGGGGGAAGAATGATCTCAAATTATTGGGGTTGTTGTGGTTATACATGAGGTGAGAATGAGTAGAAATGCAGAGAAATGTTTTGGTCTATTTAAGATGTAAATATTGGGAAGTTATGCTATTTGTATTATGGCTAATATGTTACAAAATATGGTAGATAAATGCAGAATCTATCCATCTGCAACCCCTTTTTCCCATTTATGCTCATGGGGTTGGAGTGTCACCTTAACAGTGACAATCATCTATAGCCAAGGTTCACACTGCTGGGTGAACATTTATATGTAATATGTTCATGTCATATAGCATTGTTGAAAACCTGTATTATATATACAACAATAAAGTTAGTGCCAGTGGCTCAACAGATAGCACACTCACAATTGGTGCTAAACGAGAAGACTGTGGGTTTATTCCCACTTCTGGTGATTGGATCAAACAACATGATTGGGAACTGTATATTTTGTTGACAGGGTTATCCCCCTAAGTCAGTGGTCCCTTTTCAGGGAGACCCAAGGTGGTGTCGGTACTGACTAGGGGAAATTTGGCCAGGGCATTAAGGAATTCTTTTCAGGTGAGACCCAAGGTGATATTGATACTGACAAGGGGACATTTGGCCACTGCATCAGGAAACTTCTCCTACTCATTAGGAGAGTGTTTGTTCTGTTTCTAGTGCAGTGGTAGCTGGCAGAGCAGCACTCAAGGAAATCCAAGAGGGTGGACAGCACAGAGGCAAATGCCATTGCAGTGTCTGAAGCTATATCAGATTCTGAGGAGCTGTTTCTGCAGAATTTGTTTGTTTCATCAGCAACAAATCTGCAACACAGTGATGGATGTGTTATCACAGCCCTTCAGTCGGGACAGCTGCAGGATTATATTTTGAGTGATTTGTTGATGCAGAGTGAACCAGAGAGTGGGAAAGATTTTCTTGGAGTGAAATTATGGAAAAAATTCAATCTGAGGAAATGGAAGTTATTTTGAAAACAGACTGCCAGACAAAGAAAGTGTATGCTGAGACTGTTAGAGAATTTGTAATGAGAAATGAACAGGGGAGAGGTAATGTCAACAATCAATGGTAATTTATGGTGAGAATTCAGAACAAGGAAAAAAAAAAAGAAATGGACAGGTATGACATTTGGGATAATTTAATATCCCATTGGGAATGAAGGCTCAGGTGGTAAGAGATTTTATTCTTATTCATAAAGTGACACTTTGTGACATTATTTTGAGACTGGTTCTGTTCTGGAAACTTTTTTGGGGGAATACAAAAAGAAAAAGAACTGCACTCCATGGAATTCTTGTGGGGTTAAAGCATTTCACAGAGAAAAAAGAAGATACATGCTCAGCTTCAAACTGAAATTGAAAAAGAGACCCTAGAAAGACATTTAAGAAAACTTTGTAAAGAAGTTATGGGCCTTAGCAAAGTATCCAATAACAGAGGATTGTGGACTGGGGAGAGACTGTTGTATTGAAAATGAAAAAAGAAAACATGTTTATATTTATAGTATGATAAATGTAGAGCATAACAGAGGTGTTGTAAAATATTGGGGACAACTGAAAATGTTTTTTTTTTCCCTGTGGAAAAAAACAATCATTCAATAAGTAATTGTGATAAGAGGAAATGTTATATTTGTGGGGAAACAGGCCATGATGCAAAAAAGTGTGAATTGAAATGTCATAAATGTGACAAAATTTGGGCATTTATGGATGGATTGTAACCTGGAGAAAAAGGATGATTAAGAAGAAAAAGAATAAGATGAAATCAGAAATGAGGATAGTATACACAAAGAAACAGTCCCAATAAAAGATAAACAGGTTATAGGGGAACAAGAACAGGATAACAATAAAGAGAAAAATGAAATGAAAGAGAATATAGAAGAAGGTTCTGAAATAATGATGAGGAAAATATAAACTGGAAAACAGTGAAAAGGTAAAAGAATTTTATTGGCAAAAGATAAAAGAAAAATAATGTTTAAAGGATTACATGTAAAAGAGAAATTATTTAAATGAGATAATTTCTTCAAATTTACACGATTTCTGGTGAGCTACAACATAGACAATTTTAGAAGGCTTTCAGTAAATGTTCATATCAGAAAGGTAAGTAGAAGAATAGGAATTATAAATTGGTGTAGCAAGTTTGATGTTGACATAATAGTATTGGAAGACAGATTACAAACAAAGAAACTTTGGAGAGAAGATACAACATGGAACTTGGGAAAGGAACTATGTTCAGTCATAGTTGTACTTTGTAGAGTCAGTGAACATATTGAACACAACATTGGTAATGATGAGAAGATTAACTATTGTAGATATCAGATGGATAATCAGGTATATAGAATTATTCCTATCATGTAGTCGAACTTTTTCAAGTTCGAACCACATATGGTCGAGATCATAAGTTCGAATTTGTAAAAGTTCACTCATTTGAATGGAAATCGCCATAAGTGGAGATTTCCATTATGTTCAATATGGTGCGATCTCGTACTTGGTATATTTAAGTAGCGGGGGTGGGGGGCGCAGGGAGGCTTGCCCCCTGCTTACAATTTATTTTGTTGTATGTTGTTTTTTATTTTTATTTTTTATGTAGTCGACTATTAGGTTTTCGGAGTTATGGAACTTCAACTATGTAATATAGACCCGAATTACAGCACTGCATACTTATAAGTAAAGAAAGGGAACATTTATTTCATAAAATGTCGGACTATACAGTAATATTAATGTGAGATTTTAATTGTGATTTCAGAGAAAAAAAAAGAGAAGAAATTATGTTGAGAAAATTTTTGAAGTTATAAAATGTGGCAATTTAAAGATTTGGAATAATAATTTATGGACATATAGTCAAGGTCGATATAGGATGGAAATGCATTAGTTTATTATATCACAAGGTTTAAATACAGCTAAGGGAGAGATACCTGTAACAGGATTTTCAGATCACTCAGCCAGTTGGACAGAAATGAAAGAAAATAAGGAGTATATTTAATTGGGAAAAGGAATAAAAAGAATAAATGACAAATAATGGAATGAATATGGAAATAAGTATGTATTTAAGGAAAGATCACATTTCCACTATGATGAGTTATAAAAACTGGTCCAAGTGGTGGCTAGCTTTGAAAAAATAAATAAAAGAAATGTTTTTAGAATACCAGTGAGATGTAAAAAAAGCAAGAGAAAATGAATTATAAAACAATGCATGTGGATACTTTAAAGGATTTGGAAGGGAACAGTAGGGAATATTATATGATAGAATAGAGAATTCATGAAAAATCAAAGAATTATTATTTAGCAAAGACATTTTATTTATTTATTTACATTTGTTGACCGGGAGTGTCCGACTGGACATAGGTCCATTTTCAGAGGAGGACCAGGGAGAAAGGTTCCACAGTTAAAATATACAGACAGTATTTATATTGGATTTACATAGCAATTAACAATTTGATCAGCATAGCAATTAACAGTTACAAACAGTTACAGATGAAGAACATAGTACATCAGTAAACAACTAGAATCTTTATCATCTGCGAAGTACATAACAGACTTTAACAATTGTTACAATAAGAAGTTCAAGGTAAAAAGAGATATCTGCTTATCTCATTAGCATAGTTAGAGAGTAATAGTATAATGAGAGAAATTAAAGATAATAGAGAAGAGGCAAGAAGATCTCAGGAACAAATTATGAATATCATAATAAATTGGGTCTGTATCACATAGTCGAAGTATGACAACTTTGAACGTTATATGGTCGAGACCATATGTTCAAAGTTGTCAAACTTCGAATGCAAAAAAAAAAAGAAATAACTTACCTGACACTTGTAAGCAGGGGGCTGCGCCCCCCTGCAACCCCCATTATGACCTTGTCAGCACAGCACAAGCAGAGGTTATGACCTCATCAGCACAGCACAACACAGCTAGTGGGGTTTGGCTTTATTGGCCTGAAATTGTCCATTCACAGCGAGTGGGGTTTGGCTTTATTGGCCTGAAATTGTCCATTCACAGCTAGTGGGGTTTGGCTTTATTGGCCTGAAATTGTCCATTAAAACAACGAAACAAGTCATGGTCATTCAGAATCGCCAATTAGCTGAAACACCTGATGTTCATAAGGGTCCTTTGCATATATCCCATGTGCCTCTGATACAAGAGGTTTGGGAGGTCACTCAGTGGAAGTTTTAGCTTTGCTGGAGTTTTCACTTTGTTTTTACTGATTGGTTTTTCAGTGACCCTCTCACTTATTGTTTTAATAAATTATACAAATGGAAAGTTGGTAGTAAAGTCCAAATATAACCAGCAGTGGGTCATGTTAAAAAAATTCAAAAGAGGAAAAGCATGTTTAAATGAAATAATGAGATGTTATCAGGAAAAATTCTTCTATGGAAAATAAAACTTGATGAAATACAAAATAAGAGGAAAGTGCAGTATAAAAATATCATGATACAATATTATGTTAATCCTTGGACTGAGCCAGCAAATGAAAAGTTAACACTATTTTGTCTTTCGGCTTTTCCCGGTTAGGGGTCGTCACAGCGGAACTCCGGTCCGCTAATGATTGGCAGTAGATTTTTACGTACTGGCTTGCCAGGCCTAATGCACAACCTTCAACGAAGGAACGCCCATTCACGTATGTCGCTACACAGAAGACGCTTTAACTGAGAATTCAAACAGGCAATGTCTAACTATAAGAATACAAAAAGCATGGTGCAATAAACAAGAAGAATGTCAAGATTTTTTATGGAGATTAGTGATTAATAAATTAGCAGTAAAGAGAAATATGCCATATAAAAAATCAGTGAGAGTTTCTATATATTACAGTAAAGAAGAAACTACAAAATATGTTTTCTTACAATGTATAAGAGATGGAAAATTGTGGTAAAAATTATATAAAGAAAATTTCTTTGAAAATATAAATGAGGTAAATGAAATAAATATGGATATGATTTTGTATGGATATTGTAGACATAAAAATATGGAATATGTTAGTAAAATAGGTAAAAGATTATTTTGTGTTGTATGGACCATTTGGAATGAAAGGCTAAATTAAATCATGTTTAACGGTAAATGGAGACTAGCAGCAATTTTAAGAAAAATTAGATGGTGTTTGTGGAAGAATGAGTGCAGTTTAAATAAGGTTTAACATAATGAATAGTATGATATCTAAGATTGTATGACAGTAATGGAAAGGAATGGAAATTTGTATACTGTATAAATCTGTAAATATGTAAATGTGTAAGTTTGTAAATAGTATTGTACATAACGTTTTTTAAATAAAGAACCACTACCATTACTGTGCTTCCTGTATACTAGCATTGGAGATGAGGCAAGATGGCGGCACCATAGGAGTCACTAATGATGAGCAACAAGATTTTGAAAGACATACCTAATTTGGAGGTAGAAGGAGTGGAGAAGAATGAAAAGCCATGGAAGAGACTGTAATAATGAGCAGAAATAAGGAAAAAAGAAATCCTGGTATGGATGGTGCTGAGCAAGTCAAAATTACAGCAAATCAGTCAGGGGGACTGGATACTGAGAAATTACTGCAAATGAGGAGGATTTAGTCTTGTTGGGTGATATGACAAGTTATTGCAGGATATGGAAAATCTGGAGAAAGATGGAAGAATTACTTGTGACTGGTAAGCAATCTAAAGACTTATGTGGAAGCTGAAAGGTCATCATAAAAAAGAGAAAGCTGATGGACATCCATTAAAGAGATACTACATTCTGTGGTAAGAGCTTCTTCAAACGTACTGGTATAGGCAGATATTTTAGATGGGAAAAAATATAACTTATATGTGGTTTAAAGTTCCAGATACAATTATTTATTCATCTGGACAAGGAAACATTCTATGATATGCTTGAGACTGTGGGACTATTACAAAAATGTTTTGATTAATAGGAAAAACAATGGGAGGAATTTGATAAAGCCTACACATTTTTTTTCTGTGTACACATCGCAGAAGGATGAGTACATGAGTGTGAACAATTTTAGATTCAGTAAGCACCGCTTAGTGGCACGCAAGCACAAACAGGGAAATATCAAGGAATGCAAATTTCCTGATAAGCAGGTGAATCTTCTGCAAATGAGGCAGGCAGAGCGATCCAAGAAGTGGAAAGGCATCTGTGTAGAGATCCCCTGTGTCAGCATCTATAGTGCATTCAAGGGTCTACACAGAGAAAAGGTGATGTAAAACAGAAGAAATGTGGACAACTGGACATACATCATCTGAAACTGTTTGACCACATACAAATATGTTCAAAAATAATGTTGTGGATGTCAGAAAGAGGAAGTAGATAAGGTAAAATATTTTCATAGGTTGGTACTAGGCTATCGGCCCTAGGGCCTATACAAGCCAAGCCATAACAATTCCCTGGCTATTTCTTCCCACAGTGTCTATTTCCCTGGACCCCTGTGTAGTAGGATGACTGACGAGATCCCTGGGGTGAATTATCTATCTCCCATTCAATCATCAAGGTTCCTTCTGAAGATGGCCAAAGAGGCACTCTGCTTGGCATGTATGGGCAGTCTATTCCGGAGTCTCTGGGTCAGGAACCTATCCCTCCAGCATGTTTTGTTCATTGTGATGACAAGGTTTAGATCCCTGGAGGCGTGTGTCTCTGAGGGATTGGTATTTCTTTGTGTAGCATGTCTAACAGCTCTGGGTTTGACATGGCCTTGTATGTTCAGCAGACATCGCCTCTGAGTAGACGATATGTGCCAAGGTACAGTTGGAGTTTTTTTAGATGGTCGGCGTACGGCATCTGCTTTAGGCCTGTGATTCTTTTAGTGAGCTATTTCTGCGGCCTTTCCAGTTGTTGTAGATGTCTTGAGAGGTACATACCAAATGGGGCATTGTATTCTATAATGGGTCTAATGAGGGATGAGTACAGTGGGAGAATGACCTCCTTTTTTCTGGATGAAAAGCCATTAGTGATGAGGTGTGCCACATAGAAGGATTTCCTGACTATTGTGCTTATGTGGTTATCAAAGGTGAGACCACTGTCCACCTGTGTCCCTAAGTCTCTTATCACACTTTCAGTGTTTAGTGTACTGCCACCTATGTGGTAATTCATGGGTACATGTTTTTTCCCAAAGGGGATAACTATACATTTCTTGGCATTGAGCTTGAGCCCATTGCTCTGATACCAAGCATCTGTTTCTGTAAGGCCCTTTTGTAGAATATCCGCATCATTTGTCAATCATTTTATTTTCTTTAATAATCTCTGCTTGTTTGCTTTGTGCGCCACAGTGCGCAAACATGCTTAATACAAAAAATAATAAAGTAAAAAAATGTGCATTTTACAATATATATCAGAAATGAACTATAGTTCCCTGTGTCTGTGCCACACAATGGTGCATTGGTGCTGTTGCCAGGTCGTATGGTTCTGAACCATGTAGTTTTCAGGCTGTCAGCAAGGATATGTATGCAAATGAAGTGAATTTCTTGAATAGCAAAATGGAGTAATCGTGTTTGCATAGCCATTTCATGTAGGCTTTCACACCATGTTCATATTCCCATGCCAGCAAGGGGGATATGTCCAGTCACGTTTAGGATTGTTTAATTCCCGCTGCATGATGCATAGCTGAGCATGTTCACATGGAAAGACCACCCAGGTCACAATGATGATGTAGGCAACAAGCAATTAAAACCGGATATATTAAATTATTGATTTTGACTTTTGTGTAACCTATTCTCCTTGACGCATAGCTGAACATGTTTCCACGGCACACCACCCATGTGACAGTGATGGCATAGGCAGCAATGAATGGAAAGCAGATATTTCCAATGAACATGCCACACACTAAAGTAGGGCCATTAAATGATGTTAATCACATTCTAGGCAGGTGAAATGCATAATAATTAGCCAATCACACATGCTGCACCTACAACAGATCTCTGTAAAGTATGCATGCATCCTACATTCTTTTCCCCCCAATACTCTGGACCATTGGTGTTCACACTTGTGAATTTTAACTGAGATAATGCTAGGGGCTTATGCAGGTCTGCTATATCTGTATGTGCTAGATGCTGAAGTCAATGCTGCTGCTGACAATAGGCCTAGGCTGAGAAGGAAAATAGTGTTCAGGCCTAGGGTAACCTTCTAGGAGCTACATGAGCTGGGGATAGAGTGCAACAGGGTGGATAGAAACATATTACAAGAACTCATTGAGCTCTGCCACTGTCAACTCAGAGCCAGAACCAACAGAGGGGAGCCCATCCCAGTGGAAAAAAAGGTATGTGTAACACTTAGAAAACTTGCTACAAATACTTTTCAAAAACCAATTGGAGACATGATGGGGATGTCACAGGCAGGCATCAGCAACCAGGATACTCCAACAGTTCCTGGATGCTATGCTACCACATGTCAGTCAGCACATATCTTTTCCCCTCTTCCCTGAGGACCAGCAATATGCAACAGTCCTACCATGTAGCACACTACCCTGAGGTACTGTGTGCCATAGATTGCACCCCATGTACACATCAAGGCTCCACCTGGTGAGCAGGGTGGAATCTATGTTAACCACAAGGGGTACCACTTCATTAAATGGCAGGTTATGTGCAATGCCCAGGGGATTATCCTGAATGTGTGTGCTGGCAGCTCTGACAATTATCATGACTCCCATATCTGACACACATCACAGCTGTACTAGATGTTTCCTAGGTGACATCCAACATGGCCATTTACTGGGGGAATGCTGGCTACACCCTGGAACCTTGGATGATGTCACCCATCAGAAAAGCACACCCACAGATGAACACCATAATAAGGCACACGCACAAACTAGAAACATCATAGAGCATGTGTTTGGGCTGCTGAAGTCATGGTTCTGATGCCTTGATATATCTGGTGGAGCCCTGCAGTATTCTCCAATCACATGTGAGCATATATTTACAGTATGTGCTATGCTACACAATATGATCCTGTGGAAACAGCTGCAGCAGGATCAGAAAAGGGTCAGGATACACAGCCCCCACCAGTGCCTAGGTCACCACAGTCACAAGAGGACTCTGAGGAGGAACCCCCTGCTCATGTCCCTCTAGGCAGATGTAGGCATGCTCAGCATGCCCTGGGATTGGTTAAGAGGCAATACAGAGCACATTCACTAACAGCCTAGGGACCTATGAATGGACACCTTACTACTACTACTACTCACAGACATTTAAAATGATCCCAGGCAACCCACACATCCTGTACCTATTCATGTATTGGCTGTATACTGCTTGCATCAGAGTCAGCCCTGAACTATGGTTGTGTCAGTTGCTGCATTTGCAAGGTAAGTCCATAACCTTCACAGTACTCATTAGGATTATTATGATATGGCATTGTATGTATGGATCCAGTACATCATGCAAGTAAATGTAATGGCTACTTGGACAGAAATTACATCCACGGGGGACTACAGAGACCCATCCCCTACCCTGTTTCCATGAGTATTCACTAGGCCTCATGCATGGAATACTCGTGCAGTCCTACTGCAACAGATTACTGGTAATCTGTCAAGGGAGATGTTAAACAGACAGCAAGATAGTCAGACAACTGTGTATCCCAGCAGAACATGTGATGGTGTTCCACCACCCTGAATACAGCAGAGTTCCCTTGTAACTTTTGTAACAGAAACTCGTCAATGGTATATCAGCATGTCAGGTAGCCTCAGGACAGTAACATAGAAATTGATCATATATATCTTACTTAGAGCAGGAATAACAATATACATATTTATGTAGTTCATTGTGTGATGAATGATACCGGTCTGTCAAACAGCTTGTGTGGCTCAAAGGACTAGAGTGATTATCTTGTGTGGTAGCATTCATGGTTTTAATCTAGATGTAACCATTTATTTTGGATGTCAAGCATTATTACTGTTTCTGCTACAGACTGTCAGCATGTGTGTGGTGTAATATTATTAACCTTTGTGACATATTAAGTACACCCCACAACTGAAGAAAGTCATAGGCACGTTCAGTGATGTGCAGCAGTGTAGAAACTAGGGCAGATATTATTTTGTGTAACACACAAATCCTGAACTGAAGTACAGGTAGGTGCAGGCTGGAATCAGTTTATAACTACCAGAAGTCCCACTGGGCTTACTCATACACTTAGTTAGGCAGAACGCAATTCTGTTGCTTCCCACTCAAAAGGACTTGTCATATATAGCTATGTCTATAGATACATACATATATGTATACATCTCTCTCTCTCTCTCTCTATATATATATATATATATATATATATATACATACACACACACCTATATGTATATATAAATCTATATACACACGCATACGTATTTATAAAGATATACATCTCTGTCTCTCCCAAATAACAATATAACACACACACACCCCTATATATATATTTACATCCCTGTTATCTACAGATATGTTTATATGTCTGTATCATTCTACATACCCTGATACTGGTGACTGAAGCTGCAGTATGACACGTACATAATGTTGCTCAGAGGACCAAATGTAAGGGCTCAACAGTAAATAATGCACTGCTCTACAACCCCCTGTGCCTACTGGAAGTCACAACAACTAAATTAATAGGTAGTGTTATGTATCATGTTGTTTAAGCATGCATTGACTGGGGACATTATTTTTGCCCACAGACTTGCCCATCCAAATGCAAGCAGACACATACAGCCAAAATGGTTACTGTAGACATATAGCCAGGATAACAAACAGTTTTCTGACTGCAAGGTTACTAGATGAAGAGAACAGTTGAGAAGCAATGTCACTCTGCAGCCCACACATGCTGTTCAACACAAGCCTAGTTTATGTACTCTACTAGTATTCACCTACAATCACATATAAAATAGACTTAAGTCGTGGCACGTGCTGTAAATACTATGATCTGTAGTGTGTAAGACTAAATAGGTAGGGTTCTAATCTGACTCCAGCCCACTTGGTGTGTGTGTGTGCGCGCGTACATCTCCTTACATAAATATGAATCCCACATTGATTTCCAAATGTCAATGTGCCTGCACTTTTTGGCCCTTGCAGGTGCTGCTGGCCTCCAAGCCTTTCTCTTCCACAAGACCTACTGATGTCATGTCCCTTAGTAACAAATGCCACTGTAATGTTAGACTTGAGCCGTGACACATGCTGTAAATACTGTGATGTGTAGTGTGTAAGACCAGATAGATAGGGTGTCTAATCTTACTTCAGCCCACTTGATGTGTGTGCATCTCCCTGCATAACAGATGGGAATACCACATTGATTTCCAAATGTCAATGGGCCTGCACTTTTTGGCCCTTGCAGATGTTGCCTGTGTCCAAACCCCCCTCTTCCACAAAGCCTACTGTCATGTACCTTAACAGTACCAACTGTCATTGTAATGTCAGACTTAAGCTGTGGAGCTTGCTGTAAATACTGTGATCTGTAGTGTGCAAGGCTAGATAGGTAGGGGTTCTAATCTCACTCCAGTGCACTTGGTGTGTATGGGCGCAAGCATCTCCATGCAAAATAAATATGGTCACTACACTGACTTAGAAAGAGGTGGGATTTTGCAGTATTTTGGCTGTTGCAGGTGACACGTGCCTCCAAAGTCCTGACCAGAACAAAGCCTGCTGTTGTCATCTACCATAACATTACCTAAAGAGATGTTAATAGCACGCTTGGATTTAGTGTGTGCATGAAGTACTGTGATCTCTATTGTGCACCATTAGGTAGGGGTTCTAATCTAATTGCAGCCAACTTGCACTGTGTATGCTATGCAGTGTTCTGTACATATGAATTGATAGTGGTACTATTCTCACTGTAGCTAAGTGTGTGTGCAGATGTTAGAGCATTTTACATAAGGGTATGGGATCCTAGGATTATTGTAATGGCCCTTGGTCCCAAAAATCCTAGTCCCATTCTTATCCTTATTTACACAATCAGCACATGTTGCCACTGTCCACAAGGGACACATAAGCCCTATGGTGACATGACATTCATGCAGGCAATCATGGAGATGACATCTGAGGAGTTCCAATGAGGTGCACTGTTTGCCATTAGGTGGGGGTGTGTTTCAATGGTTTGCAAAAGTGTGATATACAGATCCCCCCCACCACGTATTATTAACATCACATACCATGTAATCTCCTTCCAGCGGGCAATACATGTACTATTCCATTTACAGATATGCAGCATTTGCAATACAGCAAGGTCAGGCATTGCCCTGTATGCAAGGCAGAAATCACTTCTGAGTGGTCTATGTGACACAAGCTACAATGACAGTTATTGCAGATGATCCTCACAGGACAGGTACTGGGGACTTGAAGTTCCCATGTGAGGAAACTTTGTGTTGTGTACAATTGTCACTGGTGCTTGCAAAAGGTACATGAGAAAATGGCAATTGCAGTGAACTAATGCCATGCAGAGAGTACATGGAGGTTATAACTACATCATTATCAGGTGACAGTACCCTCACTAATAATATGAGCATGATATTCTACCCTTCTTACCCCTGTGGAGACACGGTGATCTTTGTTAAACTAGGTATAAACCTGTGTGCCCAGGTTTATCACCCCTGTGTCTGCACATCAGGTGTTGCTAATGATGTGCTACTCACCAGGAACATTGCTGTTACTAATGGAAATGATTCTACATACACATTTACATGGGGTTACGTCCATGAGTATGTGAACAAGCATATGCTCATGAAGACCATCTTGCAGGTAAGTGACATAACTGGGGGATTGTATGACTGCTCCCAGTTTGCTGTGCCATGAGGTGCTTCTTGTCCTCCTGCCAGCTACAGCTGAGTCTATGCAGTTGTATAGGTAGTTGCATAAAGCATTATTGTAGAGGCCTCCGTACTTGCCTGTCCCATCTGAGGTAGTCATGCCAATTATACCATTCCATAGGAGGTTATCCTTTGCTTTGTTGAAGTTTACACTTGTGTTTGGTGAAGGGAGGTTCAGATGTGAGTCTTACATGTAACAATATTGAGCTGTGGTCAGGTCTTATATGGAGGACCTCACACTGCAGATGCTACAGTAGTCACCCATATTGCCAAGTACCTGATGCAGTATGTTGGTGCCCCTTGTGGGGATGTCACTCCATTGGTTCAGGGCACTGTATTTAAGGATGTGGAATAACCTTTGCCCAAGTGAGTTTGAGCACGAGCAACCAACACAGTTGGTGGTTAGTGAAAGTAACCCCACACCACGGTGTTGTGATGTAGCTTGATGGACACAGGTAGATTCAAGTATGTCCAACTGGTGTTGTGAGTCATGGATTTGCCCCATAGCTGGCAATAGCACCTACATTGTCTCCAGGGAATCACACTGTTTAGCCAATCTGTATGTGTATCTATTTGTAATGACTATGGATGCACCACCTGCATTAACTGGCACACTTTTAGTGTAGGTTCTCAACATGTGAAAGGACATTTAGCCTGGAATGGCTGTGGTGCTGTCCATAGCCCTGAACCATGTGTGTGTGACTGCACAAAAGTCTGCATCTTCCATGTTGGGGACACCATCCGGTGAATGGAGTTTAGTGGTGGCATTCCTAGAGTGTACAAGCATAACCATGATGATGTTTGAGGATGGCATTTCCTGTATGGAATGTTTACCTATGAGAAACCACCTATAAGATGCACTATGGTGATGTCAGCAGCCTTGTCCACCACACAAACTGCCAGGAGTGACAGATGAACGCTGTCTGTGGCAAAGCATTGAACTCTGTTGACCAATTCATCACAGGCAGACATTTACTTGGTCCCCTTATAATGACACCACACGATAAGTCAATTATTGACGTCAATCATTTTCCATGTGCATTGAGCCATCATCCTAGGTGAATGTGTAATGCAGCTGAAGGGTAGGAGCATACCCACTGGAAACAGAGCCTGTAAGCTCAGTCTTGTATGTGTCTGCACACAGTCCATTGCAGTATGTCTCAAGTTGTACACACCAACAGGAAATATGATGTCATAACATCACCTGATGTTGACAGACCTGTGTGCAAATGTGTTGTAGCATATCCTGGCACCTAAGTACAAAGCAGCACAAACCAAGAAATAATGTCTGGAATCAAAGCAGTAGGGCAACACACAAATATACCGCAGAAGTCACAGGAAAGTAGAATTAAAATTTAATGAAGCGCTTTTCGTCTGTGATATACACAGACTTCCTCAGACAAAAAGTATCACAAAGAACATTTAACAAAACAGGCAGCTTAAATATACGGCAGTGTTAATTCAAAAGGTCATTAACCAATCAGGCACTCTTTGGATCATGAGTAAAATTTAAAGTTTAAACACATACTCACAAGGTTTATGTTAAATCACTCACATTGTGTTAAAAACTGATCCTAAAAATCAACCAGTCATTAGCCTATCGTCTAAATGGACACTAGCCACTACCTAAGGGGTACAGGTACAATTCACAAAACAATGGTAGTGTGTTGCAAACTCGTAGAACCGGGAAAACATACTATCTAACCAAATTCTTAAGTTTAAGAAGGCTACTAATAGAGCAGCCTTCATTAAGACCCGGTAGAGCGTAGGCATTTAGTCTTATTTGCCATCGCAATTCAGATGCCTCTAGCAGTAGATGTACAGGGGCTCCTCTAATAGTGTCATGCAATTGTTCTATGACCATGTACTTGAAGTGGTGGTCCCCATGCTGGATGATGTGTTTAGCAAGAGCATTTTCATCTTTTGCTTTATTAATTGCATATTGATGTTCGTAGATCCGATCTTTTAATCTACGCTCGGTTTTACCTACATAAAAACCTGTACATTTTTGGCATAATGCCAAATAAACCACCATTTTAGAGTTGCAAGTACATCTACATCTAATGTCATATCTAATGTTAGCAATGTCGAATCTATTTGATTCAAGAATGTAACGGCATTGATTGCAATTTTGACATTTAAACATACCGGGAGTGCGGGTACTCTGCTGCTCATGTTGTTCCAACAACATTTTCATATTTTTACCCCATCTGTATGTAACCTCTGGTTTAACTCCCAATTTATTCATAATTGCAAGGTTCGAACGGAACAAGTTCCAATTCTTAGTAATGATGTCCATAATAAACCTGCTACTCGGGCAGTATGTAAGAATTAATCTAGTGTTATTATTTTGAGTTGGGATTCTTCCGCCTATATATTCTAACCTAGGCTCGGCTATCCCAAAAGTACTGATATTCAATATAGGTTTATAAATTCCACTTGATCTTTTATTAGTGACCTCATTAACTAAGTTGTCTAGTCAGTTAAGCGGGTAGCCTCTATGTAGGAACATGTTCTTAAGTAAATTACATATATCCTGGCACCTCACAGGGACATCAGTGTGTCACATGATGCAACCATCTATGAATAAAAGGGTTGAGTTTGTGTTTTGCCTCAGGTGTTTGACTGGTCAGACAGTGGTGCATGCGCTATGTGTACTGTGTTCTGCAGAGTTATGTGTATGCGTACTGAGCTTGCAAGTGGGTATCTGTCATTTGTGTGTGTGTGTCTGGTAAGGAGCTCCACACATGCATTTGTGTGTGGTATTGGTGTAGTACTTGGTGAGGTGTGCATATTGTCAAAGTGGTCATTGCTTATGTAATGACTGGTGTCTGGGGTGGCATGAAATCTAAGTTTGTTATACAGTCACACATTTTGTTTGGGTGACAACGCAGTATAGGATCTGAGAAACTGTCCACATCTGTCACTGATACTACCATTAGCAATAGATTTTTGCTTGTGTGCACATCACAGCAGGCCTTCAATAGGCAGTGGCTTGACAGATGTTGCAATTTAACATATCACCTTTATGTAATTCACCTAAGGTAACTCAGCACCTGTCAATGTGACATGACATGGTTGAGTGGGTACAATGCTTTGCCAGGCATGTGGTCCTTGCATCAACCATACTCCTGTGATTAGGCATGGTCGCAATACCTTACCTACAAATGTGACAGTGTACAACTTCAGCAAAGATAGGGTCATGCTGCTACACCCTTGGGGTTGTCAGCCTCAAACACTGTCTGTAGGCACTACCCTTGGGGTTGTCAGTCTCAAACACTGTCTGTAGGTGCTCCTTGCAGTGAAGAGGTGGATGTCCCATGCATGCACAGAGAATTTGATCAACTTTGTAGTCATTACACTGTCTGTCAGGCAACCAGACAGCACACTGGATGTGTGAAATGATGAGGGAACACAGACGTGTTCTGATTACAGAAATGTACAGTATGACATACAGTGGATATAAAAAAGTTTAAACACCTGTTAAAATGCCAGGTTTTTGTCATATAAAAAATGAAACCACAATAAATCAGTTCAAAACTTTTCCCACCTTTAATGTGACCTATAACCTGTACAATTCGTTTGAAAAACAAGCAAATCTGTTAGGGGAAAAAGTATAAAAAATAAAAAATGTACAATAAGCTGGTTGCATAAGTGTGCACACCCTTAGACTAATACTTTGTTAAAGCAACTTTTATTTAATTACAGCATTCAGTCTTCTGGGGGTACACACCTGCCATCAATTAAAGAGACTCTGATTAACCCCAAATAGAGTTCAGCTAGTAGGATTTTCCTGACATTTACTCAGTCACCGGCTACAGCAAAAGCCATGGTTTGCAGAGAGCTTACAAAGTATAAAAGGGATCTCATTGTTAAAAGGTATCAGCCAGGAGAAGGGTACAAAAAAATCTCCACAGTATTGGATATACCATGGAACACAATGGAGACAGTCATCAAAAAGTGGAGAAAATATGGGACAACAGTGACGTTGCAAAGAACTGGACATCCCTCCAAATTGATGAAAAGACAAGACATAAACTGGTCAGGGAGGCTACCAAGAGACCTACAGCAACACTGAAGGAGCTGTAGGAATTTCTGGCAAGTACTGGTTGTGTACTACAAGTGACAACAATCTTCCGTATTCTCCATATGTCTGTGCTATGGGATAGAGTTGCAAGCCTTTTCTTACACAGAAAAACATCCAGACCTGGCTAAAATTTGCAAAACAATACATCAAGTCTCCCAAAAGCACGTGGGAAAATGTATTATTGTCTGATGAGACCAAGGTTGAACTTTTTGGCCACAATTCCAAAAGGTACGTTTGGTGCAAAAACAACACTTTACATCACCAAAAGAACACCATTCCCACAGTGAACATGGTGGTGGCAGTATCATGCTTTGAGGTTGCTTTTTTTTTTTGTTGTAACTGGGGCTTTAGTCAAAGTGGAGGGAATTATGAACAGTTCCAAATACCAGTCACTTTTGGCCCAAAACCTTCAGGTGTCTGTTAGAAAGCTGAAGACGGAGAGGAATTTCGCCTTTCAACAAGACAATGACCCCAAGCATACATCCAAATTGATAAAAGAATGGATTCACCAAAAGAAAATTAAAGTTTTGGAATGGCCCAGCCAGAGCCCAGACCTACATCAAATAGAAAATATGTGGGGTGACCTGAAGAGGGCAGTGCACAAGATATGCCCTCACAATCTGACAGATTTGCAAGGAAGAGTGGGCAAATATTACCAAGTCAAGATGTGCCATGCTGATAGACTCCTACCCAAGAAGACTGAATGTTGTAATTAAATCAAAAGGTGCTTCAGCAAAGTATTAGGTTAAGGGTGTGCACAACCCAGTTGATTGTACATTTTTTATTTTTTTATATTTTTTCCCCTAACAGATTTGTTTGTTTTTCAATTGAATTGTACAGGTTATAGGTCACATTAAAGGTGGAAAACCTTTTGAAATGATTTATTGTGCTCTCATTTTTTTACATCACAAAAACCTGGCATTTTAACAGGGTTGTGTAAACGTTTTATATCCACTGTATGTAGGATGTGTGGGTATACACACACACTTTGGCCAAATGTGGCCACTCATTTGCAGTAGGCCTCAGATCCATGGCACACAGACACGCACCATGAAGCTGTTGAAAGTCAGGCTTACATGAACTGCTGTGAAATTTTGACCTAACAGGGATCACCTCTACTGTGGTGATCCATGTTAGGTCACAGGGATCACCTGTACTGTGGTGCTTGCTCAAGCAACCTTGCACATGTGTGTCACTGGTCATTGTACATCATATTGTGACACTGCAGCTGTGCTCCAACTCAGCATCCACTCATTACCCTACTGATATCCTACAAACCCTGAAATAATAGACATAATACATGCCACACTGTATGTAATGAGTGCTCTGATATCTACTCAAGGAATCTACCTGAAAAAGGGTATGTCAAGCCTACAGAGCCTTGCATGATGTTGGACAACTATGTGGATAAACAAACAGGCCTGCTCCTCATGTGGAGCTTGGTACTAACATTTTGCTTTTGGTGAGAGACAAAGTGTAGGAGCATGGTATCCCAGGAGAGTGTGGTTGTGCTGAGACCAGCAGTTGCAGTAGCCAGGCACCAGCAATACAAGGGACTCCCCTCTTGTGAGCATTCCTCACAAGGTGATTGTGTCATTGTAGTACGCACTGCTTAAGTGGTGCGCAATTGCAGGATAACTGTGTAAACACTCCCTCCTTACCTTGCCAGGGTATGCTTATGATTCCCCCCCACTGCTTGCCTATGGTCTGTACAGACATAGACATGTTGGCTGACTACCTTCTTGGAAACCATGATGGAATTAAAGTCAGTACATGACTGTACACAGGGCAAGGATGCAGTAACAAGTGGTGTCCCCAGATGTCTCAGTAATGTCACATTTATAGCCATGAAATTACTTATTGTGGAAATGATCAGTGACAATGCAGTACACCTACAGACACTGGCCAAAACCCAGTTTTTTTTTTCATGGTCAGATCATGCCTACTGTAAGCATTGGACCTAATTGATTGTTACAGTATGTGACTGATGGGGGTATATGACTCACCCCACCTACCATGGCCTGAGAAGTCATTTGACAGGATTAGGCAATCAGGCATTGTGGACACACTGTAGAGGTTAGTTACAAACTTGTATGTTAGCTGCTGGATTGCCAAGTGTCTGACAGTCATTATCTGGGAAGATAGGATTGTGTAGACGAGTGCGACAATGAGGCCAGTCACCAGTGGACTACACACACATCATTCCTGAGACTACCCCTCCTAGACATTCCATTCCCTGCAGTCAAGGCCACTGTCATTGACCTCAGACTAACTACATTTGCAGATGATTGCAAATAAGGAACTGTCAGTATTTCCCACACAGAACCAACACTCAGGATGGGCTGACACATACAGTCAGTTGTTGTCAGAGCCATTGACAAATATCACATGCCAAGATGTGCACAATACTATACTTTTGTCACTCATCCACCCTCTGGGAAATATAATATTGTCCGCACACCTCCAACAGCTGACCCATTAGTCAGGGACTTATGGACACAGAGAGTGAAATAGCATTTGACTTTTACTGGTCAGTAAGATGTGGGGCTTCATGCACTGTTGCACAACCTATACAGAAAGATGTTGCATGTAAATCCCAGAATGTCATTGTTACACTGTATGTGGCATTCATCAACATCTATCATTGAGTGCAATACCACCTTTGGTATGCAAGTACACAGGCATATCTGACACCTGCGACAGCCAGAAATGTCCCACAGTAACCTAATACACAGTGTACATAACATGTCCAATGCAGACCATGTCAAGGCCATGACTGTGTATTCTGTCTCCAACATGCTTTGTAGGGGAGGTGTATGTCTGTCATACAGGGAGGTGTCAGATCCCACTGTGTACCACCTGCATATCCAAGCAAGGACTAGCATGAGACGTACCTGTTCTACACAGCTGCACCTTGACTGTGGTATAAACAGGACATGCTGGAGAGACAGGTATGTAACCTTGACACTACATGTAACAGTCTCCCCATGCATGTGAAGCACACTTCCGCTGTAAGGCACACATCATGTGCAAATTACATAATGGGATGCGGAACAAGGAAATCATAACTGGTTTAGGACAGATGTCTGTCATAGACACAGGGGAATTGTAGATGGTACAACTCCTATGCCACGGCTTGTAGATATGTCAGCTCCCAGAGCCTGCTTACAGTTCTCAAGGGTACCACACAGTAACAGAAATTATGGCTGCATAAAGCTATTGTCCCTGTTATCCTGTGATACACATATGAGCCTATAGTGCCATGCACCTATACTGCTTTACCTTTGTGAAGACATTTTGCTTCTGTGCTGACATTCCTTCCTGTGCTCTGATGTATACAGATTTATTGTAGCAGTGTACCAAGCAATTCTGATGTATACAGATTTATTGTAGCAGTGTACCAAGCAATTCTGCACCTGAAACATAAACATTTCTATGAAACACCATTCATTGTTTAAGTATACAGCCATCACAACATCACTCAACTTAATGTACACAACATAATGTGGTTTAATCATTACAACTGGCAGCAGAAAATATCTGTCATTGACCGGTACAAGTGGCATGTGAAAGGCAACAGTGGATCAAAGAAATACATAGTAATTTAGGTAGTCACCCTGTGCATCAGACACATACCTTCAAGTCCCTGCATCGATGAAAGGGATCTGGCACAGGTATCATCACTTGCGCAGGGTGTTTTGAGGTGGTGCAGGAGGCTTAGAATGACCCAATAGGTTAGGACGCATGTGTGTGGGTCAGAAAGGGAAGCAGGCAAGATGGTCCATGTGTGTCTGCAGTTGACTTGATTGTCACAGTGGTGTGTGTGTGTGTCTGTGTGAAGACAGTCAAGCTCGGTGCTAGCCCTATGTGACTTTATGTTGGACAGCTTTGAACCATGCATGGTAGAGCTGACAGCTCACTGTCTCCACCCCTAAAAAAAGGCACACATAATCTGGGCTTGTTCCTGAGGTGACACCAGGAAATAAATGTACTGATCCACATGTGCCAAGATTATATCCAGGACCTACTGAAGTATCATAGAGGCAGAAACCTGTGAAATACTCATCTTGTCCCTAGTCTGTCTCAAAAAGGTCCCCATGGCAAGTATAGTGAGGATTATAAATACCTTAGTATACACAGGAGTAGAAAGGCCATGCATCCCACCAGAACCCCTATGAATGTCATATATCCGCACTAAGATTCTTCATATCATAGTCCACTCAATCTATTAAGGACTTCCTGTTGCCATGGATTCAAAGGACAATCATAAGGCCTTTTTCAGCTATGTTAGGAACCTGGGTGGAAACTCCCAGATATGCTCAGAATTAGTCCAAAATGATACAAAAATCACTGAACCCACAGACATTGCCAACATACTGGCAGACAGGTTCAGTGCAAACTTCATCCCCCTCTCCCCCCCTAAAGGAGAGATAACTATCCCAGCCGAGTGTAGCCTCCCAGACATCTCAAATGCGCAGGTGAAAGCTGCTCTCTCTAAAGCTAAAAACACAGCATCAATGGGACCGGATGGTGTCCCCGGCTGTGTGCTACACGAGCTAAATGAGGAATTAAACCCGCACATAAGGCAGCTGTTTCATCTTAGCCTTACCACAGGATACGTGCCCAAGGAGTGGCGTACGGCAACTGTGGTCCCACTCCACAAAGGCGGTGCCTCTACGGACCCTGGTAATTAAGCTTAACAAGTCTAGTCTGCAAAGCTATGGAGAGGATCATAATGGAGCTCATAAACAAAGATATAGGGGACTTGCAGACATTGGACCCGACCCAGTTTGGCTTTGTCAAGGGAAGATCATGCCTTTTGAACTTGGTTGACTTCTTCGAAACAGTCACCAAGGCCATTGATGAGGGAAAGGCAGTCCATACAGCCTACCTTGACCTTGCAAAGGCTTTCGACACAATACCCCACTCGGGTATTGTAGAAAAACTTACCAGCTTAAATGTAAACCCATATGTCACAAGATGGGTTGCAAACTGGCTTAAGGACAGAACCCACAGGGTTAGAGTTGCTGGCGCTGTGTCAGACTCCAAGCCGGTCACAAGTGGTGTCCCACAGGGCTCGGTCCTTGGCCCCTATTGTTTGGCATCTACTTCTCAGAAGTACAGGCCAACATGGGAGGACTTTGGCTGACAAAGTTTGCAGACGACTGCAAACTGGGCCATAGTGGAAAGTGCATCGGACACGGATATCCTTCAGAAGGGACTCACGGAAACAGATAGCTGGTGCCAGAGCCATGGCCTGAAGTTAAACGCCAAAAATGTATAGTCATACCCTTCGGGAAAAACAAGGTAACCCCGAGCTACCATATAGGTGGCAATCCACTAAGCACAGAAGAGGTTATCAGGGACCTGGGGACCCAGGTTGACAGTGGCCTTTCTTTTGACACTCACGTTGCTAAAGTGGTTAGAAAGACCTTCTACATTGCCCACCTGATCATGAAGGATTCACATCCAGATCTAGTGAGGTCATTGTTCCCTGTACTCTTCACTTATCAGACCAATGATCGAAAGTACAATGGCCAATTCGGGATGTATCTCACCCGACATCTGCAGCAATTGGAGAGACCCCAAAAGTTCCTCACCAAAAGGATAAAGGGACTCCAAAATCTGTCATATGCTGCCAGATTGAAGAAACTCCAGCTCTATTCAGTCGCATACCGTCTGCTCAGAGGTGACATGTGCCTGACATACAAGGCCATGCCCAACCCGGAATTAATGGACATGCTCCACCTCAAAAAATCCAAATCCACCAAAACCACTAGAGCAAGCGACTTAAACCTTAGCACGGATATAAATAGGACGTGCTGGAGGGACAGATTTATCACTCAGAGACTCCCTATGCTGTGGAATAAAATCCCGGTCCATGTGAGGCAGAGCACCTCGCTGACTCTGTTCAAGAGAAATCTAGACCTGTGGATGGGAGATCGTAGGTTTACCCCAGGAATCATCTCTGTGTCACTGCTGGACAGAGGCACAACAAACTAATGGGCACAGTATTTTTTCATATAAGGGGTGGCGTAAGCCACAATAATTTGGGCTAGGCTTATAAATGCCTTAGGGCAGATAGCCTAGTATAAACCTATGAACCTATGATTCTTTCCATTATAATGAGGAATTCTTTACCTATATCTCTGTCTTCTTGACCAGCAGGCACCCCTGGGCACAAGCAGTTTTGGGTCAGTCAAGATAAGCACCTCATACTTGCTAGGGTATTAGTAAAGGAAAGCATCATAACAGATTACAGAGTAGATATAAAATGTGGAATTATGTCTTTTCGAACAAATCTGTGAACAGCATAGAAATGTGTCAGTTTATGACTGAATCTTAAACAGGTGCAAGGAGGACTATCTAGCATGCTCGGTTTTACATAATTTGTCACATCTCATTATTAATGCATTTGCTTAAGTACATTCACAGCCATTGTGCATTGGCATGAATGACCTCTATAAATTGTGCCTTTGCTGCATTTGTTCACAAAGTGCTCGATTGCCTTTATGTATTCACGTAATGACTATGAATACCATCCCTAATATTCTCCTGTTACCATATCTTTACTACAGTTGTCACTGGTCCCACCACTATCAAATCTAATATCTTCACATTCTACCCTCCATAATATCACCACTCCAGGATATCTAGCAACTCAAAATCACACGATTTTACCACTTCATAGCTTCTACGTCTGTCTCCTTTCATACGATCTTAGAAACAAGCATCTAGAAAAACTGTAATGATATACAGTTCACATCAACTGAAAGAATCCAGACAGTCCCACCATTTTTTTAACTTTGGTAATTGTCTTTTTCTAATTGTAATTCTGTCCTCTGTAGACATTTTTGTAAATACCTTTCTTTCTCCCACATGAAGTTCTTCTCATTCCCCTTCCCCTAAAATTTTAGTAATAGTTTTTTCACCCTTCTCTGTATACTTTCTAAAATTTGCATTGTAACATCCATGTCCTCATCAATATTACTCTAATTTCCTCTTCTGTTCCCTCAACTTCATCACCTATCAAAACCTTCATTTTGCCCTATCTCAAAATTGTCCTCCACACAAACAAAAAATGCCATCTTCATATATTCTCCTTTACAGTTTTGTATGCCCCCATTTCCCTACTTTGCTGTCAATGCATTTTTTTACATTTATTAATTCAGTGATTTGTATCCCCACAAAAAGGCCTTAGGTTGCCACCAGTATTTCAAAATCACCTATGCAACCTGAAATGAAAATAATACTTTTCCAACACCCTTCACATTGCCAACCCACATCCCATACATTTCTTTCAACTTTTCTTTTTACATTTTTTCTTCATAACATGCTTAAAAAACAATTGCATCATTTGCCATAACATCATCAGTTCTGAACCGAGTATAGACTTTAACAATTTGCAGCTTTTGCCCAGAAAAAGGAATCATTCCATGAATACACATTAAGCAGGATTCAATAAAATCTGACACAGAATGTACCTGTGCCTACAGTCACAGTACCTCTCTGGCAGCGAGCCATACATATTAATTATGAAGCGCTGCCGAGGGAGATCAGAGTTACATGAATATTGAATCCTTGCAAGCAGCAGTGTAGAGGCTGTCCTGTAGTTGTGGACTGTGCAGAAAACATCTGGACAGTTATTAATTTTTTTTTTTAATTTTATGTACTGTTTGCGTGGTGTGGTGCAATGCTTAGCAATTTTGAGCTGCGCTTATACATATGCACCTGACATCTGCTATATATTTAAAAATAGAAACCAGATGTAATTATTTTTTTTCCCATCTCTCCCTGTTTGCGTGAAGTGGTGCAGTGCTTAGCAATGCCGTCCAACATCTAAAAATAGAAACCAGATGTATTTAATTGTTGTAGTTCTGCGCTGCTTAGCAACACACAAACTTACGTAGCTTCACTGTGCAGCACTAACAGGTATCTTAGTAGGATATATGAAGATACACTGCTTCTCTGTAATATCCAAGTGGCTAGACAGGTTGAGTCATGACCTACAGTGTAGTAGGTCCCAGGTTCGAGTCCTGAGCAGTCATATGTTTTGCATTTATTGCTTTGAACATGAGTCAGATAACTGAAATATCAGTTTAATTTTAAATTAAAAAATAGTTCAATTTAGCAAAGCTGCACAGTGCTAGGCTCCCCTTAAACATGGCCAATGGTCTACTTTGTTTGCATGTTGCTAAGCTATGCTTAAACACAGCTTGTGTGAGTTTGTGCTCAGCTTCACTTAAATGGTTTATCCGAGTTTGCGTGATCCTAAGTGACATGCCACATTTTTGAAAGTTGCACTATGACATGTAAGGGTGGGAATGCACCCTATATAATGGCCAATAGGTGGAAATTTGACACCATTCTTTGGAGTTCTCACTTGGCTGTTGATATGTGTGTTGGTGAGGGAGTATGCTTTTGGGTGCAGAGATGGGGTGTGCAGGAGTCCAAAGTGTTTATTGGACTCCTGGTCAAAACCCATGCACCTCGGCTGCTGCAGGACAATTACTGGGATCATTTGGGTAGGGAAATTACCAGTGCTACCTGTATCCCCCACACTGGTGAGCAGCGTCATCGCCACTATGATTACCTGAAGCATAGAAAGAGGGGAACCTTGGACACCTGGGTCCATGAAACTTGGGCTGAGCGCACCCCACAGATATGTTCCCCAGTGATTTTTAAATATATACACTGAATGTGTGCAAAACTGGTATGCATAATGCTTTGCTTCTCTCACAACAGCTGCAGAAGAGAGAACTTGCAATGTCCAGTCCCATGCAGGGCATCTGGTCAGGATGAGGCATGAGTGTGGCAAGTAGGGAAAAATCAAAGCAATACGCTAATGCATAATACACTTTCAATATAAAAAGTATTTGCAGAGTTTGCAGCCCTAACAGGTATAACATACTTGGGAAATGTAATGTGTTTAACAACGTGTCAGTACCTACCTGAAATGGTAAACCAAGTTAAGTCAAGTAACCATGCATTATTGTGTAGTATAGCTTACACACATCAGTTGAGGTTGGGGTCTACCCAGATTAAGAGCTGTTGTTCTCATTGTATGAAATATGCTATAGATTGCACTCAGGTAATGACAAGGGTAAATGGGTTATTACTTAGAGGTCTGACACAGCTATCCATGCTGTATATACCAGACCTGAAGCAACAGCAATAAATAGATTTTTAAAGGGTGATGGTGCTGTGCTATGTACTGTTCCAAACAAGGAAGTGCTCACTGTTCTTGTAGTCACTGCAAGTGAATTCTAATGTAACACCAGTAAACTATACAAAGTTAATAAATAAAGACTGCTGAAAAATGTCTGATAAATGTAGTGCAATACCAACAGTAACTTTCAAGGTTGTGTTCTGGCCAGTTTGTGTCATTTGATGCTGTACATTCCACCCAGTCAAAGAACAAGGGGTATGGGTAAGGTAGCTGACATTATGGCCAGATATTCATGTGTATAAATGCCAGATTTTAAGGTACATTATCAACAACGTTTAAAGCAGGATTGTGCATTGAGAAGTAACATGTGCAGTACTGCTGTAGTCACTGCATGTATGTTCTAATCTGACACCAGTCAACTGTAAAAAGGAAATGAATAAAGATACAGAAATAATTGGTAATTGTAGTGTAATATCCACAGGAAGGTTCAAGCCTGTGTTACAGCCATTTTAGTCAAATAATGCTGTATATTCCTCCCACTCCAGGAACAAGGTATATGGATAAGGTAGCTCATGTTCTGAACAGATATCCATGTGTATAAGTGCCAGATTTTCAAGAGCAATATCAATAAAGTATAAAGCAGGATTTTGACTTGATAAATAATCTTTTCCAATAAGTGTGAAGTATTCCTGTATGCACTGCCATGTCTTTTCTAATCTGACATCAGTCAACTGTTAAATTTAGTGCACATGTTCCCTGGAGTTGCAGCTTAAGGGTTTTAATCCCATGGCAGCCAACTAAGAAATCACCATCTGTCTAGTCTAATTAGTGTACATGAACATACCTCTCAACTGTCATGATTTTTCAGAATGTAATGACTAATGCCCCATATGTCTGGTCCATGATTAGCAGATAAATGACATTACTTGGAATGCAAATTATTAGCAAATCCATTTACAGAACACCTTGGTAGTAATAATATCAGCACACTATGTAAAATAGTCCCCTGTAGTTGTGTACCTGCTTTTATTAGTGCTTGGCCCATAATGTCCCATGCTAACAGGTTGAGAGATATGTACATGTAACAATTTCTACAAGAATTTTTATCTCTGTACACACAAGTGACACTGCACACCTGTAGAAGTATGTATTTTAGTCTGTGTAGTAATATCACTTGCAAGTTCACTAATGGTATGTTTTTTCTCTCTCCCCATCCCTTGTCTAATATATTATTATGAAATTAATTAATTTATTACTGTTATTTATTATTATGGTTTGATATTAATATACTAACTGTTATTTTGGCCTTATGGGTTATGTCATACTGGTTTGCTGTTAACATACTTGCTGTTCTGTTATTTATTGTTGTGTTCCTCATAATATACCTTAATATATATTTGGATTAATCAATATTATCTTCCAATATGTTAATACTAACATTAGTTTGGTTATTACTTATCTTACCTTATGTTTATATCTAATGTAGTACAGTTTGACAAGGTAGGCTGGTTCCAGGCAATCCACCTACATTGCCTCCACTTTCTCTGACACTGGGGTCCAGCATATCTGGGCCACAGCCTGGTGGTGCCCCCTGTGCTGCCCTGCCTGATCTGTGGCATCGGGTAATTATGCCTCATGGGCTGGGGCTGGGCCCTCCTCTGGGAGTGGAGGTGGAGGGGGTGACTTTTTTCACCCACCAAGAACTGCCAGGTATAGGTTCATAGGTAGGTACTAGGCTATCTGCCCGAGGGCATTTATAAGCCCAGCCAGAGTGTGTCGGCTTTCGCCACCCCATTGATTAATTAACTGATCCTCTCTCGAGCAGAACCAATGAAGTGATCCAGGGGTGTGGTTTCTGTTACCCATCCACTCATCAAGGATTCTCTTGAAGAGTGTTAGCTTTAACATCTGCCTGATGTAATTTGGAATTTTGTTCCAAAGCATAGGGAGTCTCTGTGACAGGAATCTATCCCTCCAGCATGTTCTATTTATTGTTGTGGCGAGGTTTAGCTCACTAGATCGCGTGGCTCGCAGTGACTTGGATTTCTTTAGGTGGAGCATGTCCATTAATTCCGAGTTGGACATGGCTTTGTAAATCAGGCAGAGATCACCTCTGAATAAGCGATATGCCACTGAGTACAGCCGGAGTTTTTTCAGTCGGGCTGCATAGGACATATGTTTGAGACCAGTAATCCACTTGGTGAGGTACTTTTGTGGTCTTTCCAGCTGTTGGAAGTGTCTTGCGAGGTACATCACAAATGGGGCATTGTACTCTATGATGGGTCTAATGAGTGACGAGTAGAGGGGCACTATAACCTCTATTTCTAGATGTGAATCCTTTAGTAATTAGATGGGCCACATAGAAGGATTTCCTAACTACTTTGGCAATATGATTGTCAAAGGAGAGATTACTATCTACCCGGGTCCCCAGATCTCTTATTACCTCTTCTGTATTAAGGGGGCTGCCACCTATGTGGTAATTTGTGGGTGTTTTGTTTTTCCCAAATGGGATGACTATGCATTTTTTGGCATTTAGCTTGAGGCTATGACTTTAGGGCGGCCACGGTGGTGCAGCGGTTAGCGTTGCCACCTCACAGCAAGTGGTTCTCCGGTTCGATTCTCGGCTGGGGTGCCTTCTGTGCGGAGTCTGCATGTCCTACCCGTGGTCGCGTGGGTTTCCTGTGGGTGCTCCGGTTTCCTCCCACATCCCAAAGACATGCTGTAGGTGGATTAGACACTCTAATTTGGCCATAGGCATGAGTGTGTGCGTGTGTGTGCCTTCTGTGGAAGGTTGGGTGCCAGGCTGGCAACCTGACACTGTAAATCTCCACTGCCAATCATAAGCGGACAGGTGATCCGCTGTGGTGACTCCAAACCGGGAAAAGCTGAAAGAAGAAGCTTGAGGCCATGACTTTGACACCAGGTGTCCTTCTCAGTAAGGCCCTTTTGGAGGATGTCCGTGTCAACTGGAGAGTCAATTATGGCTCCCAGTTTGCAGTCATCAGCGAACTTGGTTAGCCATAGTCCTCCTGTGTTTGCCTGTACTTCTGAGAAGTATATGCCGAACAGTAGGGGTCCCAGGACCGAGCCTTGCAGGACACCACTTGTGTTTAGAGTCAGACCTGGAGCCCGCTATTCTTACCATGCGAGTTCTGTCTGTAAGCTAGTTGGCAACCCATCTCATGACGTAGGGGTTTATGTTCAGGCTGGTGAGTTTTTCTGTAATACCCGAGTGGGGAATGGTGTTGAAAGCCTTGGCGAGGTCAAGGTAGGCTGTGTGAACCACCTTTCCCTCATCTATGGCTTTGGTGACTGTCTTGAAGAAGTCAACCAGGTTTAGTAATCATGATCTGCCCTTAAAGTCAAACTGGGTCGGGACAAGTGTTTGGAGGTTCCCAATGTCTTTGTTAAGGAGTTCCATGATGATGCGCTCCATAGCCTTGCAGACCAGGCTAGTCAGTCTTATGGGGCGATATTTATCAGTTGTGGCCCCTCCTTTGTGGAGAGGAATAACAGTTGTGCGACATTCTGTGGGCATGTAGCCTGTGGAGAGGCTGAGGTTGAACAGCGTGTTTGGGGGGGGGGGGGATTAGTTCGTTCTGTAGTTTGTGCAAGACGCAGCCTGGGACACCATCTGGTCCCACTGACACTGTGTTTTTGGCTTTTGAAAGGGCTGTTTTCACCTGCACGTCTGTGATTTTTGGGACACTACACTTTTCCGGTATTGTTGTGGGCCCTTTTGGAGGTGGGGGGGGTGAAGTTTGCACTGAATCTATCTGCCAGGATGTTGGCAATATCAGTAGGTTCAGTATATTTTGTGCTATTTTGCACTAGTTCAGTGCATATCTGCGAGTTGCCACTTAGATTCTTAACATAGCTAAAGAAGGCTTTGTGGTTATCTTTTGAATCCTTGGCTATTTTTCTTTCGAAGTTAGCCTTGGATGATTTCATGTGGGACCTCAGTTTCTTACCGATACTGATCAGGGATGTCTTTCCTTCTTGGGATTTCCCTTTTTCTGAACTAGTTTCCTCCTTCTATTGTATAGCCTGTTTACTGCAGGGGTCCACCAAACTGGTTTCCTTCTCTTAGAGTGAGTCTTATTTTTGCTAGGGATGGCATGATCCATGCATCCTTGTAGGTGCTCATAGAATGCATTTATAAAGGTTTCTGCATCTTGGGCAGCATTATCCTTTATAGTGGGGGCTGTGAAACTTACCACCTCTGTCTTAAGTAAGATGAAGTTTGCTTTAGAAAAGATTTTTACTGTGGTTTCCTTGGTTGGGGGTGGTGGTGGGGTGTGGACATCCAGAGTGATTAGTTTATAGTCTGATCTAACCAGTGACGGGTTGACCTCCAGTGTGGAACACCTGTCGCCCTTGTTGGTGATGACCAGGTCCAATATGTTTTCACCTCTGGTAGGGGAGTTTACCAGTTGATCCAGGGCATTTAAGTTGATTAATTTCAGGAAGCGTTGGGCTTAGGAATTTGTACTCTAGTAGTTTTCCCAGTGAATGGTAGGGTAATTGAAATCACCCAATATCAGGGTGTTTGACAGGACCTTCATGTTTTCCAGTGTCACCAGAAAGGTGGAGTGGTGGTCCTGGGTCATGGAGGGTGATCTGTAGCAGGCCACGATTTGCATTGTAGATTTGCCTGATGTTAGTTGCACATGGATAATCTCAGAGGTATCATGCTGCACCACTAACCTGGAAGTGTAGGTATCCTTGATGAATATGGATACACCTGCCCCTTTTGTGTTTTGGTCCATGTTCTGTGACCAAAACGTGTGGTATGAGTTGTAGCCCGGTAGTGCTGGGGTGCTGTCTGGAGCCTTGAACCAGGTTTCAGTTACTGCACAGATGTCAGCGCTCTCCATACTGAGGAGTGCTTCGAGTGCATGCATTTTGAGATTTAAACTCCTGGTGTTGAGTAGCATTGTGCTGTTTAGGGCGGTGGGTTTGACTTTTGAGCCTTGCCTAAAAAAGGCACTATGGGGGCAGCAAGAGCCCTGGCCAGTATTTGAAAGCCTAGGGGTGGACAGGTGCAAGCCATCTGTTGCGAAGCAAAGAGGCTTGTCGAGCATGTCGTTCCAGGCTGACAGACACTGGATCCCCTTTGAATGACACCAGAAACTTAGCCAATTGTTGAAATTGATCATTTTTTCTTTATACTGAGGTATCATTCTTGGTGAGGGCAGGATGCTACTCAGGGTCAGGGTCATACCAACCTGGGCTACATGATCAGAGAGCTCTTCCATGTCTCTTTCCATGTAGTCCAGGGAGGTACATCTTAGGTCATTCACACCAACATGAACAATGACAGAGTCATATTTGTACTTGTTCTGGAGTGACCTGAGTGCTTGTGTTATGTGGTGGATTCTGGCTCCCGACAGGCAGCTAACAGTAACCTTCTACTTGTCCAGCCTAGTGAGTGGGACGTCAGTGTGCCTGACTATAGAGTCACCTATTACTAGTGTGTTAGGTATGTTATTTCGCCTTAAGGGCTATGATTGTGCTGCACGCTGATTTTGTGTTTTATGTATTGTCTGGTTTGTGATGGTACACAGGGTGCTTCACCGAACTGTCGGTGCATGCCTGTACCGGATGGACAGCATACTGGCCATCCTGGTGGGGCAGCCTCTCCCTGAACACCAGCCTCTACCACTGCCACCACACAGGCAGTGAGGGAGCAGCACTGACAGTCCCATGGGTGAGATCTTGAGTCGCTACAGTGTGGATGCTCATGGGACTGGGATTCCACAACACCCTCCCCATCCATGGTGTACACCCCCTCTTTTGTGTCACACACCAACCCTGTCTGCTGTCTTGTCTGTGTGTAAAAGCTTCATCACCTTCCCAACTTATCCCCCCACATGTACCTATGTCCCTTCCCCAATATTCCCCTCTCACCTTACAAAAAATGGGTACCTGTCCCAAAAAAATATATATAATTCCATACATAGCTCTCCATTTCACACGTGTCCACTGGACACAGTTAATTTGGTCCAACTGACTTGACAAAACAGTTTGTCATCACCTCTCTCTGGGGGTGGCCGTCCAAATTCAGCTAAAAAATCTGTCACAGTGCACAGTTGTTGCTGATGAAGAAATGGATAGCTATGGTTCTTTCCTACACCCGTCCTGCACATCCCTACCTGTCTTTCACTTTTTCCCCCCTACTTGCACCCTCTTTTCACCACTGTTCTATCTCCCCAGTTTTCTTTTCTTTAAAGATTTTTTTCCATGACACTGTGTGGCACACCGTATTGCTTAACTATGTTAAATAGTGCTGTACTGATATATGCTTTTGGAACAATATTAATAATATTCAAAAAGTACACCTGCACCCTATTTTGAACTCATAACCATCGCACCTGCAGAACCGTGGATCATCCCAACATATGAATGCTGTAGTTCCCCTCACTGGTACTCTATATCCTAAGGACTGCCATGAGGACAAGGTTCTCCTCATGGGTAAAACTGTCCTCTCTCTGTCTGGATATCTAATACTGCATCATTCATTTACATAAAACAACATGCGGAAGTCATGCTGTGAACATTTCGATCCACTCATGAGCCAAACACAGCAATCAAAGCATGCCTGCTTTCATCACAAAGAAATCAAAGATCTGAGCACAAAAACGTGCATCTTGACAACACCCATATTCATACACACATTCTGCAAGCCCAAATTCAGCCAGTTAAAGTTGTGTTGTGAAAACCTGTACAGCATCATCATCAAATTCATAACAGTACTGTAGGCACTTAACATGCTGTCATCCTATGCCATTACTAAGAGTTTAACCCTTCCCCTACCATTTTTCTGTATGTATACTGCCATTTTCAATCACGTGATATAAATCCCCCAGTAAAGTTAGAGGTATCTTGACTTGATACACTGGTGAAAATACATTATATATCAGACTTAAATCACTTAAAAAATATGTACTTATATCCTGTGTAGCATAATCAATAAATGCCTCCAAAAATAAATTTTAAAATACTTTGACACTGCAATTATTCCACTCACAATCTCAGTGCTGCTGTCATGAATTCCCATTTATAAGTGACACTCATGTCTTGAGTAAATACACAAATCATTTGCATCTCATTGTCAGATCTATAAAATAAACATTAGTCCTAGTAAAGTCTTATCTAAAGTCATTTTGAATTGATTTCAACTAATTTCTATTGTTTTTATTTTCTTACTTGAATATGTTTGCACTTTCCTAAAACATTTCCCTCCTGTCTTTATTGATCGCAAGTTAATACAGTGATCTTCAACTTATTCAAGTAAATTCAGGGTCACGTACACATGTTGTTTGCAGGGTGGCCATGGTGGTGCAGCAGTTAGCATTGTCGCCTCACAGCAAGAGGTTCTCTGGTTCAATCCTCAGCTGGGGTGCCTTCTGTGCGGAGTCTGCATGCCCTCCCTGTGGTCGTGTGGGTTTCCTCCCACATCACAAAGACATGCTGTAGGTGGATTGGACACTAAAATTGGCCCTAGGTGTGAGTGTGTGCATGTGTGTGTGTGCCTTCTGTGGAAGGGTGGACACCGGGCTGGCCACTCGACACTGTAAAACTCTACTGCCAATCATGAGCAGACAGGTGATCCACTGTGGTGACCCCTAACTGGAAAAGATGAAAGTAGTACACATGCTGTTTGCAAATTAGACCTATTTACACTTATCTCCCTGAAACACAGTAATAAGAGAGTGCAGAAGTCAGCAATCATAAGTACACCTTGTGTACTTAACTGTCAATGTGCTTGGCGCAGCATCATTGTCCGCAACTGTCCCCAGCACACCTCACCTATTTGTGCAAACAACCTTAGTAATTCTCAAAACTCCCAATGATCACAAAATGGAATCACAGTTCATCGAATTAATGGCCATCCTGCATACTGATTCACCTTATTACCTCAAATCACTCAGTAGTTACTGTATTTGTAATTATGAATTTAAATTGACATAGCTTTATGTAATAAAAAAAATCATGGAAATGATTTACACTGATGTAGTACTGAAAAAGACATGTTTAAATAAAAGATTCATGCATGACCATCAGGTTTACTATTCATATAAAAAAACAAAAGTAAATAACAGAAACAAAAATACATCTAAGCAACTTAAAATGTAGCTTTTCCATAACTGAATTGTACTTACTGTGGAAGGAAATGTGGAAGTATTGCGTTAAAAATTATATGTATGTGACAAAGGAATTCGGTGGTCCCCTGCCATAAACAAACTGTACAACAGAAGGAAGAAACTGTTGCAAAAGAGAGTAAAATCCCATGAGTGGAGGAGCTCCCTGGTCAGCCTCAGTAAGAAGCTGAGATCCCTTATAAGATCCTCCAAAGCTAGCTACGAAAACAAAATCGCCACTAATTCTAAGGACAACCACAACGCATTCTATAGCTATGTCAAGAATCTCGATGGCAACACCCCAATCTGCTCTGAGTTACAGCACAAAGGCATGAAAATTACAGCACCAACTGATATTGCCAACATCCTGGCAGATAGGTTCAGTGCTAACTTTACCCCCACCCCTAAAGGACCCGTATCTATACAGGAAGAATGCAGAGTCCCTGTAATCACAATTACGCAGGTAAAAACTGCACTCTCTAAAGCCAAAAACACAGCAGCCATGGGACCGGACAACATCCCAGGCTGCGTTTTACACGAACTTCAGAATGAAATGGCTCCCCACTTAAGCATCATGTTCAATAATAGCCTCGCATCAGGCTTTGTGCCCACTGAATGGCGCACAGCAACAGTTATCCCACTCCACAAAGGGGAAGCCACCACTGATCTCGGGAACTATCGACCTATTAGCCTGATGAGCCTGGTCTGCAAGGCCATGGAATACATCATCATGGAACTCGTAAACAAAGACATTGGTAACCTCCAAACTCTGGATCCCACCCAATTCGGGTTTGTGAAAGGCAGATCATGCCTCCTGAACCTGGTCGACTTCTTTGAGGCAGTCACCAAAGCCGTAGATGAGGGTAAGGTGGTTCACACAGCCTACCTTGACCTCGCCAAGGCTTTCAACACCATCCCCCATTCTGGAATTATAGCTAAACTCACTAAACTAGGTATAAATCCCTACGTCAGAAGATGGGTTGCCAACTGGCTCACTGACAGAACCCACACTGTAAAAGTTGCAGACTCCAAATCTGATCTCAAAGCAGTGACAAATGGAGTACCACAGGGTTCCTTCCTGGGACATCTCCTGTTTGGTATCTACTTCTCTAAAGTACAGGCTAACACAGAAGGCCTCTGGCTAACGAAGTTCGCAGATGACTGCAAACTAAGAGCCATAGTCAAGTCCCCAAATGATGTGGACATCGTACAGAAGGGCCTTGCTGAGACAGATGCCTGGTGTCAGAGCCATGGCCTCAAGCTCAACGCCAAAAAGTGCAGTGTCATCCCCTTTGGTAAAAACTCTGTACCCATGAACTACCACATAGGCAGCAATCTACTTAACACTGAATGTGTGATAAGAGACCTTGGGACTCAGGTGGACAGTAGTCTCTCCTTTGATAGTCACAGTAGTCAGGAAGTCCTTCTACGTGGCACACCTCATCATTAAAAGGGTTCTCATTTAGGAAAAAAAGAGGTCATTGTTCCCCTCTACTCAACACTCATTAGACCCATTATAGAGTACAATGCCCCTTTTGGAATGTACCTTACAATACATCTGCAGCAGCTGGAAAGGCCACAGAAGTACCTCAACAAAGAGGATTAATGGCCTGAAACAAAAAAACTACACTGACCACCTCAAAAAACTCCAGCCTTACTCCGTAGCATATTGCCTACTCCGAGGTGATCTCTGCCTAACATATAAAGCTATGTCAAACCCAGAGCTGTTGGATATGCAACACCTAAAGAAATCCCAATCCCTCCAAGCTACATGCTCTAGGGAACTAAACCTTGTCACCACAATTAACAGGACATGCTGGAGGGATAGCTTCCTCTCCCAGAGACTTCCCATACTCTGGAACAGGCTACCCATCTATGTCAAGCAAAGCTCTTCATTAGCACTCCAAGAAAAATCTTGATGAGTGGATGGGAAATAGGAAATACACCCCAGGGATCACTTCTGTGTCTCTGCTTGACAGTGGCACAGGAAAATAACTTTCAGGGAACCTTGTTGGCTAGGCTTACATAGGCCCTTGGGCCTATAGCCTAGTACCTACCTATGAACCTATAGGAAAGCCCAAACTTGCTAGTAGTAGCAGTTCCATCAGTAATGTCCCTACAAGGTACATTTTATTTTTGGTGATGTCACACCTCAGAATCCGTAATTCCAAACCTGTGCACCACAGCCCTGCACTTTCTTCATTCTGGAACTGGCACTTTGAAATATGGCAGTGCCTGTGAAGGTATGAGGCTGAACTCCAAGCTAGTCTGACAGGGAGACCAAAATTATGCTCTATCTTACTAGAGATTCATTCTATTATTTACACTTATCTCTATGAAATACAGATCAAGTCCTGTGTCCATGGGTTGACTTGAAGAAAATTAGCATCTGGTAATTGTTGGGTGAGCACCTGTCATCCATAACAGGGATCACCCGCTCTATCCCCCAGGGCCAACACAGGTATGATGAACTACAAAGTGTAGGCCTGACCAGATGTCTGAGTGGGTAGATCAGGCGACAGTGAGAAGGCCAGAGATCTATAGTAAGTGTTTTTGGTTTAATCATAAATATAGGTTTAAAACATACTATATTAATATTGCATAATTGAAGGTGTGTGATAGAATAAACGTTTGTGTAACTGCAAATATGTATCTATATACAACTGTAATGCATGACAGGCATAAACATATCTGTACACAAACATGGAATGTTTATGTGATGACATTCTTTTGTGTATACATACAAATGTACATGAGTAAAGAAAAATTATGTAAGTATTATATATATATATATATATCTGTAAAATACAGGTGTACATCTGCATAAGTATACTTAAAATTATTTTTTCATGTATATAAATGTATTTCTATGCAAGCAATAAAAAACATATTTGCATTGCCACATAATTTCATGTACAGCAGGTATTAGCTTAGTTAACTGGGTCGTGTCTCCTCTTACACCCAGTCGTGATCTTCCTTCACACAGCAGAGTTTTTATTTTCTTTCCTTCATTTCAGAGCCTGTGGTCACTACATCTGACCTTATTATTGCAGGAGCTCTGCCACAAGGCCCTACAACTACAAGTTTACTGAGAATTTTGTCATTCTTTAATGTAAGCATACTGTATTTATCATGCAGAACCTTGCTGCATATTAACCTTAATCAGTTAAATACGTGCCTGCTCTGTGATTGAAAGTCTCTGTGAAATAGTTTGTGCACTCTACAGACCTCTTACTAAGTTGGCCACTGTCCCCTTGTGCTTGACCTGTAGACTTTTCTGCATATGCTAGTTATTTAGTCTCAGGAAATGACAGACAACCTGTTTTACTTGCATATCTCTGTTAATTGCTTTGTTCTGGCTAGAAACTGATTGCTCTCTGCAATAAAATTACCTTAGGCTGATGAATTGCACTTCAGCTCAAACCAAAACAAAAGAAAGTGCAAGCATCCTCTCCATAAAACAAGTATGCATAATTCCCTAACATACTAAAATCCGTCTAGGAAGAGATATACACCCTAATCATGGCACCATCTATCACAATAAACACAAAGATAATTCTCTCCCACACACTTCTGTAAACCAATAGCAGCCAATCCCCAACCCTGATGATCTAATGTTTGTTGCAATAAATGATAGAAGTATAAGAAATAAAACTGCTGAGTTCATGCCTGGATTACCCAACATAAGCTTGATGTTCTCACTGTAGCTGAAACTTGGCTTAAACCCAGCATAAATGACTCTGAAGTTAT
The DNA here is from genome assembly GCF_019279795.1 of Protopterus annectens. Taxonomy (NCBI): domain Eukaryota; kingdom Metazoa; phylum Chordata; order Ceratodontiformes; family Protopteridae; genus Protopterus; species Protopterus annectens. The sequence goes on from NC_056735.1 coordinate 1,403,672,455, forward strand.
ACCTTATGGATATAATATGATCCATAATGACAGTACAAAGGGGAAAGGTGGTGGTATTGCTTTAATATTTCCCAATACCTACCACATTTCCCCTTACAGCAAAAAATACCAAAATTCAGTTCAGCACAGCTTCTTACTGCTTTCCTCAAAAATAAACAATTATAAATAAAGATGTACTACTATACTTTATATCCATCCTGGCGACAATACAGCTATACTGGAAGATATCCTACATTGAATAGCTATAACATTTCCACAAGGGAAAAAAATACTAGCTGATGTGAATTTCAATTGGCTGGACATAAACTAACTCCCCTACGTCTAGCATGAACTTGTATGGTTTCACACAACTAATTAATAGCCCCATACATAATAGCAAGACATCAAATTCTCTATTAGACTAGATCCTAGTAAACACTCCATCACAGGTACAATGTCATACTTTCTCTCTCATCTCCCAATCTATATGACTAGACATCTCACACATCTAGTTAAACAGCATATTCATAAAACAAGAAGTAAGCTTTCCAAGTTTAACCCAGAAATGCCCATTACTACACTATCATCTATTAACTGGAACTTCCTAAAAATCCTCCCCTTAAATGATGCTGTAATTGAATTCAATACAACTTTTCTAAATAGCCTTGCACCTACTAGAAGGAAGAGATGGAAAACAAATGCAATTTGGCTATCCAAAAGGAGTGGAATGTAAATGCAGGACAGAGAAGAAGCATGGAAAGAATGGGAAAATATAAAACACCTCGATATCTTGAAAACTTCAGAATGCTTTGCAATTGTACTAAAAAGAAAATAAATGAAGACAAAAACTATATTATAACAACTTTCAGAATAATGCTAAACACAACCCTAAAAATTGTTGGACATCCATTAAATAAATCTTACATCATGGCCAAAAATTCAACCCAAACCTTTCTCCTGATAACTCACCACTCAAAACTGCAATACATTTCAACTCTTATTTTATAGATAGTATAGCATCTTTAACCAAGGATTCCACAACATCTAATCCCAACCCTGCCCAACAGCAACATATCACCACATCCACCTTTACCTTCAAACCTGTTCCCACATCCTGTATAAAAACTACTCAAACTTAACACTACTCTTTTTCAGCTGATGACCTTCCAAGTGAGTACCTAAAAATAGCAGTCAACAGCATTACCTGTCCTGTCTCAATCCCTATAAACAGGTCAATCCAGGAATCCCTTATTCCCCCTCTCTGGAAAAAGTCACACACTATCCCTCTGCACAAAGAAGGAAATTCAACAGACATTAATAACTTTAGACTTATAGCAATCTTATCCCCCCTCTCCAAAATACTTGAAAATGTATTCAAAAACAATTGCTAGACAATCTCCTGCAGGAAGAACTTCTATCCCCTATACAACATGGTTTGCATCCTTCCCATAGTACTAGCACTGCCCTTCTAACCTATATAGATACTGTCAATAAAGCTAGTGATAATTGCAAACTAGTCTCTTCCTTATTTCCATACTTGTCTAAAGTCTTTGACACAGTTTGTCACAGCAACCTTCTACTTCAAATGTCCTCACTAGGTCTCTCTCAGCCCACCCTTTTGTGGTCCAAAAGCTACCTGTCTAATAGTTGTCAGTCAGTAAAATGGAACTCCATGACCTCTCCTTACCTTCCAGTCACCACTGGTGTACCACAAAGGCTCCATCCTTAGTCCCCTCCTCTAACATTTTCACTAAAACTCTCTATACTTCCACATAACAGGCCACCCTAATACAATATGCAGATGATTCAGCTCTCATTTACACATCTGACAACATAGTACACTTTCAAAAAATTACTCAGGAAGCTTTAACAGCCACCAAAACATGGCTTCATAACTCTCAACTCATGCACAACCCTGAAAAGACCAAACTACTATTTTCCCCAAATCCCTCTCTCGTAAAAAAACAACAAAATTTAAAATCCTCTTTCTTAATAATACAACTGTTGAAGTCACTTCTCCTAGAAAACTATTAGGGGTGATAGTGGATGATAATCTTACATTCGACCTGCATATACAAAATTTCATAAGAAAAACTCATCAAAAACTAGGCATGGTATACATAGCCAAAAACTTTCTCAGCGACACAACTAAAACTACACTTGCCATTACTTCTCTTCTCCACTCTTCTGTATGGTGCTCCCATCCTTATTAACCTCCAGGCTTCACAAAATTTAAAACTTGAAAATGGTATAACAAAGTTGCTAAATTTGCAGCACATACTCCAAGAACTCACCACTGCATAGCACTAAAAAGCCTAAATTGGTTAGAACTGCCACATCAACTAACATATACACAACTTCTTGCCACCTATAAAATTATCCAGCATCCATCTGCCATTCCATCACTAAAAACATTCTGCACAACTATGTTCCCAGTTAGTCACTGCAATCCAGTAAGCAAAACCTCCTGTCTACAAATCTAGCAAATCTGCTGGGCATTGTCTCCATTTGTACAAGGTTACCAAGGCCTGGAACTCCTTAACTGTATCCATGAGGTTTATACTCTCCCTCCCATCTTTCAAAACCACTCTGATAGACATCCTAGCGAAAATCTGACTCTGTTCTTGTTCAAAACCAGGATAAACTATATCTAAATGTGAAGAAGTACATTTTCATTCCTTATACCTTCTTACACTCCCTTCTTCACTTAGTTCCTTACTGCTATGTAATTATTTTCCCATTTGTATTAGACTAACTTCCCTTTAATTTCTCTATAAGCTAAGTAAAATTTCTCTAAATATTAAATGATTGTCATATACTTTATACTAATTCTTAACCAATGTTTTTATATTATGTGTAATATGTTATGATTATTTAAACAGATGTTTTTGTTTTATTTTTGAAGATTGCAAAATTGTCTTTAAAATATTCTGCAATAATCTTTGGCTAGTATTAAATGTATTTTAGAAATTAAATTATCAAATTCTCAAAAATTATAGATAATTTCAAATAAAATGTGTATCCAATCTGAAATTAATTGTATTTTTGTGATAAGACTTCATCTATTATTAATTCACTGCACAGTAATATATCCTATTTAGTCCTGTTATATATCACATGAATTTCTGTTAATAGTCTTGTTTACTGTGTTCACTTATTTTATCAGACTTCTAACATTTTGGGTCTTATTGACTTTCTGTAATCTATTTCTTTCATCGATCTTAATATGTCTATCCATCTCTATTAAATCAAGCAACACTTCCCTTGGATGTTCTTCTTCTAAACTGAGGGCACATTCTTTATTCTGTTTCTTGTGGGCATTCTACAGAAAGTTCCAAAACATCCTCCTGTAACATTCTCTCCTCATCCTCATCATATGCCTTCTGAAGATTCCCCATATGGGAACTCATTGGCCTATAACTCCATAATATCGACTTCATCAGAGTTGCCACCATTTCCTGTTCCTTCCCTTGCCGTGCAACTCCAACTGAACAACTGTTCCACCTGTTTTTCCTTAATTTCAGGATTCACTGTTCCATCATGCATTACCACAGTTGGATTTTCTACACTAAACTCTTCACTTTGCATGTAATCCATCACTTCAGTTTTTAACTTCTCCATTACTAATCCTGTTTCCTAAATTCCTCTTTGTTTTCTTACTTTTTGTACTGTAAAAGTTTCCATGGCTGGATGCCTTTGCCTGTATTTCTCTTAAAATATCTTTGGTGCTGTTTTTTTGTATTGATTAGCTTTGATTTCTCCTCTGCATAAACTGAACCATATTGAATTTCTTTTCCTTTCCCAGGTCTGTATTTCCTCTTTGCTTCCTTATTGCATTAAATAGAATTTGGTCTTTTGACTTTAGTATTAAGAAATTCAGTTTTTAAGGGTTTAGGATTCAGTGATATACTGTCTAAATATCTTGTACTCAATATGTACAAATGGATTACTCATCTTAGGGCCAAAACTGTCCATCTACCTACAAACGAAAGATTTTGGGAGACATCTTCATTTCTGAATTATTACCTGGGATTCAGAAAGGCTTAGTGCATTGTGGAAACCTTTCAAATTGCAGCTTCCACATTGCACTAAGCCCTTTGAATTCAGAGACCACTCTATACTGGTGGGGTTTTAGCCTTATAGGGGCCTTGGCATGGACAGTGATCTTGTGGGTGAAGCCACATGCTAATGTGGTAGTCCAGTGCAGTGGCTAATTAGCTAAGTGCTCTTCTCTGGAAGAGTTCACTTGATTTGCTTAGCTGAGCGGATTCAAGGACTCACTCAGCCAATTAAAATTTTTTCTATAGGAGAAAAAAAGTAATCACTGTAAAATCATGATGGTCAACCAGATTACTCGTATGGGAATACCGCCAGTGGAATAATTTCACACATGAATGAGGCTGCATGAATGTGTGGGACAGAATCTCTGGTAGGATAGGTAGGGAACTGATAGTCTGGATGTGTGCGCAAGTGTATGGCTTATCGTTTATGTGTGCTTGAGTGTGGGGATGCCCGATTGTTGATGAGTGAATATAGCTGAATGTGTAGGAATGTTTGGGCATGTGTGTGCCTTTGGTAAGGCAATGTGTGGGCCATTAGAAAGAGCACTAGTGCAATTAAGTTCGACCACGCTAATATTCGTTTGAGAGACATGAAGGTGAGGCAAAAAACAAGGTAATTCTCAGTGCTGCCATACCTTTTATAAATCACATTTTCTCACTGTCATACTAATGACCAATTGGCACTGGGCAATTAGAGCAAGCAGTGAGGATTTTGTTGAATTCTACCCATTTTTAATATAAAATTTAAATACTCCTTACAATTTGTCACGACACAGAGATGTCTTAAGGTAAATGTGCCTCAGTCTGTAACAGATGGTACACAATTTTTTAATGACATGCAATAAGTGTATATATATATATATATATATATATATATATATATATATATATATATATATATATATATATTCTCTTTTAGATCTATAATTATCCCATACTCTCCTGAAACAGATCCCTGGAACCAGAGAGACTATCTTTATCAGCAAACTTCAAACAACCAAATGAAGAACAGTTTTTTTTCTTAAACTGATGTCACTTGTGAGGAATTGCTCATTCTGAAGTACTTTAGAACACAGACATATTAATGGAAGGTAACCATTTGCAATGTTGGGACCCTGCTATAATGAGTCCCAAAACACACAGACTGAATGTCCAACAAAATGGAATTGCATATATCAGGTCCAAGATGGCTATTTCTTGGGATATTCCCTTTTCTACAAGGTATAGCAATCTTGGAGTGAATATTTATAACTCTGGGGAGTAGTTTAATGGAGAATGCCAATATTTGATATTCACTGTTCTCCTGCAGTTTTGTCCATTTTTTTGGGGTGTTGACACTTGGCATTAGGAGTGCCGACATTTCAATAATGAGCCTTAACAGAAACTATGTATAGAAAAAACAGGAAGGCTGTAAAGATCTGTTTTTCACTGAAATTTACAGTAACGGCTTCCAAGTCCATTCACACAGGGTTGCCGTTTCAAGGCTAGCTCATAAAACAAGTTCAGCAGCAGTAAAATTGGGCAGTACAACTAAGTGTTGCGTGGACATTAAGTTTTGCAGAAAAGCTTGGCATAATCAGCAAGCTGGCTGATTTGTGTTCTCCTTCTGTTATAAGCACCCACTATTTGTACTGTGTTACTTTTTTAAATTTTTTTGATAAACAAGTATGACAGTACAGATAGTCAAAATGAGGTATAAATAAACGGTATACTCTGCAGATATGGATTACAGTCTTCTAAATTATAACCATTTAATGTGCAACCTTAAAGGGATTACATCAGCATCCTATGCTTCTAGAAGAGGCCTGAGAACACAGTTCATACTATGCCATTCTCAGGCAGAATTATATTAGCATTTTCTGTGGCTGTCTTGTTAAAAAAATGCCGTAGTCTTGATCCTCCAAAAGCTTAAAGATAAAAACTCAGTTCTGATGTTAGCCTACTACCCCGTACTAACAAGTGTACCACGTGTAACCATGTATTGTGTTCAGCTTAAGTTTTACAACACTGTCACACTGCTGCCTGATATGAAATGTATATATAAGCTGGCATCTGGTTTCATAAATGCATTCTGTATTAGGCAGTACCTCCATACCATTTTGAAAATAATGTGTACACTGTGCACACACATATATATATAAATAATATGCCAGACATAGTCAACCTTAAACCTACAAGAACTTCAAACTGGCATGCAGCTGAGGTATAAAGGAAACAACTGACACTCAATGCAGTGACTCAGGTCTCAGTACACTGACAAAAACGCAGCAATGAAACTGAAAGTGACATTATTTTATTAGAACTGTCACATTTTTAAACAGTACCCGTTCAGAGTTAATGTGTCCTCTTTAAATTAATACATCTGTAATCAATGAAAATCAGCTTTTTTTAGAAATGTAGTTTCATATTTTGAAACAACAGTATATACATATTTAGCAATGATTAAACTGTTTGCTGTATTAAAGATCTGAGTATTACAAACTAGTTAACATTAGTTCATAATAGAGTGAGAAACTAGAAATAATTTATGAAGGGAAAATGCAGCAAAAACGGAACAGTATTCAGGAACTATAAATATATTATTGCAAATTGCTTATATTCAAATTTTCAACCACCAAGATTTATTTCAAAAATGTAGTGCAGTCACAATTATACAGATTCCATAGTATCAAAAAATATTCTGAAGGCAGTAAAGTTGGTCATTTTATTAGCTAACAGTCAAGAACACCTTGTAAGCCCAGATGTACTCAGTGCAATATTTGTAGTAAGGAATGTTAAGACTTCATTAAGGGATTTCTTTTTCAGAAACTTAACAGTGAATTATCCCTGAGCAAGTACTTGAGCTCTGCACTGCTCTCTTAGTTTGTTGATTGTCGCTCTGGACAGAGTACCAGGCTCTGTAAATAAGCTCTGAAAGAAGAGGAGACAAAAATGTAGTGCCTTTGCCTGCTGTATATTGAGTCAGCATTAATGACTAGGATTACAGACATCTTTATTACTCTGTTTTGCATTTTCAAAGTAAATCACTGAAAATATACACACTACCTGGTTTTGCTTATGAATGCCAAAAAATAATGTAAAAAACATTGATAATACATATACACACAATGGGAATTTTGATGTCCTCAACTACCAAAAGTTAATAACTAGCTATATCCTATAGTAAATACTGTAATGCAGATCCAGCTGCCCTATTTCACATACGATACTTACGGAAGAACTGAACAGTTTTAAGTTGGTTTTGGGTTGCTGATTCCAACTACATGTAGTGGAATCTGCAATACATACAAGTGCTCTATAGAACACACAAACACCTTCAGCTTTATTTGGTTATTATACTCAGTATCAAATACACAGTAAGTGTTAATGACAGTGAACATGAATGGCACAATAAAAGGTGATCAATTGGGAATCAGTAAAAGCATGAATAAATTAAAAAAAATGCAAGGGAGCTACTAAAGCAGCTCAGAGTGGTGCACTCCCTATGCCAACAATAGAATTAATTCCACATATGTGGGGTCTGATAAACAAATGAGCAGACTCCTAGTGTTTCTATCTATGCATACAGATCTACTGACATCTTCAAGCAAATACAGTACAAAATCCTAGGACATCAGTGGGAAAACAAAAAAAACATGTACTTACCATAACAGAGCCCATATACTTCTGCTAACAAAGAATAACTGCACATTTAAAACTTTTCCATGCTCAAACTCCCATGATGCTCTGCACTTTATTGTCTCACCAGATCAGGAGTGAGCACACCAACATTAACAGGTACTATCTCACACTCTACACAGCACCTCTTCAGGCATTCCTTCAAAGATCCAACCATGTCCCCTTTGGTCAGGGAAGGGGAAGGTGGCAGGGTATGTTGACGTAGGAGGATGTGAATCAGAAATCTCAATCATTATAGCTAGTACATACATTTCTCATCTTACAGGTGACTTTAGATACTTTTTAGACCCAGTTTGGTAGCTGCATATTAGAAAAAGTCTGATCACCTTCTGTAATGCTTTTACATTTTGTCCAAATAAAAATACAACTGACTAAAGTTATCCAAACAATGTAATAAGTATTCCCATTGGTCAGCATTAAGGAAATCACAGGCAAATTAATTGACTGGCTTATATTTACTTCTGTTACTACTTTAGGCATAAAAGATGGGTTATTCCATAGTGACACACTATCTTTGTAAAATACAGGATAAGCAAACTTGAAAGATGATGCCTGTAGTTCTGAAACTCTTGCTGAAGGGGCAGCTACCAAAAATAAATTTTCCATGTCCAGAATTTTGCCATCACCAGGGCAGAGTTGAAATTAATTTATCCAGCATGCCATTAAGATCCCATGGAGGAAAAGACTCCTTTAGTGGGGGTCTGAGCAAGAATCTCACTCTTAAAAAGGCCTCACAAACTTTCAAATTAACTAAGGTAGTGTGGTTTAGCCCCGGTGTAAAACAGATATCTCTGCAAAATGCACTTTTGTATAGTATCTCAGTCCTTTAACAAAAATTTGTGATAAATATTTTAATATTGCAGGAACTGAGTTGAAGAAGGGATACCATCACTGAGAAGTTGCCTATAGGAAGAATTTTGTCCAATTAGTTCATTATGTTAATCTTGTTGAAGGCTTCTGGGCATAACCCAGGTATAGACCACCCAAGGACAGTAAACCAGGATAAACCATGCAGTTAAAGGAAGTGATGGTCCAAGTGAGGCTTGTCACTTTCAAGTTTTCTTCAGAAATTTTGAAGCAAAGGGAAATATGTAGAAAAGACTAAAACAAGTAGTAGATTTTTTTTTACAGTTTGAAAAGTTGACAATGTTTCCTTCTTGTGTCTGTGCAATACATAATAAGAGTGAAAGAAACTCTGCTGTGCCCAACAAATATAAATGCAGAAAGGAGGGGAAAAGGACAGTTGTGTAAGTTGAAATTACCATTACAGTAGATGTTTGAATGATCACTGCTGCAGTAGCCTTAGCTACATGGGTCATATCCTGCCAAGGGTATAACAGCTGGACAGCTTCCATAGCTTCAGGGCACCTTCTACATGCCCAAACTGTCATGCAGCTTGAGTTGAGCTGATTAAAGACAAGTTTGGCCACAAAGCCCTTCAGAGCTCAAATACAGCAAGCATTAAGTTCTTTAACATAAAATTAAGATGCCGAGGAGAGGCCACTGGTTTTCTTGGAGGCCTCTCATGCAAAACCACTTTCTAGAACATTTTGACATGACACTGCACTGAAAAAGGAGGATCCATGGGTAGATATGCTGAAATGGCCTATAAATAAACCTTGATACAGGAATAAGAAAGGCCACAGGATATTAACTCATACAAATATTGTAAAACCAGAGAACAACTATCCCGGAATGGGTGCTGGTTATGTTGTTAGCACCAACTAGAAAACCCTTTCCATTTGCTAATATATGATTTTCTAGTAGCAGGCTTTCTTCCCTCCATTAGCGCGTCCTGCACATCCTCAGAAAACAGGTGCCTAAAAGGAACTAAGACCCTATCATCCAGGCAGACAGCTGAAGATGACTGACGGTGAAGTATCAAACACCCTTGTTCTTGTGTGAGTAGATACAGTCTGTGAGGAAGCCTGTGGTAATTGCCTCTGGCCTTTTCCAAAAGAAGGGAGAACCATGGTTGCCGAAGCCAGAAGGGAGTCAAAAGTGATCTTGCAGGAGTCCTTCTGAAACTTCAGAAGTTCCATGGATATTACTGGAAAAGGTGGAAAAGCATACAGGAAAATTCCTGTCCAAGGAAAAGAAAAGGCTCCTGTCCTTCCAGTCCTTTTTGCATGGATTCTTGGAATAGAAATTTGCCAGATGATTGTTCAAACAGGAGACAATGAGGTCTGCTTGAGGAACTCCCCACAGATGGTTCAAATCTTGGAAGACCCCCTGCTGTGAAGCTGTATCCCAAGCCATAGCTAGTTTGCAAAGGGAGTGCAACCTGTTCCCCCTCCTCCGCTTGCTGATGTACCATGTGATTGTGCTTTTGTCTTCAGCCATTTGAAGAAGTCCCAGAGGCTACAAATGGCTCAGAGAGTGTTGTGCCTTGATCAGGGAAAGCACCTGCTTGACATGTATGTGCTTGCATCTGTCCTTAAGTCCCACATTCCCTGTACTTTTATCCCTCCTGAAACTGCTCCTCAAGCAAAGTCCAAAGTGTACATAGAAATTGACCACTTTGGAGCAGTGAGGAAGAAGGGGAAACCTGGACTTCAGTATATCTGTTGACTCCGCCAAGAGTTCTCTGCTAACAAATCCAAAAACTGAGATTTGAAAAGATAAAGGGTATTGATGTTGGGACCAAAGACATTTCAGATACCACTGCAGTAATCTCATGTGAAATCTTGCAAGGGGTATCACTAGAATCATAGATGCCATGAGACCAAAAATCCTAAGGTATTCCCTTGTAGTGACTGACATCTTAGTGGAAAACCTTAGAAAGAGATCTAACTAAAAATCTATTTTTTTTTACATGGAAGAAAAGCTCTTTGAACTGAGGTGTCTACTTGACATCCCAAGAACACAATCCTGCGTGATGGAGTTAAGAAAGATTTTGAACGTACTCCTTGAAATACAGCTTCTGTAAGAGATCTCTCAGCTGAGAGAGAGAGAGATCCCCGACACTATGGAAAAGACTCCGCAAAGATGAGCAAATCATCTAAATATAGAAAAATATGGATACCTTGCAGCCTGCAATGAGCTATAACTGAAGATATACATTTTGTGAATTTGGTGTAGTGAATAGTCCAAAGGGTAAGGCAGAGCAATGATAATGTGATCCAGAAACACCAAACCTTATGAAATGTCTGAGGTCTGCATGAATAAGGATACGGTGATAAGCATCTTTTAAGTCTAGTGTTACCATGAAACCTGAAAGAGGAAAATTGTGAAGTGACAACATTTTGAACTTGGGCACTATCAGAAACAGATTTAGGAAAGAGCGATCCAGCAAGATATAACCCATACTGCAGCAGCGATCAATATGATGAACATCAGATTTTACTAAATGGATACTATGACATTTTGCTTGACCCTCAATAATGATGGGGAAGCAAGACACAACATTTTACAATAATTGTAGAAATATAACAATTGGCATTGAATGCAAAGCATCAGATGACATTTTCAGCTCAAGTACATACAACATGCATTTTGTTTCTTTTATTTACTCAGTAGACAGTAACACAAAGTACAACAGCTGTATATATTAATGTGGACAAGAGTGGGAAAATGATTTACTAAATGGATGGCATGATATTTTGTATCACCCTTTATGAAAATAGGGAAGCAAGACACAACATTTAAAAAAAATTAGAAATACATTTGGCAATGAATGCAAAATATCAGATGACATTTTAGCTTGTCAAGTGCATATAATGTTTATTTTATTTCTTGTACTTGCTCAATAGACAGTAAAAGTGAAAATACAACTTCTGTGCACAATGCATATTAATGCAGACAAAAGCAGGAAACAGGTTTTATCAACTTGAACTGTGACACTGCTTTGTACTTTATGAAGATGTGGAGTACATAGTTGGGGTGACTGGGGGAGTGGGATCATAAGTATTCTGGAATGGATGTCATTCGATTACTTTTTAACTTAACCAGCTGCATACAATATTCATTTCCCTTAAGTGAATGCAGCAAACAGTAATGGTAAAAGTAGTGCTGCTGTATGCAATAGATACATATGCAGATGGAGATAAGTAACAGATTTCAGTTGGAACAGTGGCATTTTTCTTTGCAGCTTACTATGATGGGGATGTCAGACAATTTTAAAATTGCTGTAGAAAAACAACATATAACACTGTACTGAAGAACATAAAAAAAAAACAAGACAGCAACTGACAGTAAAAGGCAAGTAGTAGGATCATAGGAGGTTACTAGGCTAATGGCCCTGGGGCCCTTACAAGCCTAGCCAAGAGTTTATCCCCAAAAAGAAACCTCAGTCAGCACTTGTCACCCCTGCCAATGAGGGACACAGATGGGACCCCTGGGACAAATTTGTGGTTACCCATCCACTCATCAAAGTTGCACTTGAAGAGGGTCAGTGAGGTACTCTGACATGTATGGGAAGTTTAGTCCAGAGAAGGAGCAGCCTCTGGGAGGCAAACCTGACTCTCCAACAGTTTTTTTTATGTCACATATTAGACTCAGGCCTTTCAAGCAGGTAATGCACAAGAAGTTAGACTTGCAGATATGGAGCATCTCTAGTAGAGCAGGGTCCAAGACTGCTTTGTAGGTGAGACACTGATCACCTCTGAGCAATCAGTATGATACCAAATAGAGTGGACGTGATTTGAGCCTGTCCACATAGGACAGGATTTTGGAGGCCATGGATTCTCTTCTTGAGGTATTTCTGTGGACTTTCCAGTTGGTGCAGATGTTTGGAGAGGTACATACTAAATGGGGTGTTATACTCAATTATTGGTGTAATGAGGGAAGAGTATAGAGAGGTAATAACCTCCTTTCTTCTGGATGCAATCAGTTTACTTATGAGATGAACCAAGTAACAGGCTTTTCTGACCACTGCCGCTACATGATGGTTGAATGTGAGATTGTTATCAACAATTTCAGAGTTTTACCAGAAAGACTCATCCAGACTCTGCTACACTTTGCTGTGAAGGAAAGGTTAGTTTGCTTTTATTTTTTGTATTTTGTATTACTTTATTGCCTTTCTATATTTGAATACTGTGGTTTGTTTTCTTTACCTTGTGTTTTACTTACATTCTGCTTTAACAGCATATTAAAACTTCAAAAGAGACCACAGCTCTGTCTCTTCTGAGTCAGGCAGAATTTTTTCCCGCCCTCTCACCCAGTTACAGTTGTCTTGTTAAATACCGCTGTCTTTCTAGTTGCCTGCCTCTTATGTTAATCTGTCCATAGATCTCATTTCCTCTCTACTTTCACTGGCTTGTGTGAGTAATCACAAAATCATCATTTTTGAAATCACTCCCCTTCAACTATTTAAATTTATTGGCCACCCTACTGTATTCCATAGTACCAGAATACAAAAGTGACCACCCCTTTCAATTCATCTTGCTGTTTTGAAAATAGTAATTCTCCACTAAACCTTAACTTTTTAAACAGGTAAAACTTAAGTTACATACTTTCATATCTAACTTCTCTAGTGCACACTGCAGTGTGCATTTTTTTTCATCTTACCTTTAAGCATCCATGTGACTAGCATTTGCTCTAATACCTGCTGGAAAGCACTACGAAGCCTTAAACTGATACAATCACTCAACTCTCCTTGTTAATATGGAGAAATTAATAGTAGGCACTAAACAGCTTCCGGTGATTTCTCCTGTCCACCTGGTGAATCTGGGCATAGTAGGGCAATGCAGCAATTGCCTCATGTACACAGACAACCCTCTCCTTCTACCACCTAACACTACAACCTGTGAGAGATATGCACTTACATAGCCAAAATGGAAACACAGCTCTCTCCACCCAGGATTGTGCTAGACACTCAAGAGGAGAAGGTTAACACCCACACTACACCTCAAGCAACACACAGCCCTTCTAAACCCACACTACCAACACCCACATATAGCAACACTAAATCCACATATGCAGAGGCCCTTAACTGTAACCTGCCCAAGCAACAAGGACCTCTGAAGCTGAAATGCAAATAAATACCAATCACAACCAAAGTGTCACATAGTTCACAACACCAGTGTGCCACCCAGCAACAGCCCCTAAGGCAAGACAACATACATAACACTTTAGTCATAGGTGACTCTATAGTCCTGCACACTGATGTCCCACTCACCAGGTTGAACAAGGAGAAAATTACAGTCAGCTGCCTGTCGGGTGCCAGGATCCACCACATAACGCATGTACTCAAGTCACTCCACAACAAGTACAAATATGACTCTGTCATTGTCCACGTTGGAGTGAATGACTTGAGACATAAATTCCTGGACTACATGAAAAGAGACATGGAAGAGCTCTTGGATCATGTGGCCCAGGCAGATATGACCCTAGCCCTGAGTAGCATCCTGCCTTCGCCCAGAATTATACCACAATATAAGGACAAAATGATTGACTTCAACAATTGGCTAAGCTTCTGGTGTCATTCAAAGGGGATCCAGTATCTGTCTGCCTGGGAAGACATGATCAACAGACCACGATGCTTTGCCAGAGATTGTCTGCACCTGTTGCCCCTGAGATTCAGGTTACTGGCTAAGGCTCTTGCCACCCCTATAGTGCTTTTTTTAGGCAAAGTTCAAAGGACAAAACCACCACCGTAACAGGTACAAGCATGCAAAATCTGAAGGTAATGCTTCTCAATGCTAGAAGTCTAATCCTCAAAATGCACTCTCTTGAGGCACTCCTAAAAGTGGAGAACATCGATATCTGTGCAGTAACTGAGACCTGGTTCAAGGCTCCAGAGACCACCCATGCAATACCAGGCTACAACTCTTACCACACTTTTTGGCCACCAAACCAGGATTGAAACACTAAATGTATATGAGTGTCAATATTCACCAAGGATATTCACACCACCAGGCTAGTTGCATCTGAAATTCGTCTGAAATTCGCCAGGTGCAACTAACACTAGGCAAGACTGCAATCCAAATTGTAGCTTGCTACAGATCCCCCACCATACCCCAAGATTCTCGCTACACCTTTCTAAACATACTGAAAAATATTAAGATAAAACCAAACACCCTAATACTGGGTGATTTTAACTACCCTGCCATTAACTGGGAAAACTACTCGTGTACCAACACCTTTGCCCAACGGTTCTTTGAATTCATAAATTCCAACGCCCTGGATCAACTAATCCATAGTCCTGCCAGGGGCTCCAATATCCTAGACCTGGTCATTACCAACATGGGAAATTGATGCTCCACTCTTATGGTCACCCCCTCGTTAGTCAGGTCTGACCATAAGCTAATCATCCTTAACATCGACATCCCACCCTCACCCCCCAGTAAGGAAACCTCCATAAAAAACTTCTCCAAAGCCAACTTCATGCTACTCAAGTCAGAAGTGACAAACTTCACGACACCCATGCAAACGGGAACTGAAAGTTCAACTGCTGAATCCTACACTAAGGCGCTGTATGAGCACATCCACTCATGCATGAATCGTGCCATCCCAAATAGAACCAAGATGCTCTCATTCAAAAAAGGAGGCCAATCTGGTGGTCCCCTGCCATAAACAAACTTTACAACAAAAGGAATAAACTGTTGCAGAAAAGAGGAAAATCCCAGGATGCAAAAAACTCCCTTACCAGCCTCAGTAAGAAACTGAGATCCCTCATAAAAACCTCCAAAGCTAATTACAAAAATAAAATTGCCAAAGATAACCACAAGGCATTCTATAACTATGTCAAGAATCTAAATGACAATGCTCAGATCTGCTCTGAGCTAAAACAGAATGGCATTAAATATACTGATCCCAAGGATATTGCCAATATCCTGGCAGATTGATTCAGTGCCAACTTCACCCCCCCTCTCACCCCCTAAATGGCTCATCTCAATACTGGAAGATTGCCAAATTCCAGTAATAACGGCCACACAGGTAAAAAACGCACTCTCCAAAGCTAAGAATACAGCATCCATGGGACCAGATGACATCCCGAGCTGTGTACTGCATGAACTACAATATGAACTGGCACCTCACCTAAGTGTCATGTTTAATCATAGCCTCACCTTAGGTTTCATGCCCACTAAGTGGCGCAGAGCTACAGTTATCCCACTCCACAAGGGGGGATCCACCTTGGATCCTGGAAACTACCATCCCATCAGTCTGACGAGCCTTATCTGCAAGGCCATGGAATGTATTATCAAGGAACTTATAAACAAAGACATTGGCAACCTTCAAACACTGGACCTCGCTCAGTTTGGGTTCGTGAAGCGCCGATCTTGTCTCCTGAACCTGACTGACTTCTTCAAATCAGTCTCCAGAGCCATGGACGAGGGTAAGGTGGTCCACAGAGCCTATCTAGACCTTTCCAAGGCCTATGACACCATCCCCCACTCTGGAATCATAGATAAACTTCCTAAGCTGGGCATTAATCCCTACGTCACCCAATGGGTTGCTAACTGGCTTACTGATAGAACCCACATTGTAAAAGTAGCAGACTCCAAATCCGGCTCCAGACAAGTGGAGTACCTCAGAGTTCAGTCCTGGGGCCGCTATTGTTTGGTATCTACTTCTCTGAAGTACAGGCCAACACTAAGGGACTCTGGCTAACAAAGTTCACAGATGACTGCAAACTGGGAGCCATTATTGAATCCCCAAATGATGTGGATATTCTACAAAAAGGCCTTACAGAAACAGATGCTTGGTGCCAGAGCCATGGGCTCAAGCTCAATGCCAAGAAATGTATAGTTATCCCCTTTGGGAGAAAATATGTACCCGTGAATTACCATATAGGTGGCAGTACACTAAACACCGAAAGTGTGATGAGACTTACGGACACAGGTGGACAGTGGTCTCACCTTCGATAACCACATCACCACAACAGTCAGGAAATCCTTCTATGTGGCACACCTCATCACTAAGGGTTTTTCATTCAGAAAAAAGGAGGTCATTGTCCCACTGTCCTCATCCCTCATTAGACCCATTATAGAATACAACGCCCCATTTGGTATGTACCTCTCAAGACATCTGCAACAAACTGGAAAGGCCGCAGAAATACCTCACTAAAAGAATCACAGGCCTAAAGCAAATGCCCTACTCTGACTGCCTTAAAAAACTCCAGCTATACTCTGTTGCATATCATCTACTCAGAGGCGATCTCTGCTTAACATACAAGGCCATGTCAAACCCAGAGCTGTTGGACATACTACACTTAAATAAATCCCAATCCCTCAGAGCCACACGCTCCAGGGATCTAAACTTTGTCATCACAATAAACAAAACATGCTGGAGGGATAGGTTCCTGACCCAGAGACTCCCCAGATTCTGGAATAGATTGCCCATACATGTCAAGCAGAGTGCCTCTTTGGCCCTCTTCAAAAGGAACCTTGACGACTGGATGGGAGAAAGGAAATTCATCTCGGGGATCACGTCAGTTGCCCTGCTAGACAGGGGTCCAGGGAAGTAAATAGTGTGGGAAGAAATAGCCAGGGAATTGTTATGGCTACGCTTGTATAGGCCCTAGGGCTGATAGCCTAGTACCAACCTATGAACCTATAAGTACCCAGGTCTCTCACCACAGGTTGTGTGTTTAGGGGGTTGCTGTGGTAATCAGTAGGGGCCGTGTTTCTACTGAATGGTACTGTGACGCCCGTTCCCTGGCCCAGCAATTAAGGAGCCTCAATCCTCACCACTAACACCAGTGAGGGGTATCTCATATAGGAGGAAAAGATAACAAATACATACAGTAAAGTGCAATTTCCCTTAAGAGCACACAGAGATCACAGTCAGTCTGGGGCTGGTTGCTCCCTTGCTCTCCAGGTCCCCAGTAAGACTCCCCACTGGTACAGCTATAAGGTCCAGATCTCAGCCTAGTGGGCAAGCTAAAACCTCCAGCACCCTCTCTGTCCAACTAGTGCTTTGTGTCCCTGCCCAAGTAGCTGACATACACACGCACACACACACACACACACTCTTTGAGAAAAGTTTTTTATACAACCACAAAGACACTCCTGGGAAAGGCTGGCACAGGTTCTCCAGCTGTGCCCCTTTCACCCAGACTACACGGTAGTAATCATTGCCACCACCCAGCTAATACTTATTAGCTAGCCAAAGGCCCTTAAAAGAGTGTCCAATTATTACTGTGCAATATTATTATCCAACTGGTAAGTGCGACGAAACTGTCAAGGCTTATTATAGTGACTAGGTACAGGATCACTATATACATGCAATGTACTCTAGAGCTTAAATTATCTCTACACAAGACAGCCACAGTTGAAAGGATTTAAAAATATTTAATAACAAATAGTCAAAACACAACACAATACTTTTTACTACACAGTGCTAGTCAAGAGTTCAGAGATCACAGAGAAATACTTAAAATAACACAGCAGTAAAGTTCTGACATCACAGAAAAACACTAAGTCTAATATTTCTAGTTTCTAGCTATTTCTAAGAGAAAACACAAGACTAAGATAAACTTACATATAGAGCAAGACAGTGCTGATGAGTTGGATGGTCAAGACAAAAATGATTAATGCTCTCTGATTCTCTCTGTTTTTAAAATGACATTCCTGGTTCACATTACATCATTCTTCACACTTTCCTGGGTTCCCAGGCTAACAGAAACTACATTCACATTCTTCACCTCTGGGCAGAAACCAGAGCAATAAAGGACATTTATGCATGCAAATTCTGGCCATTAACTTTGGCCTTAAAACAATAGCAAGAATTCCTTCACCTAGACCAGCCGGAGCCGTGTTTACAAAAAAGGGTCAAAATATGCTCTACTTGGTCAGTAGAGTGCACTGTTACATTTTTTTCAGTTCCACATGTAACACTATTTTTACCATTTAAAACAAGCCTGTCGTTTACATTAATATTTACAGATGACAGAATTATCTCCAAAATTTTATCTGGCTAGGCTGGCAGCCTTCATCTATCTTCACAGGCATGATACATTTTTTTGCATTTATCTTGAGGCCATGACTTTGGCATCAGTCATTAGTTGCTGTAAGACCCTCTTGCAGTATGCTAACATCATTTGGGTTGTCTCAGAAAACACAGCCAGGAAACGTCACCAACAAGAACAAGTAGATGAATCCTTTATTAGAAAATGGCAATACACGTAAAAACAAGCGCTTTCGCTCGGTAAAATACCGAGCTTTTTCAAGTCATTTGGGGAGTCAATAACAGCATCCAACTTACAGTCATCTGCAAACTTTGTCAGCCACAGGCCTTTTGTCTTTGCCTGGACCTCTGAGTAGATACCAAACAGCAGGGGTCCAAGTACAGATCCCCAGGGAACTCCACTTGGGACGGGTCTGCTATCAGAGGTGGAGGTGTCTATTTTGACCTTGAGGGTACTGTCTGTGAGCCAGTTGGCCATGGATCTGATGACATAGGGGCTTACACCAAGTTGTGTTAGGTTTTTGATGATGCCCACGTGGGGGATCGTGTCAAAGGCCTTGGCCAAGTCAAGTTAAGCTGTATGCACTGACTTTCCCTCATCCAGGGTCTTGGTGACAATCTCAAAGAAGTCAACCAGGTTTAACAGGCAAGATCTGCCCTTGACAAATCAAAAAGTACAGTTTTGTACCTACCATAAATGCAGATGTTCGAGTGGTTATGCTGCTGCAGTCATCACACACGGGTTAGTTGGCCTGAATTCCAAAGCCTTGGTCTGGCGTCGGTTGTTGTCGCTTCTTCCCTGACGTCAGTGTGGCAGGGGTATAAAAGAGGCAGCAGACGCCATTTTCTTCAGTTTTTCTTGCCCCAGATGTCAGGTGTCTCAAACTAAGAAGGCAAAATAAGAAGCTTGCAAAACATACCTTAGTGCAAAACAATGGTACTAGTTGTAAGCAAATACACCATATAGACATGCATCCCAAAGGGTTGAAGTACATGGAGGTATAAGAAAAGCCTTGTTAGGCAGAGGGGATGGAGGGAGGGTAACCTGGACTGCAGCAGCATAACCACTCGAACATCTACATTTATGGTAGGTACAAAACTGTACTATGTTCATCGTGCTTTGCTGCTGCAGTCATCACACTTGGGTAGAGTCCCAAAGCTATGGTTGGGTGGTAGGAGCTAAACTGGGTTAGGTGCAGCCAAGATGCCCTGCAGAACTGCAGTGGCAAACCCAGCTCTGGTTTTTGAGTATAGAGGAAGGTGGTAATGCTTGGTGAAGGTGTGCACTGAACTCCAGGAAGCTGCCTCCAGAATGTCCTTTGTTGGGACTATGCGGAGGAAGGCTGCTGAGGTTGCTGTGGCCCTGGTAGAGTGAGACCTAATACTAGCAGGCACTGCTTTCCCGTGGTGTGAGTAGCAAAAGTGGATGAAATGTGCTATCCATTTGGAGATGGCCTGTTTTGAAATAGCCTTTCCTTCTGAGCCTGGTGCATAGGATACAAGGAGTTGGTCAGATTTTCCTGAAGGCCTTTGTCTTGTCCAAATAGTAACGTAACTGTCTGTGAATGTTCAAAGAGTGAAGGAGTCTTTCTCCTTTATTCTGTGGGTTTGGATAAAAGGTGGGCAAGTGTATGGTCTGATTGAGAGCCACACTGGATACTACCTTTGGCATGAAGAAAGTGTTGGTGCGTAAAGATACTCTGTCCTGATGGAAAATGATGAAAGGTTCCACTGCCATAAGTGCCTGCAGTTCTGAGACTCTGTGTGCTGAGGTGATGGCCAGCAGCAGGGCTGTTTTCCATGACAAGTATTGAAGCTCTGCTGAAAAGGCTGGTTCGAAAGGAGGAAGTGTTAACTTTTCCAGAACAAAATTTAGATCCCAAGTTGGAGTAGGTGGTTTTCTGGGGGGTCTTATATTTTTTGCCCCTCTGAGAAACTGCCTTAGCAAAGGATGAGAGAAAATGGGAGGAACCGTATCATATTGAGCTGAAATGGCTGAAGCATGGATCTTTATGGATGAGAAGGAAAGGCCTTTGTGTAGCATCTCAGTTAGATATTGGAGTATGTGCGGAATATTTGGGATGGCAGGATTTAGGCTTCTGGACTGGCTCCATGCACAAAATCTTTTCCATTTGTCTGAGTAAGTTTTTTCTGGTGCTGGGCCTCCTGGCCTCCAAAATGACATTCTGGACGTCCTTTGAGAGAAGTGTTGTTTGATAATTTAAGGTATTTTCCATGCAGATAGATTTAAGGTCCTTAGTTGACTGTGAAGGATCTGAGAGTTTTGTTGGCTTAACAGCAGAGGGAATTGAAGTAAGATCCATGGAGGGCTATGAGCCAAGTTTCGTAGTAGTGGGTACCAGTGTTGATGTGGCCAGTCCAGAGCAATAAGGATCACCTGTGGTCTCTCTGATCTGGTTTTCAGTAATACCTGGGTCAGTAGAGGCAGAGGTGGGAAGGCATAGACTGACAATGCTGTCCAACTGAATGATAGGGCATCCACTTTCCAGGCCAAGGGATGGTAAGTCCTTGTACAAAATCTTTTTAGCTGGCAATTGTTGGTTGAGGCAAACAGATCTATGTCTGGTGGTCCCCACCTTTGAGTTATCATTGAGAATACTTGTGGGTGTAGTTTCCACTCGTGAGGGTCTGTCAAATTTCTGCTTAATTTGTCTGCCAAAATGTTTTCTTTTCCTGGCAGGAATTGTGCTTGCAGCTGTACTTGGTAAGTTAATGCTGTGTTCCACAAGTCCATTGCCTGTCTGCATACTGGGTAGGAGTGCTTTCCTCCTTGTTTGTTTATATACCACATAACTGTGGTGTTGTCCGTCCTTATTATTAGAAGTTGTCCTGGATGCAAGAGGTCCTTGAAGGCTGTTAATGCATTTTTTACAGCTAGCATCTCCTTTTGATTGATGTGTAGATGCCTTTGGTATGCAAACCATTTGCCCTGTATGCATCGTCCTGCCATGTATGCACCCCAGGCGTAGTCTGATGAATCTGTTGTCAAGGTTTGGTTTGCTGGAGGTGAGACAAAAGGAAGGCCCTTGTTTGCTTGGCATGCGTGAGCCCACCATAGAAACTCTTTTTGAAGGCAGGGAATGAGAGTTATACTTGCTTCAAGGCTGTGTCTGTGTTGGGACCATACACTTTTTAGGTACCATTTTAGTTTTCTCATATGCAGCCTTGCATATGCAATTAGTTGAATGCAGGATGCCATGTACCCCAATGCCTGCAGGAATTTCCTTGCAGTGAGCTGGGTAGAAGTTGCCATCTTTTTGAAGTACTGAGCCAGTTGTTTTTGTTTGTCTGGCGTGAGGTAAGCCATCTGGGCCATTGTATTCAAGCTGGCACCCAGAAAAATTATTTCTTGTGAGGGTATTAGTTTTGACTTCTTTTTGTTTACTGTCTACCCTAGGCAACTTAGCAACTTTGTTACAAATGCCAGATGCTGTAGTAGGATGTCTTTGCTGTCCGCTTGGATCAGGCAGTCGTCCAGATATGGATAAATTTGTATTCCTCGCTGTCTGCAGTATGCAATTACTGATGCCAGGCATTTCGTGAATACTCTGGGCGCAGTAGATAAGCCAAAGGGCAATGCAGAGAATTGATAATGCGTTGTGCCTGCCAAAAATCTGAGGTATCTTCTGCAATCTTGTCTGATATGGACATGCAGGTATGCCTCTTGGAGGTCCAACGTTACCAGCCAAGACTCCTTGCCCAACATGGGAAGAAGCTGCTGTAGTGTGAGCATTTTGAATTTGGGAATGTCCAGGTACGTGTTTGGAATTGAAACATCTAAGATGGGTCTCCAGGCTTTGTCCTTTCTTGGTACTAGAAATAGTCTTGAGTAAAAACCTTGACCTTGCTCTTTTGCAGGTACCTTTTGAATTGCTTTCATGTTCATGAGAGCTGAAATTTGCTTTTGTGCCTCTGCCCATTGGTTTGTTGGCAGATTTGGCATGCCTTTAATCCGTGGTAAAGTGTGAAAATGAAATCTGTAGCCTCGGGTAATAATGTCCAGAACCCATTTGTCCTTTGTTATGATGTGCCAATTTTGTGGGAAAAGAGCCAGTTTTCCTCCTAGAGGTGTTGCCTGGGCAATTTTGCTTGGCAGGCGAAGAGGAAATCATTGAGTTTGTTTTCTGAAGGGTTGAGATCTGTCGTCTCCCCCTCTGAGTTGTTGTTTGCCATTGTCTAGGCCTGAAGGTACCTTGTGCCTGTCCTCTGCCCCTAGGGTGTCTGTACCTGCCCCTTTGGGGTCTGTCTGAAGCAGGAAAGGACCAGTTTTTTGATGGCCAGTTTCTGCTGAAGCGAGGAGGTTGTACCTGTAAGAAATCTTTAACTGTTTACATTGATTTTGCCTTTTCTTCCATCTTTTTTAAAACTTCCTCTGCTTTGACACCAAATAACGCATCCTTTTGCAGTGGAGCATCCAGTAACTTTGCCTTGACATGTTCTGGTAAGGTCTGCTCTTTTAGCCAAGCATGTCTACGTATTACAGACCCTGTGACTGCTGCTCTACATGAGGCCTCCAAAGAATCAAAACCACACTGCAAGGTAGGTTTTCCCACTTATTCTGCTGCATGCAACAAATCTTGCATCCCTTTGTAATCTAGTTGATCTGTTTGAAGGATCATTTTCTGTTTTAACTGAGTAAGCAAGTACTGCTGGTATTTAATCATGTGGAATTGGCAGTTTAATGCCCTCATGGCCAAAGTGGCAGAGGTATACACTTTTCCCCCCCCATCTTTCTAATGCCCTGGAATCTCTTTCCACAGGTAGTGGATTCTTAGCAGTAGAGGCCTTAACCCCATTGGGACCCTGGGAAATGGTTTCCGGGTCTGCAGCAGGGCTTTTATACAAAAACTTGTGAGAGTCAGGGACTCGATAGTATCTGTCTGGTTTAGGTGGTGCAGGAGGTAAGGAATCTGGATTTAGACTGGATTCAGTGTAGACATCATCCAGAATTTCTAAAACAGGAGGAATGGCTAGGGGTCTATGCTGAGGTAGAAGAAGAAACTCACTGAGTCTTTTCTTGGAGTCAGAGTAATCTTGTCCTTCCCAGTGGAAATGCTCTCTCATGGTGTGCAGGGTTTCCCCAAAAAGAGAAGTCTTCAGGGGGGGAAACAGAGGGAATAGACTCCTCAGCATCTGAGTCTTCATAGAGAGGGAAGGGGTAATCCTATTCCTCAGAGTCTGCTGAGGAAATGGATTCCTGGTCAGAAGGAGGTAAATCTTCCTCCAGTCTAGGCCTTTTGTCAGGAGGGGGCTGGGAACCTCTGATAAGGGTAATCAGGTCCTCCGCCATTTTAAGCATCTGTTTTTTTAGGCATAGGGGCCTGTGTGGGAGTCTGTGGACCCGGTTTCTTAACCTTAGGAAGCTTAGCATATGACTTAATGGAGAGAGTAGTCGGTTTAAAGATGCCTTCTGAAACCGAAGGCCTGTCCATAGTCTCTGGATCGCCACCAGGGCTGGCGTCTGCGGGCTGAGGAGGAACCGGCTCCAGTGTCCCAGTAGATTCTGACTGAAAGGTAGTCGTATTTTCTAAGTCTGCAGTAGTCAGGGGCTGCTTAGGCGCCTCACTGAATACCGAAGATCTGGCGGCAGGCCTAACCAAGACCTCAGAATCTGGTCTAGGTCTAGGCTGCCGGTCTTTGTCCTTGCGTTTTTTAAACATAGCGGTTGTCGGAGGTTCCGACGCCATAATGTAGTTGAATTTTCTGCCAAAATAATGTCAGGCGGTATCAGCCCGACACTTAATAGTGCATTTATTGAACCTAGCGCAAAACCGACAACCAGAAACGTTGCGGTCTGGGCCTAGGCAAGGAATACAATAAGAATGAAAATCCTTATGAGGTATTTGCTTCCCACAAGAAATACAATTATTAACTTTGTCTGACATCGGTCTGAGGCAAGAAAAGTTTCCCCAACGGGGTACTTAGCTTTATAGAAGACTTCGGCTGAAATTCTGTTCGAAAATCTCAGGAGCTGGTCGACCGGCACTTGCGAACTGCTTCTGCTTCGGGCACTGTGCGGCAAGAAAGACTGAAGAAAATGGCGTCGGCTGCCTCTTTTATACCCCTGCCGCACTGACATCAGGGAAGAAGCGACGACAACCGACGCCGGACCAAGGCTTTGGAATTCAGGCCGACTGCGGGACCACCTGATGGCAGGATAACCCAAGTGTGATGATTGCAGCAGCATAGCACGATGAACATCTGGGTGGGGTCAAGTGCTTGGAGACTGCCTATGTTCTTGTTTATGAGATCCATATTAATACGCTCCATGGCTTTACAGATCAGACTTATCAAGCTAATGGGGTGATACTTTCCAGGGTCAGTAGTGGCACTACCTTTGTGCAAGGGGATAACAATGGCAATTCTCCACTCTGCTGGAATTAAGTCTGTACTTAGGCTGAATAGGGTGCTCAATGGCGAAGCCAGTTCTTGCTGAAGGTGGTGCAGAAAACAAGCTGGGATACTATCAGGTCCCATGGAAGCTGTGTTCTTTGCCTTGGATAGGGCCTTTAACACTGGATCTATAGAGGCGTCAGGTGCAGGACAAGTATCGAGGATGGTGAAAGGGCCTTTGAGGGAGACGGGGGGGGGGTGAGGTCTGCACTGAACCTCTGCTAGCAGGTTGGCTAAGTCAACGGGATCAATGTAAGTGACACTGTTAAGTACTAATATGGAACAAACCTGGGCCTTGTCATGGAGGTTCCTGACATAACTGAAGGTGGCTTTGTGGTTTCCCTTTTTTTCAGAGGCTAGTTTCGATTCATAATTGGCTTTGGAGGTTTTCACTAGTGATCTAATGTGAATGTTGAGGCTAAAGAGGGAGTTTTCCAATTTGGAATTTGTTCCTTTTTACCCTTGGACAACAATTTCTTCCTTTTTTTGTAAAGCCTGTTGCTAGAGGATGTCCACCAAATAGGTTTGTGTTTCCTTGAGGTGCAGGATTTTGTTCTTTTGGGTATGGCTGAGTCCATGCAGTTGTACAGGTGCTTGTATACTGCAGTAACATACTATTTCAGCATAATTGTCTGCATCCTCTGAGGTGGGCGGTGGAGTGGAGCTACAGATACCCTCCCTCAGCAGGTTGTAGTCACCTTTTGAGAAGTTTTTGAGGTTGATTACAGCTGGTGGGGGGGTTGGGTGGGATAGAAACTTTGAACGAGACAGTTCAATGATCTGATCTCACCAGAGAAGCATACTATGGGAGTGGTGCAGCGGTCGCACAGACATCGGCATCTTCCAGTGCAAGCCTCCAGTGACTGCATTTTCAGGTTAAGGCTCCTAGCATTTAGCAACATGACCTTCAATTTGTTTTTTGACAGATCTTTTATGTTGGAAAATGTGTCTTTGGGATATTACCTAAATAAGGCACAATGGGGGAAGCGACAGCCTTGGCCAGGATCCGGAATCCCAGTGGTGACAGGCGGAGGCCATCTCTGGCAAAGCAACGAGGCCCGTCAACCATGTCATCCCAGGCAGACACTGGATCCCCTTGAAATGACACCAGAAACTAAGCCAATTGTTGAAGTCAATTATTTTTTGTTGATATTGTGGTAACACTCTTGGTGAAGATAGTATGCTGCTTAGGGCTAGGGTCATAACTGCCTAGGACACACACTCTGAGAGCTCAATCATGTCTCTCTTCATATAGTCCAGAGAGGTACTTCTCAAGTCATTCACACCAGCATGGACAATGACACAATCATACTTGTACTTGTGGAGAGACTTAAGTGTATGTGTGCATGACGTGGCAGATGCTGGCACCAGACAGACAACTGACCGTCAAGCTTGGCAAGGGGGACATCGGTGTGTCTCGCAACTGAATCGCCAATAACTAGTATGTTTGGTTTATTGCTATGCCTTCTGGGCTGTGATGGTTTATTGTTTTGCCATACGGACTTTGCGAGACACTGGTGTGTTTTCTGCTGTTTGTGATGTGTGTGGAATGTTTGTGAGTGTGTTTTGAAGGTCTCTAGTGACGCTGGTTTCAGGTTCATGCTGCAAAACATGTGTCTTCATTACTATGATGATGAAATGCTTATATTGGAAGCATTTCCTGTTTAGGTTTTACTCATTTGCATAACAGTTTGCTTTGGTCTTTGTTAATCTGCACACAGAAGCTGGACCTGTTGAGATATCTAACCAAAGTAATACAACCCAAAAGAAAAATAATAACTACAAGGTGCTGCAGAGACTTAATATTACTTAGAATATTATGACCATCAAGCGAAGATAAAACATGTTTTTTTCTGACCCTGATGATCCACTAGGCTTGGAGTTTTTCCTTCCCATAAAGGGGCCAAGTCATACCTGAACTACTGGCCAGTAAATTACTGGTCCGCAATGAGGAAGTGCTTCCATATATTTCTTAAAAAGAACAGGATTTGTAGCTTTCCTGACCCAGACTAGGCACTGAAGGATAACTACAATTTAAAACTAAAAAAATATTTTCTTAAACTGCTCTACTGCTTTTCAGCTTTCAAATCTTGATAGAATTCAAATCTTGATAGAATCAACTTACCATGCACATGTCTGCACAGTTAAACTCACTCACTGTGCTCCATAGGAAATATCTGCCAGTGTGGTTTCTAAGTGCACACCAAAAGTGATGCCCTTCTTTGGGTAGATTTCTCTGTTCTTTGCATTCATATAACCACGAAGTTGGTATACATAAGTCCAGGTGTGTGTGTGTGTGCTGCTAACACAGGAATAGTGCAAGGGGCTAGCCCCAGCAAAAACTGTTAACATTTTTTTTCGCATTGATTTAATTTCTGAAGCAGTTGTACTCAATGTGTTGGTTTCTTGAAGACTTGTACCTCAATGAGTCATAGTGGACAGGTTTTTTTTTTTTTTTTTAACATATTCAATATTCTAGCCAGCAGTAATTCTTCTGCATATTTCTAAACCATTAATATAATTTTGTGCTAGCTCATCAATTAATGGACTGATATACTGGCATGATTTTGTTTTACACCTAAATTATCTTCTTCCAAACATGCAGTATATGACAAAGTCCCTGATATCTTATCGCATTAAATTACTTAGAGAGGTAGTTAATCTACGCAGAATGCATCCGTACTTGTTTTTCCATAACTTACTCTGACTTTTATTAATATCAATTGGCCTATCACTCACATTTAGTAATCATCTATGATTAATAATTTATACCCGAAAATTTAGCACTGCTTACATACATTCCATAATTATTTGTAGTACCAGAATTTGTAAACAGCGATCCAATTCATTTTGATGACACTGCAAATGTCTGGTGTAGATTCACTTTCCCTCTTCACTGACTTTCACTGTGACATAGTGAGGAAACAGATGACAAAACAGACAGCAAAAAGGACATAAAATGATATTTCACTGACATCAAAACGGGCTTGGACAGACACTGGCAATTCAGATATAGACAGGAACCAAAGAGAAAAATACTTTTTTTCTTTATATGTGGTATTCGTGCAGTTGGATTTAAGGGAATAAAAGCAAATTGAGAAAAAGAAATGGCATTTGGGTGTAGTCACCTCTTAAAATCAGTATCAATACAGATTCATGAAGGGTAGGTCTCATTAGAGACTGCATCAAGGCACTCAGTGGACATACTGTATTTTGGGTTTATATAGCAAACAATTTATCTTTATTTGTCAAATGGGGCAACCAGAAAGCTGGAGAGGGGTGAAAGAATGGTTAGACTTACAGACAGCTGACTGACTGAGACAGTGAAAAGATATCATTCAGAAAAAAAGCATCTACCCCAGGCTGGCCATTAGTAGGATGTAGAAGGAATCACTTCTAGAACCACCTCTAGTGTATTTGTGCTGAACATCACCAAATGAATTCACAATGTCACTTCATTCACTATAAATACGACTGACGCCATGGTTGATAAAGTAATGATTCTGGAAAGGACTCTGGACAGACTAATGAAGAAACCAGAGAAGTACTTTATTAGAATGAACCCCAACAGGCAAGTGTAAGTGAAGCATGAACCCCAACAGGCAAGTGTAAGTGAAGCAGTACCCTGGAGTCCTGTATGTTTTCATTCCAAGGATTTTGATGACTGTGTGTCTTTGTGTACTGCAGCCATGTGAGCATATATGGGTCTGAAGAAGAAATATGAGTAGTAGTAGTGCCTTGAGTCAGGCACTCCTGGCAAAATCAGAGCAAAGAAGGATATTTTAGTAATCATCACACCCATGATGGAGTTTGGCAGTCAGTGTGAGAGAATAACAGCTAAAGCTAAAAATGAGCAGTGAACTAAGATGGGGCTGCAAATGCTCTGCCAACGTGTAAGGCCCTTATGTGAGTACTAAGTGAATTCTGTGGTGTAGTTATAACATAAACATTAAACTAGTGGATGGGTTCCAGAAAGGGATACACAGATGATACAGGAGATGGAAGTGTTCAGGTACAAACACAGCTGGAGTTCCTAACCCTACACATATGACCCTCAAAGACACAGCTGGAGTGGTGTTGATGGATGAAAAGTGGACAAAGCAGGCTTTGATTTTTTGATTTACAACAATATAGGCTTAAAACGTAACTAAAATCCTACCAGGTTTGGTTAGGGTAATTACATTATCAGGCTCTACAGATGATTTTAAGTACAACAATGTACTGTCCCAGAAAGGAACAGGACAGCTAGATACCAGGAGTGTAGTATGTAAAGGGGGCTACTGGAGCAGTGAAAGGAATAGACAGTGGCTTGCTTTCAAATTCTATGTCCGGTTCTTTTGAGGACTGTGCACACTGTTGTGTGTGTAACAAAGCATACATGCATATGACCATGCTATGTTAAGGGTCTATGTCATAAAACCGAAAAAGCAAACTCACCAAAGCTCACATGAGTGAGTAATCAAAAACTCAGAATTGGTATTGTGGGGGGCTGCGCCAGCCCCCCCCCCCGCTAAATATATATTCCTACTTCGAGATCGCACTACAGTGAGGAAAGGGCAAATATTCCAATCTTCACTGTACTGCAATCCCAAAATACCAATTTTGAGTTTGATTATTCACTCATGTGAGCGTTCGAGTCTTTGCTTTTTCATCGTTCTAAAGTAAACCCTATGTTAAGTGTTGTACTACCATCTTTCATACTGTTCAACACTGACAATATTAGTTGCATCTACATGTAACAAGATAGTCTACAACAGCTTGTTGGCACTGAAGTGCACTGCTAAATAAATAATTGACTGAAGAATGCTATCCAAAAACTTTTATTCCATCCATAGCTTTCGGGAAATACCCTTCATCAGTGCAAACTACATTGGTATTGGAATCACTCAATAAATAATATAATTAAAATCACATGACACAACCTTCCTCATTAAAGCAATACTAACAATTATCAAAATATAATTAGTTTACACAATAAAAGAGATTATTTAACTTCTATGAAAGAATTTTTGCAAGATGAAATAATTTATAATAAAACTGGTATTTCTGGTGTCTCTAAGTGTACACAACAAGTGAATATGGCTATCTGTGAGCTACAGACTAATAATAACATTTCACTTGATTTGCTCAACTATTTCAACACACCATGTCCTGTTACCCCAATACTTTATGATTTACCAAAAATCCATAAAGATTTGTATCACCCTCCGATGAGACCGATAGTATCTGGTCGAGGCTATGTGACGGAATCTATTTCTTTATACCTACAATCTATTTTAAGTAAATATTTGAGGAAGATTATGAGATATATTTGTGACACTGGTGATTTTTTTTACTAAACTGTTTGAATGGCATAATGATAAACAATATAAGCACTTTATATTCGCTACTTTAGATATTAAGTCATTATTCACTATGATTCCCAATCAATATGGCACTGATGCCATAAGAGTTTTTGAACTCCTCCTCATATAACTAACAATTTACCCAGGGAAAGGAAGTGGTCAGCCAACAATCTCAATAAACCACACGGAAGCACTCCGAACCCACACAAGTGGGGTGCTTCACACCCCCCAAATAACTATGCCAACTCTGAGATTGCACTATAGTGGGGAAAAGGGCAAACTTCCAAATGTTGGCCAACTGCTTCCTTTCCCTGGGTTTGTCAGTTATGTGAGGAACTGTTTAAATGAAGATTCGGTGTTTTCAGCTCAGTCTTTTCATCTTTGGGTATGTTGGCTTACACACACAAAGGCACACATATTATTCTGCAATAGAATACCAGCATGTCACACTTAAAGACATTTTCAAAGCAAAATGTATGTGAGTAAGGAATAAGCATACAGCTTAACTTATATTTTTGAAATGATTTACAGATTAAGCACTGCTCCTTGTTACAAAGTATACAAACTGAGTTACAGTGGTAACATGCTAACTGAATAAATTATTTCTCATATTACACTTTGTTGACAATGTTCAGGATATACTACTCATGAAAATGGAAACAAAATAATAGTTTCTGTATTCACTGGTGAAGCTCTTGCCTTGCCCTTTGTGGTTCCTTAGATACAGAGGAGAGCTGTAAATATCTACCAGTAAGTGAAATTCCATACTTTGGACGGTCTATAATGTGAGATGTACTGCTACAGAAACATATTTTATTGGATTACAGTTCATTTCCTATTTTAACTATGGTCTGTCAAATATTTACAGACCCACCTTTATGAAGATATGACAATCTGTGACCAGTGGTCCCTTGGTGATCTTCTTGAATTTGTCACAGATATCAGGGAAGTTTCTGGCTTTTAAGATTTCATCTTGGTAGTGCTTAATTAAAGTCAAGGCCACACGAAAGACTATTTTAGATCCCTCACAAAACATGCAGTCCCAGATTCGAAGAACAGTCTGTGGTAAATAATTTGAAAAAGAAAAATACATGTTACAATTCCAGTTGACATAATATGACATTAGTAAGTGTATAAATCAAAAATTATGTCTTAGTCTGGATTTTCTGGTGAAATAAGCAACAACTGCTGAAACATCTGAAGTACCTTTTTAAATCATGTCACATTTTAAGTAATCAGAACTAAAGGATGACATGCAAATTTTGTGTAAAACCATTTGGGGTCAGTCACACAAATGTCTGATATCATCCTTGCTACACAGCAATGTCCCAAACACTATTCTGATGTTCAGCATTAAGAAAGTGACAAGAAAAATTCTGTAGAGTGGATGGACAACTTTCTAGATACCAGTGACTTGCTAGACACAACATGCCTTTACACAAAAAAAGTTGTTGTTGTTCTTTGACATTCATACTGGAAGATGAGGAGAACATGGTGAATATTTCCTGGACTTCAGCAATGCCTAGGCACTGGGGAAAATGAAGGTATGGGACTTGTGCAGTTAACAGGGAAATGGTACACAGATTAGAAGTGGAAAACAGTGATAAAACTGAAACTGACTAAGGAGAAAAAAATGAACAGCATAAGGCAACAGGCCTCAAAATAAAGGCCATACTTGTTCAGCATATCTGCATCCATACAACACACAGACTGGAGAATATGGTCAGTTACTTGCAATTGCTAAGGTGCAGTACTCAATAGCAGGGAAGTAAAAGCTTTACTTAGTACTTCCCCTGGTTACAACACAGCTATGAATTACTGTAAAGAAAGTCATGCACTTTTGATAGGGAAATGGACTTGGAAGTTTGGAAGGTGATTTGACTGAGGAGGAAGAAAGATCTGGGAGAGATGTAAGTGACTACCCCCCTGAAAAACACAAACTTGCAGAATAGGATGGACAGGATGTAAAGAATACACACATAGTACTGAGATGCATACTGAGGAATGTGTGCTCTAAGTGATTAGATCCATTTTTCCACTGTACAGAAGAGTGCAAAGTGACTACCCCCCTGAAAAACACAAACTTGCAGAATAGGATGGACAGGATGTAAAGAATACACACATAGTACTGAGATGCATACTGAGGAATGTGTGCTCTAAGTGATTAGATCCATTTTTCCACTGTACAGAAGAGTGCATGGCATGGCTACTTGCAACTTATGGTGTACAGCTCTAGAAGTTTGTGCGCCATAAGAACATAAGACTGCCAGAGAACAAGGAACTCTGATTTAGGGAAATACCAGGTCCTATACTGATTACAGATAAGTGACAGAAGAAACACAGGTAAAGCAAGCTTTCCAGAATGTTTAATTGGGGCTTGGAATAGATGGTCAATGACGGATGTATAGATTCTAGAAGCAAGTGAGCACACTCATCAGACCACAGGTTTTCTTGCCTTGGAAATGTGTATGCTTGTCAAAAACAATCTAAGCACAAGAACACAAACAAGCTTCTTTTAAATTTGAATACTATATTTGTCACGTGGTTCAATCCATCCAATCAAAAGTTACAAGAGTATCTGACATCAGACCATTCATAACATTCATTCACAGACAGCTCATTCACTGAGCAGCCTCACTGTATAAAACTGCATACAGAAAGTGCATAAAAAAACAACTTTAAAGAGTATTTAAATATTGGCATTTTTAACTAATTTTAGCAGTGAGAAAGCACTGTTAGTGTACAACAGTTTGTTTTTATTCAAATTATTTTTTTTTAATCTGTGAGTCTATGCCTAGATTGTTTCTGGTACTATCCTGTGACTTCTGTAGCATGGATTTACTCATTCATAACACAATATGTATGTTAGTGAAGTTGTTCTTCAAATAGGAAAGGCACAAAACAGCAGAGCAAGAATCAGCCTCACGCACATAAAGACACATGCACACGCATGTATGTGAAAACAATGACCTAGGCAGACTAAACAATAAGAGACAGAAAAATAAGGACAGAAAGGGTAAGTGTCAGAAATCAGTAGAAATCAGTCTGGTCTCTGTCAATGAGTCAACCCTTAAAGGAAAACTCCACATGGAGCTCAAAATTTGCTTTACTGTATCTCTGTATTCTGAACTATTTAAGGCATCAAAATCATTTGTCCAAGTGTTTTGCATTATATTTTAGCATGCTTTTCCCACAAAATGGACACATTATGAGGCCTACCATATTACCTTGATCTTATTTTATACTGCTCCAAGAATTCATTACAAGTCTCCTTTATACAAGTCATGTTAGACATAAGGAATTCGTGGTGTGTTCCTTCCCATTGACATATAATGGTAGCTGTAAATGTCACATGCATCTTACACACCTTATGGAGCATGACTTCTTGCATTTTTTCTCAGCTTTTCTCATAGGTTCTAGAGCTATTTACAGTAGCTATACTGCTGCAAGAAAAGAAAGTAGCTAAACTGCAAACATTTGTAAGGATACAAATTTGTTGTCTTGTAAGCACTGACAGACCCTTCTCCCACAGGGAAAGTCTTAGCCCCCAGATGACCTCCACCCACATACCACCCAAACTCCTCTTCACCCACTGTCCTCCTGGAATTAAAGGACCACTATTAGCAGAAAGTAAAAAAAAAGAAAGCATTTGCGTCTTGACATCAGTTTCTACACAATCCAGACCTGCCTCGTAGCAGAATAAGTAGTTATTTTTAGTTTTCATTTTTTTTAAACTTTAATGCTCTCATGGTGAGCAGACCTATTGATATGATCTTCTTTGCTTGGAAAAATATAATCTGCCTGCAATGGATTAAGAGAGCAGAGTTGATGAGATTAATTTGTTCTAGTCTCACCAATTGGATAATAATTTCATTCATTTAGAATGGAAGCAGTGTGAATGTTGCTCAAGTTTGAAAATCCTAACTAAAATTGCAAAAACAAAGAAATAATAGAGATAACAATATTTTTAAAAAGTGAAAATTTGAGTGTTTCATGCTCCATCTTCCTTCCAATTTACCTTCCCTGAGTCAGATGGAGTACCATATTTCCCAACTCGTAAAACTTGGCTAATTAGTGAAGTCCCCTCTGTGTTTAATCAGGTTTCTTCACTGACTACAAAAAGCTCTGTAGGTTTATGGTCTAAGGGAAGGGAAAGAATGCAGCTATAAATAGCACACAATAAAACATATGAGCATTTTTACACTGAACAGCTTTATGACCCCTGTAATTGGAGGAAAAAGCTTCATGTACCCTACTGTGTACATTTTGCCTGGCAAGAAATATTCAAATTTGACAAGTGAACTGACGTAAGAACAAGGGAGAGAAATTCCTAAATAAGCTATCATGATATTTATTCAGCTCAACATAGTATGACGTAGGGAAATCGACTAAGATAGAAATATCACAGAAGAGAAAACCTGCTAAATCATACTTTTTTGTGGGGTCAATCTGCAGGAAGGAAATATAATCCGAGGAAAAGAAATATTGTTTAGTGTGTAGTTGTGCTTTAAGACTTTCATATTAGGTACTAAAAATGTCTGCTGTTATTGTGTATTAAAAACAAAATAATATCTTTATTAATTAGCTTATATTTTGTTATAAAACACACTAAAAGAGAAGTAAACTATCAACCTGTCTTGGTAAGTTAACTACTTAGCACACACCCCAGTGTCTTTGGGAGGTGCTGCAGCCAACATGAACCAGATCATACTACTTTGAAGCAGGCTCATCTGAAACATGTAATCTGGAATAATCTTCTGACTCTCCACTGTTTGCAGTTCTAGTCTTCCATCTCCATTATCCTCAGATGTCAGGTAATGCAGGAGAAATGAGTTGGTGCGGATGGGCTTCATGGTTGTTGAAAAACTGGGAGGGTGACAAAAAGAGCATGAAAAATGTCTGAACTCCATTACACAGTCTCGTCTCATATTACCCCATTTGTTTGACTTCTGAGATAACTGCATACTGAGGAACAGCTCAATTTCAGCTCTCCCAGTATGAAAATACAAACTTAGAAAAGAGAGCCAGTGAATTTTTCCTTTTCAGTAAATTTCCGTTACTGGCTGGTAAGCGCTTTGCCTGGATGCCAGCAAAGAAGACATTTAGAGAATCTTAAAGAAAATCAATCAAAAAAGGTGAAGAGAAAATACACTGACTGGGAAGAATCCTGCAGCTCTTCAGCAAAAAACAGTTTAAGCTCCAGGTTTAGTGCAAGGCATGACTTCCAGTAATATAGAGAGAAAACAAGTCAAATGTGCTCAGAGCTGATGAAAATAAATGACATACTGCAGTATATCAACTCAAACAACAAAAGGCTGGAAAAAAATGGAAGAAGCTTTAGACGTTCAGATGAGCTGACAAAACTACAAAAATCAGAGTCCGAAATGAAGAAAATGCTGAGTATGACTGCTCAAGAAGAGATGTTTCAAAAAATGGTACAATTAGAGGGCAGAGCAAATAGGGATTTTCTGCTGTACCCGAGAAACCATAAGGAACATACTGTATTAATTTTATGAAACCACAAATAAGCAACTGGACTAGTATTCCACAGCAGGAGTTGTTAACTGAAAGGGCACACTGTAAACTCCAAACCTGGTCATGAGAAAGCAGCCAAGACCTCTAATGGTAAAGATGCAATCCTAGCAGTGGAAAGAGTTGATCCTGACAAAACTGTGGCAGAAGGATAAAGTACTAAAAGTTGCAAAGTGTTGTAGAAAATGATTACTCACTGTACACCAAGCAGAGTCGAGATTCATGCTGTTGTATCCAGCTATCTTGAGAATATTTTTTTGATGCAGAACACATTATGGAGGAAATACAAATGTTTACCCAACAAAAAGTGAGGTCTCAAACAGAAGGGGATTTTGCTCCTTATTCTTCTGATAAAGCTCATAGAGACGACTATAACAGTAAAATCTTTTCCAATGTTCCAAAGGAAAATGCTTGAGAGACAAAAAAGCACAGCAGCTGACTAGAAGGGGTCTATGTTCAGCTACTAAATACCAGAAAATTGAACCACAAAACAGTGAAAGTAAAACAGTGAAATTGACAATTATCGAACAATGGCAACATAGAAAAATAAAGCATCGAATGGCCATAGTCCGCTAACATCGCACACACAACCAACCATGGTGTGGGCTGCACACCCCACCTCAACCCCCTCCCTAACTATTTATACCAACTCCAAGATCGCACTACAGTGGGAAATAGGGCAAATTACAAAGGTTACCCTGCACTTACATTATGCATCACGTTACTTCCTGGTTGATGACCAAATATGGCTATTTGATGTAGTTTTTTTTTTCTTCATACTGCCGTTGTTTGATAATTCTCCCTTTTTCTATTTTACATTCATTATTTCATGGTTCGAGGCTTTTAAAATTCGGTAGCTGAACATGGATCCGACTAGAAGAACCAGAATAACATTGGAAATGAACTAGAAAACTGGAGTTGGTCGATGGACATTAACAGAAAGAAAACCAGCAACTAGGAAATTAATGAATAAATTTGGGAATACAAAGTATCAATTACATCCATGAAATGTGGTGGAACAAGAAAACCTGGAAATACTGGACTTTTTAAAATCTGTTAAGCTTGTAGGGGACTCCAAAGCATATGCCCTATTTCATGTCATTAATGTCTGGAAAGACTATAAGAGGAAAAATAAGGAAACAGGTAATTGTAAGTAAAATAGTATTTGTTCTTAGCAGTAATTTTATATAAAACATGTCATATACTGCATTTTATAAAGTAAAGCTTTTTCAGTTGTTTTTGTGTGTATTTGGGGTACTAAAGTAGAAGGTGCCATTTTCCCCTTCTTTCTTCTTATTCAGTTTTATGAACTGTAGGCACTGCAATGTATAAGAAGAAAGTCTGGACAAAACAGCATGTTATAAATTAAACTGATATGATTGTTCTTACTTTTGCTTAGGGGAATGACTGGATTAAGACCCTTGGCTTATCTAATACGTTTTAAGGGGAAGCAAGTAAATAAAACATCACTAAATATAATAACATGTTTTCCTTTAGCAAATAAATGTTTACAGTGCAACACCAGAAGCTTGTAGCTGAAGACAACTGGGTATCTGGTTTTCATGTTTCTGTGGAGACAAGCGGATAAGGGCAGCAAAGCAAAATACATTTTCTTCCAATGGCTAGTAGATAATGTTTTCTGAAAGCATTCATATTGTTTTCTACATCTGGGAAAGTAATAAAGATAAGATAAAAACAGACATCACTTACTGTTTGTAGAAGCACAGGCTTTATCATGTGTCTTATCATGAACAGTCATCATTATAGGCCAATTCAAACTTGTGACTGTAGCTGTCAATCTAGGACAACTGAGGAAGGTTAAACTTCATTATCTGATTATGTACATAGTTGTGTGTGGTTGTGTTAAGCTAATAGGTCCTGGGGTGTTTATTTTTTATTTGAGGGTTTTCATTAAAACAAATATCTTGTAAGATGTAGCATAGGTTCAAATTGGATATGACGAGAAACAACTGTAAAAAAGATCAAGCTGCCGGTGCATTACTGTATGCATTTAACACAAAAGCTGAAACTATACATTTTTTTAAAAAGCTGTTAGATGTAAATCAAATGTAAAGCTGATTGGCAACATATGCTTCATGACTGTATATTGCTTAAGCCATTTTGAGAAAATATGAATTTTTTCATACAAGTTGTTTTTAATGATAAATTTGTGTTAACGTATCCCAGGATTCACTAATCTTCCGTGTAAGACTAAATTAGTCTTACACGGAAGAGCCAGTCTAAGTGTAAGACGGCAGCGCGGCATGCATATTAATGAGGGTGCGCTTCCTCAACTCTAAAACTAACATGGAGCGTGGACAAGTGTAGGGGACATGTCGGACTGCCGATCAGTCCAAAAATCCACTCCCCTGCAAGTTTGAAACACGGGAAATGTCTAGTTACATGAGTGAGTCTGCTCACATGTGTACATTCTAACACTAAACTCCCCATATAGTAAACTCCGTACAAATATAAAAAGTAAAATAATTTTTTTTTTCCATTTCTGATATAGCTGCCCGTATTTGTGCAAATTTGCCCATTGCTTAGCTACAGTTAGCAGTTTAGACACCGAAGAGGATAATAAGAAAAATATATGCAAATTAAGCAAAATAGCGATAGCGTAGTGGTTACAGCCTTCGCACAAAGAGGAGGCATTCCCGGTTCGAATCCCACCACTACACTTTTCATTTCCTGTTGGAAATCTGTATACAAAAATATTTCCTGACATGTATTATTTAAAGTTTTGTAAAAAGCATTGAAATGTTATATGTAGTAGTGAACGAATTTTATATATATATATATATATATATATATATATATATATATATATATAGAGGAAGGTGAAATGGTTATGCATGCTAATGCATGAGTAAATTATTTTAAGCAATGTAAAGCACTGGTAAGCACATTTTACCAGTATTGAGCATATTTATATTTAACTGCTCGTAGCTGAGCACTGCGTTAACTAGCACAATGTCTTTGCGCGGAGCTGCGCATTGCGCAAACCAGCGCAAACAGAACATGTTTGTGTGTAGCTGTGCACCACGCTAACCACGCAACGTTTAGCAACGTCGGGCAATGTCAGGCAATGACGAGCAACGCTGAACATTGGGCAAAGTCAGCTAAACACGGCCACATCTCCTTCACTGTACCTTAACCACTGAGGTCTGGGCCAGTAGGAAAATAAAAAACAGTGACAGGGCTCAAACTCAGGATACTGTGCACTATAGGCACAGTATATAACCACTAAGCCATGACAGCATTTCATAACCATGTACTTTCAGCAGACACATATTTATCAAAGGAATATTAAACATTGCTAACATCAGCTAAGCAGGTGTGCCTACAGCTGAGTTTTTTCCAAACTGGCCAATCACAAATAAGTGCGGTATATGAGGCATATTTAAGCTCCACAGGCAGGAATACTTGCCATAACTGGTTGTAGCTCCCTTCTGCAGTCAGCATGGCCGGGGTTGGAGAAGGCACTCGATTTTGAGTGCAATGTTGGGGCATTGAGGAGACCAAAGTAATGGTTTGGCTCCTTGTCCACAATCACAAGGAAAGACTCCTGCGGGGCCAGTTCCAGGGCACCCAATACAAAACAGAGGCCTGGAACTGTCTAGCTTGTGATCTCACCAGTGCCACTGGTGTTCCTCGGACTGGTGAGCAGGTCAGGCACCATTACTCTGTCCTGAAGCGATGCAAGGAGGATCAACTGGACCAGTGGATCCAGGAGGCCCGTGGGATGGCAAATGCCCCAGTACTGAGTAAGTAGCCATTGTATTAAGTATTTAAGAAATGGTATTCTTGTCTCTACTATGGACAGGTATGTTTCATTATCACTGCATTTACTTCACAGCTGCAGGTGTCTGGGCTATGAATCAGCAAGCCCATGAAGATAGGCTGCAAAGGCTGAGTCACCAGGCGGGTTAGTAATTATTCTGCACGTACTGTTATATAAAATAAATGAGAGAGCCTTCAAAAAAGTGTTTTAACCCAATAAATAAAGGTGTAATAATTCTTTAATAAAGGTATAATTCCTGGAGTGCGTCTGTGTGATTTTCTTTGATATGTTGTTGTACTGTTGCATTTTAGAAATAGTACTGTTGTATTAAGCAGTGTTAGCTAACCCACACTTGGGTAGGCCCATATAAAGTGGATGAAGGGAGTGCCAGTAGCTTTTATGCATATTTACAGCCCTTAACTGTTGGTTCATGCCCAGCATGTACAGGTTAATCTGGCACATGAGTAGCTTGGTATTGTGCTCCCCAGAAATGTCAGTGTGCTGCCAGAAATGTAGGGAGCTGTTAACATATAACTGATAATTTCACCTGAACATATCTAGATAATTATATGAAAGTAGAACTGTCAGTGTACCATCACAGCAGTAGTGTGTGTGAGCAACTCTCAAAATATGTAGCAGTAACATCTGCATCCTGGATAGTTTGTATGTCAGATACAGCTCATGTATATAAAGATCTAGCAAAATCCAATTGCACAATAGAAGGACATTGGTTAGTGTAATAATACATGTAAGGGACATATAACTGCAGTTAATAGGAATGTAGTATAAACTAGAAGGATATATAAGTTGTTAATTGAGCTATCTTTTCCACCCTACTGTATGTGCATAATAAATGCAATTCCACACCTGAATGGGTATGTCTAATCTCAAAACATTTGTTGGAACATATGTCCTATTGGTTTATAAATATTTGCATTCATTTCTATGCATGTGCCCTGTTCAAATACCACAATATTGGTGGCCTGTTGCCATCAATTAAACCTGCATGTTGTTGTAATGTCCACTATTGTTTTGCTTTTCAACTGTTGAAACTCTGGTGTGTTGGGTTAATGGGAATACTTCTGCATGCTGTTATAACTAACTGGGAATGCTGTTGACTGTTACTAACCCATATCTTTATTAAATTCTCCACAACATAGTTCGTATTGGAAGGCCGATCTCAGCGGACTCACCTGTCCCACCTCAGCTGGCCATGGCACCTGGCACCAGCAGG
This sequence comes from Protopterus annectens, assembly GCF_019279795.1. NCBI lineage: Eukaryota > Metazoa > Chordata > Ceratodontiformes > Protopteridae > Protopterus > Protopterus annectens. The sequence goes on from NC_056735.1 coordinate 1,403,713,333, forward strand.
TCCGGTGCCCAGCCTGGGACCTCCTCCTCCATTAGCCCTGTGCCACTTTTGGGTGGAAGCGTGGCAGGGGATGGGGCTCGGCCCCCCCGTGCAAGCGTGGGCGGAGGAGGGCCACCTATCACCCTTCGAATGATCTGGGCTGTGGTGCGTAGAGAGATCGAGCGTTCTGCTGCAGAACCTCTATGCCAGCTTGAGGTATGAGTGGCGCAACTCCCGGGTCAGCCTGCCCCTCCTACACAGCCCCCAGCACAGCCACCCTCTGGGCTGTGAAGGTGCAGTGGTGACTGCCCATGGGTGGGGACCTCAGTTCCACTGATGCCATCTGTGGGTTCATGGGCTTGCAATTTCCAAACATCCCTCCCCGTCAATGGTGTTCACCCACCACATGTCATATTCCGCCCCTGTATGCATCTTGTCTTGTCTGCTTACCTCCCCAAATATACCTACTTCCCTACCCCACATTCCACTCTCACCTGAAAAAAAAAGGGCAATCTTCTCCCAAAACAAAAATTACACCCCATACATAGCTGCCTATTTTGTACACATGTCCCCTGGACACACAAAATGTAATTTAATTGGCATTACAACATACTTTGTTGTCCTCACCCCTCTCTCAGGTGTTGAAGGTTTCATATTTACCTCCAAATTTATTCCATATGCACAGCTGTTGCTGTTAAAGAAATGGGCAGCTATGGACCTTCCCTACACCCATCCTGCACATCCCAAGCTATTTCCCCTACTGTCTTTCCCTCTTTGTGCCCCTTTTTCACCACTTTCCTATCTCCCCATTTTCTTTTCTTTCAAAGAAATGAGCGCGGGGGTTAGCGGGAGTAAGCACTATTAAGCAGTAGTTAGCGGGTTCGCGCGAGTGTGCGCTTGTTTGCACTTAGCTAAGTATTGCTAAGCATCACGCAAACCCACTTACAACTGCTTAAAAGTGCCTTAGTCACTCTGTATGTGAGGGCCCTTGTTCTGCTCAGCAGCAAAATAAAACACCTCTGTCAGTCTCGAACCCTGGACCTTGTACACACTACACTGCATGAAGTACCACTAAGCCACGGTAGATATACAAGTTGGTGCTGAAATAAATACATCATGCATCAGAATGAGTGAATGTAAAGGAAAAATAGGAATGCCATACCACACAACTTGTTCTGTGGATCTTTACCAATAGTTGTTGTGGGATTACATTACATGACTGTGATAAGAGAAGCAGCCATTCTAGCAGGAAATAATATTACACCATCACTTTACAAACCCCACACAGTATCACAGCAGGACAAACACTGGCATATCTGTTTAGGGCAGAGGCCATACCTCCCAACTGTCCCTAATTTTCAGGGATGTCCCTGATTTTGAAACAAAATTTAGCTCTGTCCCTCTGAATCCCTCCGAAAACTACTGACTTTGGCCAGAAAGGTGGTGAATTACACGTAATGAGTAATGACAACCATTAAGAGTTAGACACTTATTTTACTTCAGAAAAGGTGTATTAATCCATATGCTCTGGTTCTCTCAAAGTCTCAACTTAATGGCACTAATATTTTAAAGGTGTCCCTAACTTTTTCTCTACTTTTGCCCGAACCTGTTCAAATATGTATCTGAGTGTTTGAGAGGTCTGGCAGAGGCAGAAACACAGAGGCATAGCAGCCTTTCTGCTCTTACACACTGTGCAAATAGCTTTGGAAGGAGTTCCGGAAGAATACCCTTATGTAAGAATACAACACTGAAATACAAAAGGATGTAGCCATGTACTGGTAGCAACCAACTGTAACAATGCCATTGCTCTAGTGCAGAAAAGACCTGTGTGGTGCACAGACAAAGAATAACAGCCTAATCTCTGGCTACCACATGGATAGGTCCAGAGTTGGGAGTTACACAGACTACTTGCCTTGATAAACTAACATGTATACAGCAACCCTGTAAGTCCAGCAAGATAAAATTCACACAATAATACGTACGCTTTCTGTACCTCTACCCAAATGTAGAATATACCTGTGTGTGCAGGGTCTACCAAGGATGTAGGTAAGCATACTCACAGTACTGAAATGTGTCCAGTTTTCTTGAGCAGCTTGTGCTAATGTCAACACCAAAAAAGCACAAACTGTTTAGAACTGAGTAAATGAATATTCACAGTATAGCAGTTCTCAAACAATTCTTGTGCCAAAGGAATACATCTCAATAACTAGTTTTGCATGGCAGTTAATTGTAAAATTTGAAAAGAAAGTACATCCTCCCATGTATCTTGGGTTAGCATTTTGAGGGGTGAGTACATTTCTATACTGACAAGTGTGTACTGGAAGCAGCAACATTTAGGTCTGAGTACAAAATGTAAATCACTGGCTACACCCCTGGCTTCTGATATAAGAACTATACCAACCTTCTGTCTTAAACAATGATGTCCACAGCAAACAAGGATGATCTCCATCTTGTAAAGCTGAAAGGGCCACGCCTACCTGAGTTAGCAATTTATAGTACTGGGTTGCTATGACAGTGATTACTGCAATTACTACACAGCAGGCTGCATGCAATTAGCAAATGGTGGCCACTAATTGGTGCAGAGGCCATCACGTGCTCATGTGCAAATACCTACAAAAGCAGGCTGCAATCGCTGCCAACAAACTCAATCAATCTATTGCAGAAACTGACAGAGAGAGAGAGAGACAGAGAAAAGGAAAAAAGAAAAAGAAAATACCAAATCATACAAAGGAAAGGTATGTGACACATACGTATTTACTGGCATGTAGTAGATGTTTTTGAAGAGTAGTCTACATAATGTGAACCATTCATATGTGGCAGCAGTACTTATCTATGCACAGATGTCCTGCTTAACTACTGCTATGGACAATACAGTGTGTACCTGTGGGCAGTGGGACATACCTGTGAAATGCGTAGCTCAGCATTAAATGTCAAAAATCTGATCCATGTTATCTGTATTCTGTATAGTAGTGTGGCCAATGGCTGTTGGGGGGATTAGTGCTGCCATTATATAAACATGGGTGTGACAGAGCAATACATGCATGATAGTCATATTAAAGTGTAGCTTAGCATTGGCAACTGCTGTAGCAGTCTAGTATGCTTATCTAGCATTTGTAGCTATATAGACCCCCTCTAATGTTAGTGTGTGTTCACATGTGACACCTGTTTGTGTTGCAGCAAGGCCCAACAGTTCAGCTGTGAGGTCCAGGGACTTACAACAGTGTGGACCTTGTGTGTGTATGCCACACACATACGGAGAAATATATATGTGTCATATATATTCACATCTGTATATGTGCATAGAGCAGGGGACATATTGCAACTGTTTGCGAAGGGTGGAGACATATATGTTGATGAAGGTTAGTATGCGCATATTTGTATGTAGGTTTTAGTGTGTGACAAACAAGAAAGCATACAGTGCTGGTATATGACATGTGGTGGTTAAACAGTGTGGGTGGTTTGTTCAGTTTGCAATGTTGTAGTCAGTGAGGCTTGTTAAAGCTACCTGGGCTGTGAACACTTTCAATGCATTTATCACAAGACTGTGTGATATTATTACATTACTGTACACCTCACATCCTTTGTATAATTGATATTCCCACTATGAAAGATGAAATGTATATGTGCCTACATATATATGTATATGTACACCAATGGATTGTATATGTCTATATACATACATATATATATATATATATATATATATATATATATATATATATATAGGGAGAGAGTCATATATCTATATATATATATATATATATATAGAGAGAGAGAGAGAGTCATATATACTCATACACACCTACATCTACTTCTTGCAAAAGATTCTCTGTACTGTTGACTGACTGTGATGGTCAATGTGTTTGTGAATACGTCAAAGATATGTATTTGTGGGATAGCTTAGTGGGAAACTGTTTGTCATGGTATTATGGGTCCTTGCTTTGATCCCAGCAAAAGCTGTGTATTCTGTTGCTAGGCAGAAAAGTACTATGGCATACAGTGTGATTAAGTCTCTTGGTTTTAACTGGGGTGTGTCATTGGAGGCTAAAGCACTACATCTATGATTATTGATTGGTACTGATGTTGAATCCAAATCCTGTGTGTACTGTAGTACTACTTGAAGCTCTGGGCCTGTACAGCAAAGTATGGTGTATGTCCACATTGCTTGCATCCACTGTTTTGTGTGGTCCCTTTATTCATCACAGATTACATTTCCCAAGATTAATGTTTTGTAAGTACTGCCACACAGTACTGTATAGTACACACGTAAAGCTTATCTGGGTTGCCATACCTTTGTGTCCTGTAATTATGTCTGATGTGTGTGTGGGTATGTCTGTAACATGTCCTCTGTCATATGTGTGGTAAAACATATAACTGCGTATCTAGCAACATTTATAGTGGACTACAGCAGTATGCGATCTATATTCCTAATTGTGCACATATTTTGGCCACGGGTTTGCCATTAACAAGTTGTGTGGCATAACAGTAATACATTTACTGGACCTTACACTCATTGTGATGGATGACATATTTCTTTACACATCAGCTTGATGTATATCTGCTGTGGCTAGGTGGTGCATTGTGTTGCATACAGTGTGCCAGGTATTCTTGTATAGTCTTATACAGTGATTTTATTTTGTTGCTGTGCAGAACATGGTTCATTAGAGTGAGCCAGGCACTTTCAAGCAGTTGTGGGGTGAGCACTGATAAGTGGTAGTTAAAGTGTTTCACTCTCAGTTAGCTAATAGGTTGCTATATATGGCAGTTCAGTGATATCTATACTGTATAATGTTAAATGTGCCATATGACTTGCTCAAACATATTTTTTCTTTATGTCTTCCAGGGATTATGGCACACCATAGAAATCCCAGCTATAGTAGTGCTGAAGATGAGATCATTACTAGCTGTATGATTCAGCACTACAGTCTAATGTTCTCACGAACCAGCCAGAACCAGCAAGAGCGTACTGCAATGTGGCAAGATGTTGTCCGGAGGGTCAATGAGGTAGGTCTGCATAACCAGACATATGAGCAGGTACGCCACCACTGCAGTGATCTACTCAGACATGTCCGCCAGCGTGCTTCTGATGTGCGGAGACAACAGCTTGCAACAGGAGGTGGTGTTAATATCCATCCCCCCCTCACCAGAGTGGAGGAGCTGCTCCTGAGCCTCGTGGCACCTGCCCAACAACAACAGCAGTAGACATACACCATGATGGAGGTTGGAGCCACTCAGCAACCACACATGGAGCATGCAGGTAACATGGCATATCTGTAGACTACTGTTATCTGTATTGGTAAGATCATGCATATGTGAGGTGTGTAGTGAGAAGATGTGGGGCCTGTTGTTGTGCAATACTGATAATTTGGAGCATAATCTGTAGGCCTGTGAATGTAAACTGTTGTTCTACTGTAAGATTGCAAACACAGTAGCAATGACACAGCTGTGGCCACTGACAAACTGTCTCAGTGACATTAAGGCAGCAGACAGATGCTGGTGAGTGTGTTCTACACTTATTATTGTAAATAAAAAGTGCATGTCATAGTTAAGGTGTAGACCATGTACACATGTAACACACCTACCCATAATGCATGCTGTGCATGTCTGGTATAAGACCATGCACATCCCACTAATGTGATTGGCTGCCTCAAACACATGCAATACCCAGAGCATCTCAAACAAACGTGGCTACACTGTAGTGACCATTGGATAGGCAAAGTTGATACTCAACATGCACATAACATACACAACTACTGTCATACACAGAGCATTTTAACATGCTACACATAAAGGATTCACAAACCTCTGTAAAGACACACTCCAGTATCCAAAATCTCATCCACACATTACACATAATATACCTGAGGGGTAGAGGCCTATCATGGGGCATTTAAACACTCTGCAACACACTACACATTCATGTCAGGGGAATGCTCCTTATTGGCCTCCTTACAAACCCATGTAACAACTGGTTGTGAAATGGTGAATGTAGCCAAGGTAATACAGTTCCCAATACAGTTCCGTAACCACAGTACTACACATAACTTTCATTGCTATACACCTCAATGTTTGTGTGCGCAAACATATGCACCTCTAAACAATACGCATACCAATCACCATTTGCACAACTGACACATATATGTCTTGTGATGCTACTGAGTGGCTAGGTCATATGGTACACATTGGGTATGTGTGATGTTTAAATATGCAGTTGTGTTTTAGCATGCCATGTCATGGATGACACTGGCATGTCCACAATATGATCTACACTTACCATAACTACTGTACATTGGGTATGTGGACGAATGGTATTCCATCAATTATACATGCACCACTGATGATGTTGTGTGAATACTCATCATGCATGTGCTAAAACTCTGTCCAGAATTATTTGCTAAAGACACAGAGGCTGTAATCAGTATTGGATACCTATCTGAAACACAGATACACATTCCAGCCATGGTATGTAGACCTGCGAGTTATGGTGCACAGTACATTACAGAGTTTTGAATACTTGCACAGCAATGTTGTGTCCATGTATGCATTGCGTTCCAGGGGGAGGCCAATCACCTAATAACAAAACACATGCATCAAAGCCATGTATAGTGTTAGTAACAAGGACTGTCTACACTTGCACTGCATGCTGTTGAACAACACATGTCCTGCATGCTGACATGCGTGATAGGACTGTTTTGCTTGTGATACTGTACCCCACCATCACCTGCTATTGTGTATGTTCTGAGATTGCTGGTGTTGTGTGTGTGTGTGTGTCTCTGCTTTAGGGAGGAGTGTATTTGTGTGTGTGCATGTGTGCATGTGCGCATGTGTGCGTGCGCACGTGCACATGTGTGTGCGCGTGCATGTGCTCATGTGCGCATGTGTGCATGTGGTCTGACATCATGTTCAGGTCTTAAAGTGCGTTTCCTGTTTTCTTCTCACAGGTGCTGAGGTGGGGCTGGTTCAGTACAGCAGGGAACCTGATGTCACTGAGACAGACAATGATCATGAGGATAGGTGTGTTGAGGCACAGGCAGGTTTGTCAGGGTCTGTTGTTGGGCCATCAATTGACAGTACACAAGCCTAAGCCCCATCCATGCACACAGTCATACTGCCTGTACATCCAACATCACCATTGCCCTTAGCTGAGGGACAGTGTACAGTTGGCACTAGCCAGGAGTCCATGTGGTATCTATGGCACATGTATCAGGACACAGCAGCCATAGCCAGATGTCTGGAACGGTACCACATAGGCAGATGCCTAATGCTGGTCATCATGCCCCTGGCAGACGTGCCACAACTCTTTCAACCACACGCATGTTCCAGGCTGTCATGGAGACACAGGCACGAATGGAGTGGTACACCAGACAATGACTAAGGGCACAGAGGACTCATAACACCTCTGTAAATGACAGTATCCATGACCTACCAGGTGCCATACGTAATTACACTGAGGTCTTTGATAGACGCTGGGGTGAGACATTGGACGTCCTACACAATGTCATGTCCGTGTCAGGACAGTGTGGGACGGTTGAGACGTTGACGTGGACGTATGCCAGCAACATCAGCAGCTGGAGGTCGCCATGGACGTCCAGCAAGTCACAGCCGCTCCCATAGTGCCAGTACCAGCCCCAGCAATGTTGGGGGGGCTGTCCATAGACCGTCCTAGAAGACCACGTGCACGTGGCTCTGGCCAGTCCCAGCAGGGACCTGGATCCAGTGGACATATGTCGACCTCTAAGGATAGTAACCAGTCTGGATTAGTACCAGATACTGTCTGTAGCCCCCCTGCCAGGCACAGGTTCCATATCTGTGGCCAGAGATGGTGATCTGTAAAGCCTGCCAGGTACAGTCTGTAGCTGTCCCACAAATCCGCGTATATGGCAGCCACATGGTGGAACTGTGTGCATGCAGACACACACACACATAAACCAGAAACCTAGGACAAACACATACCCGCACACATTACATCAACATTGGCCCATAACATTACTCATGGCCCACCCACACACACACACACACACACACACACACACATGTTGATTGTATGGCTCAGTGTAGGCCTCTGGCAAACCAACAACACACCCTGTGCATATGATGAAACCTGTGCCACCTCCTGTCATCTGTAACATTGATGCAGGAACAGGCTAACATGGTGCTGATGCACAGGGTGACTTTGATAAAGTATAGCAATGGTTGAATGTGTAGCATGTTGTCAGCAGTAAAGTGTAATGATATCCTTGAAGGTGTAGCTGAGCAGGCATAATGCATTAAAGCTGTAATTAGCAATGTTGTATTGTTTCCACCAGTGTTTATTCCAATTGTGTTTTGTTTGCCTATGTGTCACTTGGCTGATGTGTGTAGTTGTGTCAGCATGTGTTATACAGTGGACAGTAAATGTGGGGTGTGTGCAGCACAGGTTTGCATGTGTACACTTGTGAACATGGTGGAGGTGCACTGTCTGCATGTACATGCATATTGGACACATCGGCAGGGTGACATGCCCTGTATTGGCCAGTGTTAACACTCCATAGTTTCTATTGGTGGCCAGTATGCATTGTACTACACATGTTTTGGAACTTCAGTACGCATGTGTGTGTATGACACGGGTTGACACTGTGCTGTGGGTGATGCTGTTGTTCCTATCTGCCATTGGTTTGCATTACTAAGGTTAACAGTGTCCCAGCTGCATAATCCTGTATTAATGCACACTGTTCACCTACAGGGTTGAATGGACTGTGCTATCACAAACACAAGAAATTCTCACTTATACAGTAAAAGTGCATTAGTCTCATGGACCCCTGCCAAAAACTAAATATATAATAGAATGTGTGATGTTATACCAAAAAAAGAGTTACATACCAAGAAGGGATAACCTCTCTGGTCATTATCATTTGGAAAATTCAATCCCTCAATAAACATACAAGGCAAGCTTCAAAATGCAAAATGGCAACAATTCCTAAGACAACATTAAAGCTGTCTTTACTGTTATTCATAATCTACAGGGGAAATCTCAGATTGGGTCACAGTTAATGTAAATGGTCACAAAGTACACTTATCTGACTGACATTACCAATTCCTTGTCAGACAGTTTGAATGCGGATTTCACCACCCTGTCGCTATACAAGGGCCACATTTCCAGACCTGCAGAACGCAATACTGGATGATTCACAGGCACTCCTAGTTAAAACATTTCTTTAACAAGGTCCACACCACAGTGGCAATGGTACTGGACAGTGTCCCTGGCTGTGTCATACACAAGCTAACATACGTCACCACTCACCTAAACGCTCTGTCCAGATGGAGCCTCTATACAGGTTACATACATGTGGAATGACGTACGGTAATGGTGTTCACAGTCCACAAGGGTTGAGCTACAACATCTTCTCCTTTCGGATGCACGCATTAGGGGTTGCCACAGTACATCATCTGTTTCCATGTCTTCCTGCCCTCTGCATCTTGCACTGTCACACCATCCACCTGCATATCCTCCCTCACCATAGCCATAAACCTCATCTTAGGCATTCCTCTTTTCCTGTCACCTGGCGGCTTCATCCTTAGCATCTATTTCACAATATACTCTGCATCCCTCCTCAGCACATGTACAAACCAACTTAATCCTGCCTATCTGGCATGATCTACTAACCTTCAAACCTGGCCTGACCCTCTAATATACTTATTCTTAAACCTGTCCACCCTCATCACACCCAGTGCAAATGTTAACATAAATTGATTAAAGGATAGAACTACAACAGGTCCTGGAAACTCTCACCCTATAAGCCAGACCAATGTTATCTGGAAGGCTATGGAGCACAGCATTATGGAACTCATTAACAGAGACATTATAAACCTGCAAACACTGCACCATACCCACCTTAGGTTCTCTAAAGGCCAGATCATGTCTCTTACACCTAGCAGACTTCAAGACAGTCAACAAGACTATAGGTGAGGGAGGGGAGGTCAACACAGCCAAGCTATAGCTCACCAGCAAATCATACCCATCCCATATACTGGTATTAGACATAACCTCAACAGACTGACCATAAACGATTGTTAGATGATGGCTTGACAACTGACGCACAGATGTAGGGCACACAGTAACATTTGTAGCCTCCATGTACTATTCTATGCCAGTAACAAGTGGTATTCACCTGCACTCAGTCCTGGGACCACTCCTGTTTGGCATATAGCTTTCTTAGGTACAAGCAAACACAGTAGGGATATGTCTGCCCACATTTGATGAAAATGCATACTGTGGGCTACACTGTATTCTCCAGATGACACACACATCCTCCAAAAGGGTATCATACAGATAGATACCTGGTGTCAAACTCATGCTTGTAAAGCTATAAGCCTAAGAAAGCATAGTTATCCACTTTTAGAAAACAAAGTATACCCAGTGTACCACATAGGTAGTAACCCCCAAAATGTGGAACAGGTACTAATGTATACATAGAGTCAAGTGTTAAGTCATCGCTCCCTTGATAATCACATTACCAAAGGGTTTTGGAAATCCCTCTGTGGAGCACATAAGCAATAAAGGGTTTGCATGCAGATCCACAGAGGTTGTTGCACACCTATAATGATTAGTCACCTTTGCCAGACTTTGCTTGCTTTGGAACAGGTTTCAAATATACCTCAAGCATAAACTCTCACTCTCACTCTTCAATAGAAACCATGATGAGTGGATGTGAAATGGAAGCCATAGCCCAGGGATTACTGCAGTGGCTAAGCTTGTCACAAGCATACAGAAGTGACCTAAGGTCTGGAAAGCGCCAGCACGCTCTGGCAAAGATAACACATGCGTTCATGGAGAAAGCAGAGTACCCACCTATGAAATACTTGAGGTCATATGTATGTATATGGATTTGCCCCACAGCTACCTTACATGTGTAATGCACATACAGTTGTCATTGTGATGTCATACACTATAAAAATCAAAACCCACTCCACATTGGCCAACGGTGTCACACACCTGGAGCACAGACACACACACACACAGTCAAGCAAGTGTGAGATTCAAACTCTTTCCTAACTACATTATGATACTACAGCAGCACACATTTACACAATGCGCTATACACATTACTGGGATTTCACCTTTCCACAGGTATATTTGTAGGATGGTGACATCATCGGACTTGACAAAGATGAGTGCCACTTTTAAGGTGTTTGAGTGGTCTCCAAAAAGGTTGCTCCTCCCCATGGAGACACACATACACACAGTTGGCAAGTGCAGGATTCAAACCCCTACCTAACTACATTATGATACTACAGCAGTACGCATTTACACAACACGCTATACACATTACTGGGATTTCACCTTTCCACAAGTATATTTGTAGGATGGTGACATCATCGGACTTGACAAAGATGAGTATACCACTTTTAAGGTGTTTGAGTAGTCTCCAAAAAGGTTGCTCCTACCAAGGAAGACACACACACACACACACACACACACACACACACACACACACACACACACACACACACACACACACACAGTTGGCAAGTGCAGGATTCAAACCCCTTCCTAACTATATTGTGACACTACAGCAATACGCATTTACATGACGCACTATACACATTACTGGGATTTCACCTTTCCACAGGTATATTTGTAGGATGGTGACATCATCGGACTTGACAAAGATGAGTATACCACTTTTAAGGTGTTTGGGTAGTCTCCAAAAAGGTTGCTCCTCCCGAGGGAGACACACATACACACACACACAGTCGGCAAGTGCAGGATTCAAACCCCTACCTAACTACATTATGATACTACAGCAGTACGCATTTACACAATGCGCTATACACATTACTGGGATTTCATCTTTCCACAGGTATATTTGTAGGATGGCGACATCATCGGACTTGACAAAGATGAGTATACCACTTTTAAGGTGTTTGAGGTTGCTTCTCCCAAGGGAGAGACGCACAGTTGGCAAGTGCGGTGTTCTTAACCCAAACTAAGTACGTCTTTACACTTCAACAAGCAATATGGACTTACAGGGTGCAATACAGACATTACTTGCTGACAGTTTGCACAAAGGTTTTTTTCACATTTGCTAACCCCAGCAGGCTTATCATACTAGGTGTATTGTGAGTGTATTGTATGCATAGGCCATGACCATATCATATATGGGTTGATGCACCACATGCTGGCAATTACAGGGTCAAACCTTGAGTAGCATCTTACCTTCACCTACATGATACTGCAATATAACAGAAAGATGATAAACTTCAACAATTGGCTGAGCTTCTGGTGTCATTCAAAGGGGATCCAGTCTCTGTCTGCCTGTGATGACATGATAGACAAGCCTTGTTGCTTCACTACAGATGGTTTGCACCTGTCGCCCCTATGCTTCTGAATACTGGCCAAGGCTCGTGCTGTCCCCATATTACCTTTTTTAGGCAAGGCTCAAAGGTTCATAGGTAGCTTCTAGTCTATCAGCCCTGGGGCCTATACAAGGCCAGCCAAAAAGGTACCCTGGCCTTTGCCACCCAAGAAATTTATTTTCCTGTGCCACTGTCGTGCAGAGACACAGAAGTGATCCCCAGGGTGAATTTCCTATTTTCCATCCAATAATCAAGATTTTCCTTGAAGAGTGCTAATGAGGAGCTTTGTTTGATATAGATAGGTAGTTTATTCTGTAGTATGTGAAGTCTGTGGGACAGGAATATATCCCTCCGGCATGTTCTGTTTATTGTGGTGACAAGGTTTAGGTTCCTAGAGCGTGTAGGTTCATAGGTAGGTACTAAGCTATCTGCCCAAGGGCATTTATAAGCCTAGCCAGAATGCGTTGGCTTTCGCCTCCCTTTTACATTAGTTTCCTGGGCCTCTGTCTAGCAGGGCCACTGAAGTGATCCCAGCGGTAAATTTACAATTTCCCATCCACTCATCAAGATTCCTCTTGAAGAGAGTCTGCAAGGGGCTCTACCTAACATCAACTGGGATTCTATTCCAGAGTGAAGGAAGTCTCTGGGACAGGAATCTATCCCTCCAGCATGTCCTGTTTATTGCTTTGCTGAGTTTTAATTCACTGGAGCGTGTGGCTCTAAGAGATTTGTTTTTCTTGAGGTGGAGCATGTCCATTAATTCCAGGTTGGACATGGCCTTATACGTCAGGCATAGATCACATCTGAGCAGGCAGTAAGCAACCGAGTAGAGCTGGAGTTTCTTTAGTCGAGCTGCATAGGGCATCTCTTTGAGGCCCATGATCCTCTTGGTGAGGTACTTCTGTGGTTTTACCAGCTGTTGCATGTGCCAATTAAGGAACATACCAAATGGGACATTGTACTCTATTATGGGCCTAATGAGTGATGAGTAGAGGGGCACAATGACCTCTCTTGATCTAGAGGTGAACCCTATCATGATTAGGTGGGCTACATAGAAGGAATAACTAACCACTTTGCCAATGTGATTATCAAAGGAGAGGTTACTATCTACCTGGGTCCCCAGGTCCCTAATCACATTTTCCATACCTAGTGGATTACCACCTATGTGGTAATTTGTGGGCACTTTGTTTTTTCCAAAGGGGATGACTATGCATTTTTTGCCAATCAGCTTGAGGCCATGGTTTTGACACTAGGTATCTGTCTCTGTAAGACCTTTCTGGAGGATGTCTGTGTCAGCCAGAGAGTCGATTATGGCCCCTGGTTTACAGTCATCTGGGAACTTGGTCAGCCATAGTCCTCCTGTGCTTGCCTGTACCTCAGAGACGTATATTCTGAACAGGAGGGGTCCCAGGACCGAGACCTGTGGGATGCCACTTGTGATTGGTTTAGAGTCGGACATGGCACCTGCAACTCTGACCATGTGTGTTCTATCCATGAGCCAGTTGGCCACCCATCTCATGACATGGGGTTAATGTTCAAGCTGGTAAGCTTATCTATGATGCCAGAGTGGGGAATGGTGTCAAAAGCCTTACTGAGGTCCAGGTAGGCTGTGTGGACTACCTTCCCTTCATCTATGGCCTTAGTAACTGTTTCAAAGAAGTGAAGTAGGTTTAGGAGGCAGGATCTGCCTTTAACACAGCCAAATTGGGTAGGGTCCAGTATCTGGAGGTTCCCAATGTCTCTGTTTATGATTTCCATGATAATTCACTCCATAGCTTTGCAGACCAGGCTGGTCAGGCTTATAGGGCGATAGTTCCCAGGTTCTGTTGCGGCACCACCTTTGTGGAGCAGGATGACTGTTGCTGTACACCATTCTTTGGGGACATAGCCTGTGGCAAGGTTGAGTCTGAACAGTGAATGTAGATGAGAGTTTAGTTCCTTTTGGAGCTCGTGTAAGACGCAGCCTGGGACACCATCCTGTCCCATTGACGCTGTGTTCTTAGCTTTGGAGAGGGCTGTTTTTACCTGCATGCCCATGAAGTCTGGGTCTCTGCATTCTTCTGAGATGGACACGGGCCCTTTTGGGGGTGAGGGGGGGTGAAGTTTGCACTGAACTTGTCCACCAGGATGTTGGCAATGTCAGTTGGTTCAGTGTATTTTTTGCCATTTTGCAGTCGCTGAAAGCATATCTGAGAGTTGCCACCTAAATGTTTGATATAGCTAAAGAAGGCTTTGTGGTTATCTTTAGATTCCTTGCCACCAATTTTTCTTTAGAAACTGGACTTGGATTATTTTATGAGCGATCATAGTTTCTTGCTAATAATGATCAGTGATGCCTTTCCTTTTTGGAATTTTGCTCTATCATGTGTTAGTTTCCTCCTCCTGTTGTATAGCTTATTTATGGGCAAGGACCACCAGATTGGTTTCTTCTTTTTGGAGGAGTGAGTCTTGGTTTTAATTGGGATGGCTCGATCTATGCATCCCTGTAGATGCTCATACAATGCACTTGTAAAGGATTCTGCAGATTGGATAGCATTATCCTGTAGCAAGGGGGCTTTGAAACTTTCCACTTCGGTCTTGAGAAGTGTGAAGTTTGCTTTTGAAAAGTTTTTCACAGTGGTTTTGTTGACTGGGGTGGAGGGGGGGGGGTCGGGATGTGGATGTCCAATGTGATTACTTCATGATCTGATAGCGAGGGGTTTACCTCTAGTGTGGAATGTTGGCGATGATCAGGTCTAGTATGTTGTTACCTCTAGTGGGCATGGTGACCAGCTGTTCCAGGCCACTTGAGTTTATAAACTCTAGGAAGCACTGGGCAAAGGACTTACTCGAGTAATTCTCCCAGTCAATGTTTGTGTAGTTGAAATCCCTCATATGATGGTGTTTGGTAGGACCTTTATATTTCCCAGTGTTCTCAGGAATACTGAGTGAGGGTCCTGAGATAAGGTATGTGATCTATAGCAGGCTACGATCTGATAAGCAGCTTTGCCCAGTGTTAGTTGCACTTGCATAGTCTCCAAGGCCTTGTGCTGTGCCACTAACCTGGAGGTGTGGGTATCCTTTATGAAAATGGATACACCCTCTCCTTTAGTATTTCAGTCTGGGTTTTGGGGCCGACACTCAGAGGGATGGGGATTTTTTTAAGTGGAGCATGTCCAACAGCTCTGTGTTTGACATAGCTTTGTATGTTAGGCAGAGATCACCTCTGAGTTGGCGATATGCAACAGAGTAAAGCTGTAGTGTTTTGAGACGGTCTGTGTATGGCATGTATTTGAGGCCGCTAATCCTCTTTGTGAGGTATTTCTGCAGGCTTTCCAGTTGTTGTAGATGTCTTGTGAGGTACATAGCAAAAGGGTTATTGTATTCTACAATGGATCTAATGAGTGATGAGTAGAGGGGAACAATGACCTCTTTTATTCTGCATGAAACACCTTTTGTGATGAGGTGAGCCCCGTAGAAGGATTTCCTGACTACTGTGGCGATGTGATTATCAAAGGAGAGTCTACTGTCCACCTGTGTCCCAAGGTATCTTATCACACTTTCAGTATTAAGTATACTACCACCTATGTTGTAGTTCATGGGTACAGTGTTTTTACCAAAATAGATGAAAATGCACTTTTTGGCATTGAGCTTGAGGCCATGGCTTTGACACCAGGCATCTGTCTCAGTGAGGCCCTTTTGTAGGATGCCCACATCGTTAGTAGTCTCGATTATGGCTCCTAGTTTGCAATCATCTGGGAACTTCATTAGCCAGAGACCTTCCATTTTAACCTGTACTTCAGGGAAGTAGATACCAAACAGGACAGGACCCAGGACTGAACACTGTGGTACTCCACACTTGTCACTGGTCCAAAGTCGGACTTGGAGTCTGCTACTTTCACAGTGTGGGTTGTGTCAGTCAGCCAGTTGGCAACCCATCTTGTGACATAGGGATTTATACCTAGTTTAGTGGGTTTATCCATACTTCCAGAGTGGGGAATGGTGTCAAAAGCCGTGGCAAGATCTAGACAGGCTTTGTGAACCACCTTATCCTTGTCTACGGCTTTGGTGACTGCTTCAAAGAAATCTATCAGGTTTAGGAGACATGATCTTCCTTTTACAAACCCAAAATGGTTGTGGTCCAGAGTTTGGAGATTACCAATGTCTTTGTTTATAAGTTCCATGATGATACGTTCCATGGCCTTGCAGATCAGGCTAATGGGGCGCTAGTTCCCAGGGTCCATGGTGGCTCCCCCCTTGTGTAGTGGGATAACCGTCGCTGTGTGCCATTCAGCAGGCAAAAAGCCTGAGGTGAGGCTATGATTGAACATGGTATGTAGGTGTGGTGCCAATTCGTTCTGTGGTTCGTGTAGAATGCAGCCTGGGATGTAATCTGGTCCCATGGATGCTGTGTTCCTGGCTTTGGAGAGTGGTTTTTACCTGTGCAGCCATGATGACAGCAACTTTGCATTCTTCCAGTACAGAGATGTGCTCTTTCATGGGTGAGAGGGGGATAAAGTTAGCACTGATCTTATCTGCCAGGCTGTTGGCAAGATCAGTTGGATCTGTATATATTTAGTGCCACTGTGCTGTAACTCGAGCAGATCTGAGTGTTGCCATTGAGATTCTTGACATACCTATAGAATGCTTTGTAGTTGTCTTTAGAATCAGTGTCAACTTTGTTTTCGTAACTAGCTTTGGAGGATTTTATCAGGGATCACAGCTTCTTCCTGAGGCTGACCAGGGAGCTCCTCCACTCATGGGATTTTATCCTCTTTTGCAACAGTTTCTTCCTTCTGTTGTGCAGTTTGTTTATGGCAGGGGACCACCAGATTGGCTTCCTTTTCTTGGAGGATAGCGTCTTGGTTCTGTTTGGGATAGCACGATGCATACACTCATGTAAGTGCTTATAAAGTGCAATTGTGAAGGATTCAGTAGTCTTAACAGTATTGTCCATCTGCATGGGTGTCCTGAAGTTCAGCACTTCTGTCTTAAGAAGCATGAAGTTGGCTTTGGAGACATTTTTTAACATGGTTTCCTTAATGGGGGGTGGGTCCAGAATGTGGATATGTAGGGTAATTAGCTTACGGTCAGAGGGGACCAATGAGCCGTTGACTTCAGGTATGGAACACCGGTCACTCAGGACAGACCAAACCCCATAACAAAACACAAATAACCACAAAGTTAGCTAAATGCTACTCATTGCCAGAAGTCTCAGCCTCCAGATGCACACACTCGAGGCACATCTCAGTATGGAGAATATTGATATCTGTGCAGTAATAGAAACCTAGTTCAAGGCTCCAGAGAGCACACCAGCACTACCAGGATACTACTAATTCCATACCTTCCAGCATCAGGACCTGGATCATAGCACATAGGGTGGGGATGTATCCATATTCATCAAGGATACCTACACCTCTCTCTACATGCTCTGTACAGGATATGTACCCATAGAATGTTGCACAGCAACATTCTTCACACACCACAGGGGTGGGGCTACAAAAACCCCTTGGCATTCATGCTCTATAAGCCTGACGAGTCTGCTCTTTAAGGCAATGGAGCCAATCATAATGGAAGTCAACAATAAAGAGATTGTGAACCTTCACATAGTTGAGCACACCCAGTTTGGCTTCATCATATGCAGATCACACCTCCTGAACTGGGTGGATTTCTTTGAGACCGTTACCCAGGCTACAGATGATTGAAATGAGCTCAACACAGCCTACCTATACTTCATTACAGCCTTTGACACCATTCCCCAGTCAGGTATCATAGATGAACTCACCAACCTGGGCATGAATTCATACATCACAAGACGGATTGCAAACTGACTCACAGATAGATTCCACAAACTAAGAGTTGCTGGCTACATGTTAGACTCTACACTGGTAACAACTGGTGGCCCCCAGGGTTCAGTCCTGAGGTCCCTCCTGTTTGGTATAGACTTCTCAAATGTACATGCCAACACAGGAGGTTTGTGGTTGACTAAGTTTGCTGGGAACTGTAAAGTGTTTGCCATAATAGATTCCCCAGATGACACAAATATTCCCCAGAAGGGACTCTATGAGACAGATATGTGGTTTCAGAATCATGGCCTCAAGCTCAATGTGGAGGAATGCATAGTGATCCCCTTTGGTGAAAACAAAGTACACACAGACTACCACATAGGTGTTACCCCCTTAAAACTGAAGGGGTAATAAGGGATCTGGGGACACAAGTAGATAGTCATCTTTCCTTTGACAACCATGTTGCCAAAGTGATTGGGAAACCTTATGTGGCCCACCTAATCAACAAAGGGTTTACATCAGGATCCAAAGAGGTAGTGGTGGCCCTCTACTCTTAAGTCATCAGACCCATCATTGAGTACAATGCACCATTTTGGATGTACTCGTCTACGCATATCCATCAGCTGTAGAGACCACAGAGGTACCTCATATCAAGAGGATTACTGGCCTCAAAACAGTTGTGTTATGCAACACAACTGGTAAAACTAAATCTGATGTTCATCGTGCATACACCTGCAGTCATAACAGATGGGTTCTCCTGCCGTCAGGCGGGTCCTCGGTCGGCCGAATTCCAAAGTCTAGGTCCGGCGTCGGTTGTCGTCTCTTTCTTTCCTGACGTCAGTGCGACAGGGGTATATAAGACACAGCCGACACCATTTTCTTCAGTCTTTTTTGCCGCGCGGTGCCCGAAGCAGAAGCAGTTCGCAAGTGCCGGTCGGCCAGCTCCTGAAATTACGAAAATTTGGAAACCGAAGTCTTCTTTAAAGCTAAGTACCCGTTGAAACTTTTCTTGCCTCAGACCGATGTCAGACAAAGTTAACAATTGTATTTCTTGTGGGAAGCAAATACCGCATAAGGATTTCCATTCCCTCTGTATACCTTGTTTAGGCCCAGACCACGACGTCTCGGGCTGTCGCTTTTGTGCTACTTTCAATAAACGCACTATTACGCGTCGGGCGGAGTTCGCCCAGCACTTTTTTGGTAAAGCCTTTGATTATAAAATGTCGGAGACTCCGACTACCGTTTTGTCCAAAAAACGCAAGGACAAAGACCGACACGCGAGGTCCGCGGTCTCCACCGACACCACGCCAAAACCGGCTACACGTGGTCCGGTTCTCAGCGAGGCGCCTACGCAGCCCCTGACTACCGACGACACTTCTTTGGCGGTGTCTTCTGTAACCGAGACCGCAGGTGCCTCGGCCCATACCCTGACTACAGCTACCGAAGCCACTGTGAGTGTTGAGCCTCTTAATGTGGACAGGTCCACTTCCACCCATGGTGTCTTCAGACCTTCATCTTCCTTTTCCATAAAGGCCTTCACTAAGTCCAAATCAGCCATGCATTCCAAGAGGCCTGTTGCACAGGGCCCATCTCCAGGTCCCATGCCTAAAAAGCAGATGCCCAAAATGGCTGAGGATTTAATTACTCTTATCAGGGGTTCCCAACCCCCTCCGGACAAGAGACCCAGAGTGGAGGAAGATTCTCCCTCTTCTGACCAGGGCTCCATTATTTCAGAACATTCTGATGAAGAGGAACACTCGTACTCCCCTTTTGAAGATTCTGATGCAGAGCAGTCCATTCCTTCTGTATCTCCCCAGAGGATTTTTCTTTCGGGAAACCTTGCATACCTTGAGGGAACACTTCCATTGGGAAGGCCAAGATTTTCAGATTCCAAGAAAAGACTTAGGGAATTTCTTTTGCTACCTCAGCACAGACCTCTGGCGATACCTCCTGTCTTGGACATACTTGATGATGTTTACTCGAGGCTTGCCTTAATCCGGATTCCTTGCCTCCTGCCCCAGTCAAGCCTGATAGGTACTACAGAGTTCCTAACTCACACCAATTTCTTTACAAAAGCCATAATGCTGACCCTGAAACCATTTCTCAAGGCCCCAAGGGAATGAAGGCCTCTACTGCTAAGAATCCATTACCTTCTGAGAGAGAGTCTAGATCCTTAGAAAGGTGGGGAAAAAGGTATATACCTCGGCCACCCTAGCCATGAGGGCCTTAAATTGTCAGTTCCATATGCTTAAATATCAGCAGTTTCTGTTATCACAATTAAAGAATAAAATGTCACAACCTGAACAACCAGATTTGAAGGAGTTGCAGGATATGATGCATAGTGCAGAACAAGTGGGTAAACACACCTTACAATGTGGCTATGATGCTCTAGAGGCCTCAAGTAGAGCTGCTGCTACAGGATCAGTCATTCATAGACATGCCTGGCTTAGGGAACAAACCTTGCCTGATCATGTTAAAGCTAAACTACTAGATGCTCCTTTACAAAAGGATGTATTATTTGGTACTAATGCTGAGAAGATACTACGGAAAATGGAAGAAAAAGCTAAATCTATGCAAACTGTCAAAGCTTTTCTACAGGTACAACCACCACGTTTTAGCAGAAATTGGCCTTCAAAAAACTGGTCCTTTCCAGCCACGGACAAGCCCCAAAGAGGTAGATACAGGCGCACAAGGGGCAGAGGACAATCTCAAGGATCATATAGAGGCAGACAATGGCAATCTCCAGCACCAAGAGGTGGCGAAGACAGTGCACAACAATACAGGAAACAAACCCAATGACTTTCCCCTTTGCATGCCAAGCAAGGCTCAGCTGGCAGCACCCTTGGGAGGAAAGCTGGCATTATTTTCAAAAAATTGGCATATTGTCACAACAGACAAATGGATCCTGGACATTATAAACAGAGGCTACAGATTTCATTTTCACACTCTTCCAAAAATGAGAGGCATGCCGAACCTGCCACACAATCAAAGGGCAGAGGCTCAAATACAAATTTCAAAGCTCATGGACATGAAAGCTATTCAAGAGGTACCTACTCACGAACAAGGTCAAGGTTTTTATTCCAGACTATTCTTGGTACCAAGGAAGGGAACCGATTGGAGACCCATTTTGGACTTATCCATCCGAAACACATTTCTACTTGTACCAAAATTCAAGATGCTCACCTTACAGCAGCTTCTTCCCATGCTGGGCAAGGAGTCTTGGCTGGTAACATTGGACCTCAAGGAGGCATACCTGCATGTCCCAATCAGACAAAGCTGCAGAAGATACCTCAGATTTCTTGCAGGTTCAATCCACTATCAATTCTCTGCATTGCCCTTTGGCTTATCTACTGCGCCCAGAGTATTCACGAAATGCCTGGCATCAGTAATTGCCTACTGCAGACTTCAAGGGATACAAATTTACCCTTATTTGGATGATTGCCTGATCCAAGCGGACAGCAAACACATACTTCTGGAACATCTGGCTTATGTAACACGGTTATTGAATTCTCTGGGATACACAGTCAACAAAGAGAAATCCAGGCTAACACCATCTCAGAAAATAATTTTCCTGGGTGCCAACTTGGACACAAACACCCAGATGGCCTATCTTACGCCAGGAAAACAGGGGCAACTAACTCAGTACTTCAAAATACTAGCAAATTGTACCAGGCTAACTGCAAGGAAAATCCCGCAGGCTCTGGGCTTCATGGCATTTTGCATTCTTCTAATCCCATGTGCAAAGTTGCATATGAGGAAACTTCAATGATACCTAAAAAACCTATGGTCTCAACACAGCCACAGTTTGGAAACAATAATACCACTAATTCCATGTTTGCAAAAGGAATTTCTATGGTGGGCCCAAGCATGCCAAACAAACACAGGTCTACCATTCTGCAAGCCTCAAGCAAATCAAGTCATCACAACAGACGCCTCAGACTACTGGGGCACACATGACAGACAGGTGCATTCAGGGCAAATGGTCCCAAAAGGAAAAGCACCTTCACATCAATCAAAAGGAAATGCTAGCAGTGATAAATGCAATTACAGCTTTCAAGGACCTCCTGCATCCAGGGCAATTATTGATAAGAACAGACAACACCACAGTAATGTGGTACATAAACAAACAAGGAGGAACACATTCATACCCCCTGTGCAGGCTGGCCATGTCACTTTGGAACATGGCTCTGGAATGGCAAATCGAACTTCAAGCACAGTACCTGCCAGGTTTGGAAAACACGCTGGCAGACAATCTAAGCAGAAATATGACAGACCCGCACGAATGGAAGTTGCATCCTCAAGTGTTTTCAAAGATAATCCAAGCCTGGGGAAGGCCAGACATAGATCTCTTTGCCTCCCACAGGAATCATCAATTGACAAAATTCTGCTCAAAGGCATTCCATCCAAAGGCCTGGAGAGTGGACGCCCTTTCTTTCAGTTGGGCAGCACGTACAGTTTACGCCTTCCCACCTTTGCCTCTTCTGCCCAAGGTGCTCTTGAAAGCAAGAGCAGACAGACCGAAGATGATACTGATTGCTCCAGACTGGCCAAGACAACACTGGTACCCACTCCTGAGGAGCCTAACACATTCTCCTCCCTGGACCCTACCTCTAATGCCTCTTCTACTGACTCAGCACAGCTACAAAACTCTTCACAGTCAGCTGAAAACACTCAATCTGGCTGCATGGAAAATTCCTTAACACCACAACAGACCCTACTCTCCAAGGAGGTGCAGGATGTCATTTTGGAGGCCAGAAGGCCATCTACTAGAAAGGCTTACTCCGCAAAATGGAAACGGTTTTGCGCTTGGATTGAGAAAAAAGGCCAGGATCCTAGAAAACTGAATTTGCCTCAGATATTACAGTATCTAGCTGAGCTGTTGAACAGTGGACTTTCATTTTCCTCCATCAAAATCCATGCCTCAGCCATTTCTGCAGAATACAACACTGATCCACCCTTATTCTCTCACCCACTCTTAAGACAGTTCCTCAGAGGGGCTAAGAATATAAGACCTCCAAGGAAACAACCAATACCAGCCTGGGATCTTAATTACATTCTAGAAAAATTAACATTGCCTCCCTTTGACCCAGCTGCCTCAACAGATTTGCAATATTTGTCCTGGAAAACATCTTTCCTTCTGGCCATTACCTCAGCTCGTAGGGTCTCGGAACTACAAGCCCTCATGGCTGTGCAGCCCTTTCTCATCTTCCATCAGGACAGGGTTTCCCTACGAACCAACCCGTCATTTATGCCTAAGGTAGTATTCCAGGGTAGCTTTAAATCAGGCTATACACTTACCTACCTTTTACCCCAATCCTCAAAACAAAGGGGAAAGGCTGCTACATTCCTTAGACATCCATAGACAGCTACGTTACTATTTGGACAGAACAAAGCCTTTCAGGAAATCAGAACAACTCTTTGTGTCCTATGCTGTAGGAGCTCAAGGGAAGCCAATTTCCAAACAGACAATTTCAAAATGGATAGGCCACTGCATATGGTTTTGTTACTCCTTTCATGGTAAATCTGTACCTGCAGGCATCAGATCCCACTCCACAAGGGCCACAGCTACCTCTGCAGCCTTCCTCAGAGGAGTCCCTACCAAAGATATTTTGGAGGCAGCCACTTGGGAGTTCTGTGCATACCTTCACTAAACACTACCACCTACCTTTATACTCCAAAACTAGAGCAGGCTTTGCCACTGCTGTGTTGCAGGGCATTTTGGCTCCTCCCAGTTCCACCTAGTGCCTACCACCCTGTGCGTAGCTTTGGGATTCTACCCATCTGTTATGACTGCAGCTGTATGCACGATGAACATAGTACAGTTTTGTACCTACCATAAATGTAGATGTTCGAGTGCTAATACAGCTGCAGTCCAGGTTTCCCTCCCTCCTTCCCCTCTGGGTACAGACCTAGTGGCTAACTCCTCATCTTACAACTTGATTGGGTTATCCTTCTATGGTGTATTTGCTTGCAACTACTGGTTTTTGATTATATTGCAATGCATGATTACATATTTTATATATATATATATATATATATATATATATATATATATATATATATATATATTGCCTTCCTTCTGGGGGCACCTGACATCTGGGGCAAGAAAGACTGAAGAAAATGGCGTCGGCTGTGTCTTATATACCCCTGTCGCACTGACGTCAGGAAAGAAAGCGACGACAACCGACGCCGGACCTAGACTTTGGAATTCGGCCGACCGAGGACCCGCCTGACGGCAGGAGAACCCATCTGTTATGACTGCAGCTGTATTAGCACTCAAACATCTACATTTATGGTAGGTACAAAACTGTACTTTCTTCGTTGTGTACCACCTACTCAGAGGCACACTCTGCCTAACATACAGAGCCATGTCCAGCACATAACTGCTGAGCATGCTCCATCTACAGATAACAAAAATTGAGTTGCCCTACACACTCCAGGGATATGAACCTCATCACACCAATGAATACAACATGCTGGTGGGATAGAGTACCATCCCAGACACTTGCCTTACTGTGGAACAGAGTCCCAATGTACATCAGACAGAGCCCCTCGCTGACACTCCAATAGGAACCTTGATGAGTGGATGGGAAACGGACAATTCACGCCAGGCATCACATCAGCAGCCCCACTAGAAAGGGGCTTATGGTACTAACTATTAGAACAAGGGCTTGGGAGACTACCCAATGGGGTGGTGAAAGCTGCACAACTTGCCTAGGCTAACATATGCCTTATTGAAGATAGTCTACTACATACTATGTGACAGGTACATGTCTACAGATAGTAGATATGTACTTCATTGTACCATCATGTTGTACAACAGGCACATGGACCACATACACTGTAATGCTTACAGATACTGATGGCTGTTATGTACACTGGGTGAGATGTGCACCTCATGTCTTTTGTGCCATTGGGATGTGTGCTGGGTGGGACAGTCCTGGATGGCTCCCTGTCATGGTCACCCTCTTACACACATCTCTGCCCATCCATCTTTGGCTTATTATACTGTGTTCCCCCTACATATATATAGGTACACAGGTAGGTAATAGGCTATTTGCCTGAAGGCATATATTAGTATGGCCAGAGTGTGCAGCTATCACCACCCATGGAGTTAGTTCCCTAGGCCTCTGTGTAGTAGAGCTGATGAAGTGATCCATGGTGTGACAGTTCAGTTTCACATACACTCATCAAGGCTCCTCTGGAAGAGTGTCAGTGAGGGACTAAGCTTAATGTAGGTTGGCAGAAAGCCTGTTCCAAAGAAAGGGAAGTCTGTGAGTTATTAATGTATCCCTCCAACATGTTCTATTTATTGTTGTGATGATGATATCCCTACAGCATGTAGTACAGTGAGCTTGGGGTTACTTCAGATAGCACATGTACATCCGTTCTACATTGGACATGGACCTGTCTGTTGGGCAGAGATCACATGAGTAGACAGTATGCAGCAGAGTACAGATGGAGTTAAATTCAGTCTTGTTGCATGGGGCAACTGTTTGAGGCCAGTAATGCTCTTGTTGAGGTATGTCAGTGGTCTTTCCAGCTGCTAAAGGTGCCTAGTCAGATTCATCGCAAGTGTGTTGTGGTACTCTATGATGGGTCTGATGACTGATGAGTAGAGGGAACCTCCTTTGACCTACATGTAAAGACCTTGGCAGTTTGTGGGAACATATAGCATAACTTTCTAACCACTTTGTGAATGTGTTTCTGGAAGTAGTGATGACTATCCACGTGTCCACAGATCCCTTATTATTACCTCCATATTTAGGGTGTTGGCACCTATGTGGTATTTGTATGACTGTAGCTTGAGTCCATAAGTTTGACACCACATCTGTCTGACTGAGACCCTTTTTAAGGATGTCTCTGTTGTCCCAAAATCGATTATGACAATCTTTTTGCAGTCATCCACAAACTTTGCTAAACATAGTCCTCGTGTTTGACTGTATTTCTGAAAAGTATACACCAGACAGGAGGGGTTCCCAGGACTGAGCCATGCGGGACAGCAGTTGTTACCAGCTTGAACAGGAGACCACAATTCTTACCTTAGGGGATCTATCTGTGCCCCAGTTGGCAATCCATCAGATGACATACGTGTTTATGCATAGGTTGTTGATTTTGTGGATACAACATGTGTGTGGGATGTTGGAAAAGGGCTTTTCTAGGTCTATGTAGGCCGTGTGTGGTCCATTTCATTGATGCATGTCCTGGGTGACTGCCTTGAAAACTGTCTAGCACGTTTAGGAACCATGATCTGCCCCTGACCAAACCAAAATGGGTAGGGTTGGGTGTTTGTAGGCTCTCAATAGCTCTGTTTATGAGTTCCATAATGATGGACTCCATGGCCTCGCATATCAGGCTTATTAGGCTTATAAGACAATTGTACCCATGGTCTGTTGTGCACCAACACTTGGGGAGTGTGCCAAATGTTGCTGTAACCCATTCAACAGTTTCATATCCTGTACAGAGGGTGAGTCTCAACAGACTGTTCAGGTGCAGGGTCTGTTTGTTTTGGAGTTCACATATGACACAGCCAGGGAAACCATGTTATCCCATACACGCCGTGTGTTTAGGTTTGGAAAGAGCTGTTTAACCATTCTATATGTGATTTCTGGGTTTTCACAATCTCCAGGTATGATAATGGGCCCTTTTGTCAGTGAGAAGGGAGTAAATATGTATGAACCTGTCTGACAAGATGTTGGCAATGTCAGTCATGTACATGTATTCATTTACAGTTTGCACTGACTCAGAACATATATATGAGTTTACATTGATATTTATGACATAGCGAAAGAAAGCTTCATGGTTCTCTATGGACTCTTTGACCATGGCTTGGATAATGTTAGGAGTGCTCATTGTTTCTTGATGATACTGATCAGAGTATTATTGATCTTCTTTGTTTTTTCACTTTCTTTGAACAACTTAAGTACTTGGAGTACATAGTTTGATTATGACAGGTGTCCAATATATTATATGGGTCTGTTTTCATATCGGTGTGTGCACAAGGCAGGATTGGTGAATAGTGACAAGTGTCTGGAGTAAGAACTGCAACTGCCAGATATGTGTGGCCCACTGTTGTACTCAGACATGGCCTAAGTGTCAGACATGGCCTAAGTGTGTGAGCATGCCCAGTATGACCTGTCAGTATGTTGCTAACTGAAATCTGCTAAATTTGTTTAAGTGTGTGAGCATGCCCAGTATGAGCATATATACTATATGTGTGTGAAAATCAAGTTGTTTTTTTTACTTCAGGGCTCACCTTTGGGTTGTACATCAACAGGAAGCACAGTGTGCCTGCAGGGCTTCCATGAGTCATTCTACATACAGTGGGGAAACTATTATTTGTACATTTTTACCCGGGGGGCACACCTGATTGTTACTGTGGGTGTACATAGGATGAAGGGTTCACCTGACACTTATACACATTTGCTAGGCCTGCACTGCTATGTCAGGTACTCCACTTCAAGTCTGTACTGTTGCCTATTGTACTGACTTGAGGCATACCACTGCACTACAGAGCTTAGCTTCCAATTACACGCATATTAGTTTGTGACTTCATAGCCTACCCAACCCACATCACACTGCCTGGCCTGCTGTTATCTGTCTGCAAAGGCCTGGGGGGACGTTACTCATATGCCTCTTCAGAGGGCATGATACAGCATTTGTTTGTGTTTGTCTACATTTGTCCTGCTGGCTGTGACTGTGAGGTATGTGACCCCCCCCCCCCCCAACTGGTATGTGTGAGTGAGTTAAGTTGTGTCTGTGCCAGTGAAATGCTGTCATGGCTTAGTGGTTCAGTACTGTGACTATAGTGCACAGTATCCTGAGTTCGAGTCCTGTCACTGCTTTTTATTTTCCTGCTGGGCAGACCAGACTGCTTAAGGAACAGTAAAGCAGGTGTGAGCGTGTTTACCCGACTTTGCTCAACTTTGCCTGACTTTGCCCAACATTGCCCAACGTTGTCCTACGTTGCGCTGGTTAGCACGGTGCGCAGCTATGCCCAATTGTAATTAAATATGCTCAATACTGGTAAAATGTGCTTAGTAGTGTTTTATATTGCTTAAAATAGGGCACTCATGCCTCAGGTGGTGTTGCAGGGCTGCCTATGTCGGATGCACATAGTACACTCCCTATACATGTTTGAAAACAGGTAGTGTCAAGTTAGGCATCCCTTTTACTGTATGTGCGAGTCAGAGAGAGGTGCCATTTCCAGGGTTCCTACTGAGTCAGTGTATGTGCTGTGCATTGCCTCTTTGCCAAGGCCAGGGCATACTGAGCACGCCTCCTTCTGCCTACTGGGGCAGGCTCAGGTTGTTCCTCCTCCGAGTCACCCTGTGCAGGCCTTGGCAATGGTGGGGAGCTGTTTGGCCCTGCCCCATGCTGTTCCTGCTGCAGCTGTTTTCGCAGGATCATATTGTGTAGCATGGCACATACCATGACAATTTGGGTACATTTAGTTGGTGAGTACCGCAAGGCTCCACCAGATGTGTCCAGGCACCAGAACCATGACTTGAGCATCCGAAACGCATGTTTCTTGATTGTGCGTGTGCCTCATTATGGAGTTCTTGTTTCGGTGTGTGTGCATTTCTGATGGGTGTCATCAGCCACGGCTCCAGTGCATATCCAGCATCCCCCACTAGGTGACCGTCAGGGATGTCCCCATTAGCAAATCTCTGGTACAGCTGCGTCAGATGCCAGATGTGGGAATCGTGATAGCTTCCAGGGCAGCCAGCACACACATTCATTATTATGCCCTGGGCATCGCACACGACCTGGCAGTTGATGGAGGGGAAGTCCTTGCAGTTGATGTAGACCCTACCCTGCTCACTGGGTGTTGATTTGATGTGTATGTGCATGCAGTCTATTGCACCCACTACCTCAGGGTATTCTGCTATTTGGTGGAAAAGACGCATATTGCTGGCCAATGCCTCACAGGAATTGGGGAAATACACGTGCTCACCGACATGTGCTGACATGGCATCCAGGAACTGGTGGAGTACCCTGGATGCTGATGCCTGTGAAATCCCCATCATAGCACCAGTTGGTCTCTGGAAGGTACCTGTAGCTAGTATTCTTAGGCCAACACATACCTTGGTATCCACTGGGATGGGTTCCCCTCTGTTGGTTGTGTGTGTGAGGAGTGGCCGGCACAGCTCAACAATTTGCTGCAGGAGGTCTCTGTCCACCCTATAGCGCTCCACTATCTCCAGCTCATGTAGCCCCTGGTAGGTTACCCTGGGTCTGTACACTCTTCTCCTTCTCCTCACTGTGGGTTGCTCAGCAGCATTCACAACATCACCACCCTCAGCACCTTGCACATGTTGGTTTATGATAGCAAGAGCAGCCCCTAACATTTTGTCTGACTTTAAAGTTTTTAAGCTTTCCCTCTTTGTATACTGCAGTGTTGCAGAGTTCTTGGGAAAAAACAGGGAAGAATGTTGTTTGCAGAGTTTAAAGTGCTGGTCTGGGCTGGGCTAGTCTGCTGCCTGTGTAATTAGCTGATTCTGATATATTTCACCTGGCAGCTCTGCTAGTTCTCCTTGGTTAACTTCCTACTACTTCTTTTCCTTCCTTTTCCCTTCCTGTTTCTGCCTGGGGCAGCACCGCGCACACGCTGTGTGCCCGTTTGCAAGAAATTTCAGATATTTCCACGGCGTACACCTTTGGTTTCCGGTTTTCAAAAAGGACAACTGTAGACATGCCTCTTGCAATCCTGAGCAACTCGGGGCAAACACAGAACACTGTGCTCCAATAAGCATACAGCCTTTCTGACATACCCCCTCATGATGTCACCTATCTTCTACTCTACTACTCATCTACTCCTACACTTACACTCTTGGGACATGGCTCACATGCTGGGGAAAATTGGGATTCACTATCCTTATCCTCATTTGCATAGGATTGCCTACTAATGCTTGGTTACATCTCTCACACTGAGCTTCCCCCCCTTAGCAACCAGTACTCAGTGGCCATGTTGTCTTCAGCCTGCCATTCACCTACATGGCAGGATAAGCTTTTTAGTAAAAATGCCTATTCTTGGCTATTCTGAAATTATTTTCTTGTTTTTTTAAGCGCCGCACGTTTGTGCGGCGCTGTGCTATGCATAAACATCGGAGATTGGGGAAAAAAATTAGATTTTAATAATTTTAAACATTTAAAAATGCCAATGGCCTTATATTTGGCCATTGGCATACTTCCTCAACTGGATGCATCCTTTATTGCGAGCTGTCATAGCTCCGTTTAGCAATTTGCAGAACGGTACTCCGTTACCAACGGAGTACATTTCTGCAAATAACACTACTCTTCCACAGACAGGTTAGTGTTTCCTGGATTGCAAATTTACCTCATTTGCATAGCTTTCAGCAGCAAATGAGGTAATTTGCATACCATGACGCTGTCCGTGCAAGAGTAGCTTTAGAAGCTCTGATGCACGACCCTGCCGGCTGTTGCTGGATCGCTCGGCAGACATATTGGCTGTCTGACGTCTTACTCTACTCTACAACTCCGTGCAAGCTTTCATAAATCCGGCCCTAAATCTTTGTTTTTTTAATGTGCCAATCCCTACACATGTTGCCAGAATAAAGTAACCTCTTCTTTGGAATATATTGGCTATGGCAACAAAGGTTATTACTATAAACTGGAAGAATGAGACTACTCCTACTTTGAAAGAATTTAAGAACATGGCTAACAATATATGTCAACTTGAATTATCTACAATCAAGTCAATAATGGACAGAATCACTTTATTTTACAATACTTGGTTGAAATTCAAGGATCTGTTAGAAAAAATAGATGACTAAATTTAAATAATTAATATTGGAAGTTAAAGCTATAAATAATCACTTCTGTTTAGTAGATACCTTTGTAAATAAATTACTTTATTAATATGAAACATTATTACAACTATTGTTTATTTAAGTTATGTTATATATATTTTTATTTGAATTTAAACGTTTAATAAAAAGAAATAGAAAAAAAGCCATTATACATAACAGGTGGGAATAACAACTTCTTATCAAAATGACATCACTTTCCATATTACCTTTAAATGTGAATGATCTCACAGGTATATAGAAAAAGAAAGAGTACTGAACTATATTAAATGTACAGTGCAAATAGCTATGCTACAGGAGACACATTTTGAAAGAACTGATCATGTAAATTCAATAAAGAGAGGATTTTATGATGGCTATTGAGCAGAATATATTGGACAATGGAAAACAGGAATGTACATATTACTTGCTAGAGGAGGAAAAACAATAATGGTAGATTTGTAGTAGTAAGGGGTTACTGGGCAAAGGAGGATGATAACACTGGCATGTATTTATATTCCATTTAAAACTGCTACAATGGAGTTTAAGAAAATTCTGGGAGAAATAATCAGCTTTCACCAGGGAATATTACTTATAGATGGGGGCTGGATTTTGATTTGCAACAGTGAGAATATATCTGAGGGTGAAGTGCTGGAAGGGAAAATATCACAAAAGGGTAGATTTTTGAAAAAATTTATGAAAATATTTGGTATGAAATATGTGAATTCAGTAGTAGGAACTCAGAGAGAATGTTCACACTACCTCCCCCAATGTACAAAAACTAGGCTAGAATAGACAGAAATTATATTTCACAGGAACATGTGCATTTAACTGAACGTTTTGATATGCATCCAATAACTATTTCAGATTACGGGTCAATAATAAATAAAATAAAAACGCAGGACAATGGAATAAAATGAGACATTGACACTCCCCACCTGTTAAACAAGAAGGAATTTAAGGAAGGGTTAGTGGAAATTATTCAAGCGTTATTAGGGAAGACAGAAATTCCTTCAGAAAATATAGCTATGGAGTGGGATAAAATAACATTGGAGTTTTAAAATAGGGTAGAAATAAATAAAAAGATTTTAAGAAGTAAAAAGAATTATTTACAGGAATGGACAAAGTTTAAAGCATTGCAGAATAAGGGGGATCTTACAGAATAAGGTGCAACTGCAGGGTGCTAAACAAAAAATAAGAGACTACCTCCATAATATGCATGAATTTAGAATGATTGCTGTTAAGCAACTGTTTTTGTATAACAACTTCAGAGCAGAAAAACTTTCAGCACAACACCTCGGGCAACAGAAAGTAGAAAGGGTTGTTGCCAAGCTTTTTTGGATGCAGATCCTTTAGGAGAATAACAACCAAATACACAGAATGTCTTATTCATAAAGTAGTAGAAATTATTATAAGAGCTAAGCCAACACTTGAATTAGGGTTCCCGCCTGTCAGGAAAGTCTCTTGATAGTCGGGAAATCAAGGTCTCTGTCAAGAAATTCAGTTTTGGTGATGTAACTTGTCGGGTATTTTAAATCACTGTGAGAATGAATATATTTCTAAAGTGTTTTGCAAACAAGGCTTAGCATTTCACTTGCATTTAGTATCTTCATTTAAATTGTTTTGTCAGAATAGTCTTTTGCTTGTTTCATCTGATATCATGGGTGATGTGTGGTCTGGCCATTAACAAGCAAGTGGTTATACCAATCAAAAGAGCCCCCTTCGCGATGCATCTTAGATGAAGTACACAAAACCTATGACACATTCTTTTTTATAAATGTGAAACAATAGATATGTCCTACAGCTAAACTTTGTGTGTTCACTCTGGTACAATTACATGTTTTTGTCAGTATAAATAATATCGATGATAAGATTAAAATTAGACTCAGAAAAAAATGTAAGGTGTATATTGCAGAAAACAGTGTATACATTCTTCGTCCTGTCCTCCCTTTCCTTAGTATTTTTCAGAATCCCATGCTGATCTTGTGTGATAGTTTCAACAACCATACCAGTTGCTAAAACAACATTACTGATCTATTTTAACATGTGCAGCATCTTTATACATTTATCTGTTGCATTTAGCACAGTATTTACTATTCTTCAAAATGTTTTTAGTATGATTATTAACTTTGAAAGATAAATAATTTATATTTAATTACTGAAATGAGTATGTCAATATGTGGAGCAAAGGGCAGGTCTTTTGTCATGTTTTTGCATCTTCCAAAGGTATCAACCCTAATGGGAATGTAGAAAGGACAGTCTGCCAATAGGGATGACTACAATTAGAGGTACAGAGAACGGGCAAGAGGGGACAGGAATTTCAGGACAAAATTAGCAAAGGAACCAAGGTACTGGGAGCAAATAATTAGAAAGGGAAAGGTAATACAATGGAGGAGGCCAAGGACTCATTTGGACTGCAGGCTAAAGATGGTCTTCCCTAGCAAGGATTGGTATCAAAGTATAGGCAAACAGAAAGAAATAGGGGGGTCCTAATTGAAAGACCAGCACTGGTAGTTTTTAGAAGGATCCAGAACAGAAGCTGATGTTAAAAAAGGAATAATTAGTAGGGATTTTAAAATATTGTACAATAACTACTGGAATCAATAAGAGGACATCAGAAAAGATTTGGAAGAAAGGTTGGATAAAGCAATTCACAAAGAAGCAATGGGAGGATATATGTATGGCTCCCAAATACGCAAGTAAGTCTAGAAGATTTATGATCTTTGCTTGGAATTGTTTGAATAGGTATTTTTATACCCAAAACAGACTCCAAAGAATGTTACTTCGGGTAGAATGCAAATGCCAGAGGTGTGATGGGGAATAATGAGGAAACTGGGAATATATTTTTTGGGGGTGTAATAAATTGGAAGATTTTAAACATTCCCTGCATACTACTCTGTCAGAAATACTGGGTGAGCAAAACCCTTTAACTAAGGAAATGAGTTTTTGAGCTGTGGTACCAAATCAGAATTACCAAGACATAGTAAGGCCTTGCTGAGTTTAATTCTGGTGGCTGTCAAAAAAGCAATCATTAATAAATAAAAATCAGTGACTAAACCAACCATACTAGAAGTAGTGAATATAGTAAAGGAAATAAAAGAATTGGAAGTTGAATCTTTAGAAAAGAATAGCAGTAAATTACACACAAAACATGGGAATTGTAGGAACAATACACGCAGAATAATGTTTTTGAGGAGGAATGTGGTTTAAGGGCAGACAGGAATTGAAACAGCTATGTATTGTTTGACTGGCAATGACTGTAGAAATGATTATAAATGACATATACTGTTTGTAACTGAAAAATATGTCAACATGGTTGGTTTTCATAAATAAATGTATGATTGTCTATGTCACAAGTGATAATTCAATAAAGATGTTTCTTGTTTAAAAAAAAAAAAAAAAACATATTACTCCATTTCTTCCTTCATGGACTTACAAACACCTTCTGCTTTTGCTCAAAACTGTTGCAGTCACCTGTCCAGTTAATTCACATACCTTATTATAGTCAGTGTTTTTCCTCTAAGCCACATAAATATCTTGAATTTTTCCAAAAATGGTAACAATCCTCATCATTATAATCATCAGCTCAAGCCACTCTGCAGAAATAGACTATCCCAGTCATAATTATTATTGAATGTTTGTTTTTATTTTTTTTTTTTAACTTTGTAAGTGGACAAAAGCTTTCGGATGTTTTCTACCCATCCTGCTGAGCACTCAACAACTGACTACACTGGAAGCACAATCAGCTAACATTCTAAGCCAAACAAGTGGCATGAAACTACATTTATTAATAATGCTAGACTAATCACTAGTGCACTATGTTTGGGAAATGTAGTTCACTTCACTAACAAGTCTTTCATCTACTGTGGGAAACACAAGTTATAATACCCTATCATATCCTAGTGCACCTACTGAGAGAAATACATTCAAATGGCCTAAGGCTGGCCCCGCTCCCACACTCACCCTGATGTTTTAAAGCTTAGCCACTCACTATAGTCATAAAACGGTGCTTGATCATGTTACTTCATAGTAACTAGTAAGAATTTGGCATGCAGACTAATTCAAGTACTGTACAGTACCTGCAGTGGGAATATCTCCATGTATACGTATTTATTGTGAATATTCCAGTAAAATAAACGTATTACCGCAACCACATTTGGAGCAGGAGAAGCGGCTCATTTGCAAGCCCTTCTCCTGCCGAAAACTTTTGTCAAACTTTACTTGGGAAGTGTGGCACCTGCTCCTTTATAAAAATGAAGTACATATTTACCTCCCTGTGTAAGACTGCTGTCTTGTAAAAACTATGCGTACAAGGTATGAAAGTGAAAGTTGTCCCAATGTGGAGCAATGAAGCTTGCTGTTCATTCATCTGCTACTGTCCAACCCACAACTGCGCAACAGCAAAAACTGCAAGACCTGCTGGTGTTGGCCACTGGTAATGTTACATGCTACTTTTTTTTGTATAATTGAGAACCGTACTTTGTTTTGGAAAGGGCAATTACTGTGCGTTTACAATGGGTCTGCACATGTAGTACCTGTGTTGCTTTGTGTCCCATTGTTCCTCCTTAGTTACTGGCAGTTACAAGCTGCTACTGAAATACTTTAAGAAGACAACTAGCTATGTGTTCATACTTAGTGCCTGATTTGTTGGAATTAGTAAAATGGTAGGTCTAGAAATAAGGTTTTCCTTACCAAAAGGGGCCTGCTTACTCATTCCTGACAAAGTATTACCTTCCGCGACAGTTGAAAATCGTCGGTAAAAGGATGCTACCCAGGGAGAGGCATTTTTTCCTTTCTCCTTCTTCCAGGCTCACAAGCAATGTCTCTGAAAACTAGTTAGGAGTTTACACACTCCTTCTGAGGTTTAACAGTAATCATTTCGCGAAAACATTTCAAATTACCCCAGGCTGGCATTGTGGTTGCAATAATACGCAAGTACCAATAAATGTCCTATACTTGCTGAAAGGTATTTTACTTTATAATTCATCACACCTCCACTACAGTGTACAAAGTTCCTATAACTATACTTCAAAAAAGTGGCATCCTTTTGTTTTTCTGTGTTATGAATTTTTTTTTCTTCAAAAGGAGAACAAACAAAAAACATGAATACTCGTTCACAAAATGGAAGAGTCCAGCTGCCTCCAGGAAGGGAAAGTCATTTAATTCAGTCACTCTTGTTAGAAACGGACGGCAAAAGCACAGCTTAATATTTCCACACAGATGTTACACCAGTCAGTTTTACCTATATAAAAACTTGTACAACAGCAGCATAGGGCACAATACACCACCCTCTCTGACAAACAAGAATATTTTGCTCGCAGTTTCATTTTATATCAATTAATGGTTACCTCTGAGGCCTCTACTACTGATGAACAACATGAGCAAAAGCCACGCTTTTCATTGAAATAGTGGTCTGTGAAACCACCTGTTTCTCAAACACATTTTTCAGATTCATCCCTTTTTTTTCAGTAATAAGATCCATTAAATCTTTATCAAACTTTACAATTTGCCAGTTTTTAGTTTTATGTTAGTTGTTTGCCTACTATTAGCACAAAATATGGTGACGAAAGAATTCTTACACTCCACATCAGTACTTTTTTTACTACTACCAAAACTGCCCACAGGGACCATTTCCATGTTATCGGTTGACAATGGCTTCACCATGTGGTGGTGCATATGCAAATATTGTAATGTTATATTGGGAGCATACATTTTTGTTAAATTCAAGGTCCACCAATACTGTCATCTTTATACATGTTTTTTGGATGACATGTTTTTTATTTGGGATTGCCATAAAGAAGTTAATGGGTATAAGTGAAACTGCAAGCAAAATATTCTTCTTTGTATTAAACTTAAAAAGAGACAAATGCCCTGTCTAAATGCTGTGCAGAAAATGAAGGACATTGTCTTAAATTTATAGTTTTGAAAATTTTACAGCTAAATGAAAGGGGTGGAGCATGATCTTTACTATTAGAAGGACATGACTTGATCTGGCAGCTACACTTGAATGCTACATGCTGACCAGGTTTGAATGGGCAGGTTTCAATTAGTAGTATTTTAAAATTTAAAACTTGAATCATTGGAGAAATTATTTATTTGACTATTTGAATATATATATATATATATATATATATATATATATATATATATATATATATATATATATGTGGATTCCTATTACAAGAATGAAAGTTCACAACTTCGAACTTGTAATAGGAAGCCTCACTCACACGAAAGTTCACTTTAACGAAAGTGAACTTCTGAGAAAGTGCACTTCACCGAAAGTACCGCAGCACAGTGAAGGACATCAAAAACCAAGCTATGTCCTCCACTATGGTGCGATACTCACGGACCTTAGGGTTAGGGCACGGGTTAGGATAAGGGAATAGTTAGTAAAGCTACCCCCTTACACTAACCCATGCCCTAACCCTAAGGTTCGTGACTATCGCACCATAGTGGAGGACATTGCTATGTCCTTCACTGCGCTGCAGTCATCACGGACCTTAGGGTTAGGGCACAGGACATGGTAAGGGAATAGCCCTACAGGCTATCCCCTTACCATGACCCATGCCCTAACCCCAAGGTCCATGAGTACTGCACATAAGTTCAGTACAACGCCCGTTTGTTGTACTGAACTTTGCGTAAGTGCACTTTTGCTGCAGTGTGCATTCCATTCACTATTTCGAAGCAGTGAACCTTCGATCTAGTGTATGGAATCCATACACACACATATATATATATATATATATATATATATATATAAACATGTCCATATGTGTATATATTTTATTTTATGTAGATTTGCTGTAAAAAAATAATTTTATGGCATTTTTCATCATGAATGGAATTGGGGTGTGTGTCTTAGTGTGCCTTTGTAATGTCTGACATTTTAAAGAGGCGTATATAAAGTTGACGTTTTGATGCTGATACTTTTATGTGATGGTTTCTTTTTGTATGAAACAAAAGCGCTTATTTCTTTATGAATAAATAATTGTGCTTGCCAAGGTAGATGTGGATTTGTTCAGATACATCTGTGTGGAAACATTAAGTTCTGTTTTTGCAGTCCATTTCAAACAAGAGTGACTAAATTTAACTACTTTCCCTTCCTGGAGGCAGCTGGACTCTTCCATTTTGTGAACAGGTACTCTTGTGTTTTCTTAAAAAGGAACAAATGTGTTACTGCAACACATTTTCTTACTTCAGCTGCTGTACTGCTACCCTATTGATTTGTTGTGTTGGAGCATAAAACTTCATCAAACCCTAAATTTCAGCATTGTAAAATAGCACTTGTTCTATGTGCTGTATCTAAGACTAAAGTAATACTGTCTGTACTTTCACAGCGACTCCTGTTACAGCAATCCGCAAGTTCATGATGTGTGACATCACATTCAGATTGAATCTTAAATTGAGATATGCACATATCCCTTTACACCTTTGTTTCAGTATCAGAGGAATCACTTCATGAAAACCATGGTTAGTGAACATGGCAAATTAATAGTTAATTCTTTGTGCCATGCATAAGTATAAAACAGTAATGTCTGTAAGGATGTTGCAGTCAACAAAAAGAATACCTCTAAGTTGATCACCATTCAAAAAGATATGATCAGCATGTGCATTCATATTATATCTCTTCGTCTCTACAACAAAAGATAGTGGAGAAAAGTTCCACCACACTGCATACTTTTACTGCAGCTGCTAACATCAGCAAGTCTTAGGACTGCCTATGTAAGACTGTGGGCAGTACCCGACAAAAAAAATACAGATTTCCCTATGTCTATGGTATGTCACACAACTGGAGACAAATTCATCTGACAAAACATGTGGGTGAACTTTCCCTTTCTTTGATTCCAAAGCAAGGAAATGAAAATTTTATGAAGTTCGGACTTGTTTCTGATATGTAAACCATACTAGAACTATACTTGTAGGGCAAAAAGACAAGAGTTAAACTGCACGTGAGGCTGGGCTTTCCTACAAATGAGCCAGCTCAAAAATTATTACTCAAGACCAGAAATAAACACAGAAGCAGAAAGTAGACAGTTCCCTTAGTTTATGGAGTTTGCTACCTTGTAAATAGTGTACATATTTCTACAGTATTTTTATGAAGTTGTATACATCTACCACTTTTGCTCTTTTTATGTTTAACATATTTAATGATAGCGTTGTCTCTGTTCTGGTTATACACATTTCAATAAAAATATTTTGAGGAAAAAAAGTCTGAAAGTAGAATTCACTAGACTAAAGGGAAATCAGCATCCCTGAATGTCTCATTATCTCATAAGGCTGAGAGCAAAGTATAAACCCATAGAAATCACAATATCGGACAAAAGGGTTGCCAAGAAGACGAAAATAAACAGTATAACACCAAGGCTAAACCACCATGGAGAAGGAGTGTTGATAATGAAGATAAAATAAATAAAACAGCTTTATTACAACTATTAAAACTTTAAATGTCTCTGATAAACAGTTTTGGCTGATGACTTCTCCAGAACATATTTAACAGTCGTCCATGTCTTAATTAAAATACAGGTTGTGCATCCAATCAGATTTCAAAACGAGGAAAATGCACCAATCAAAGATAGAGTTAGATATCCTTTCTCTTGATTTGTGCTCAATAGAAATGTAGCCGATTCTAATTGTTTGATGCAAAATCCTTATTCAAATTGGTTCACTTATACTTCTCATTAAATATATAAATAAAAATAAACTTTAGAAATCATCCTTATGCATAAAAGCATTAGAAATTTTGACCTTTAAAAACTTTAGAAGCATGCACTAAGTCACCTAATTATAGTCATTCATATCTATTAATATATTTGATTGCTAAATTCAGTGATCGTCACTTTTAAACAACCTAATGAATCAAAGTATGACTGCATGTGTCTCACGCTTATTTCAATTCATAAATAATAAGTACAAAAACATCACTTGTACTTAAGAGTAGAAACTTGGTCCAATCCCAGACGTATCACATCTTTCTCAACCAATGAAATCTTAGGTAAAGTCCGTATTTCATACGTTCAGGATCTGCAACCCATCCAATCAAGAATCCTTTGGTTAATTCAGTGAGCTACACTTTTAAATATCCTAATGAATCAAAGTAAGACTGTATATGTCTCACACTTGCTTAGTCAACTTCAATTTGTAAATAAGTATAAAAACATCACTTGTACTTAGGGTAAGGGCTTAGTCCAATCATGCATATAATAGCTTTTCACAACCAATAAAATCTTTAAAAAAGTCCGTATTTCATACGTTCACATTTTACAGCACATCCAATCAATGTTCCTTTGGCTAACACCAATTAGATATAAGTTTGCAAGATCTTATCCAATCCAAAACTGGATTGGAAATAACCTGTGATGAGAGCTACCATCTGTACCATTTCTAGTACAGTATGCCTTCGTACTATAGAAACTCTTGCTGAATCAACACAAAGACAGCAAAGTAAAGGAACGGTATGTTTTTAGTTGGTAGAGTCTTTTGGATTTAAAGTAATATAATACATTCAAGGAAGAAGAGTTTATTCTAATCGCAGGCATTCAGTGGCTTTCTTGGCCTATGAAATCTAGAATACACTCCTAATTCCAATTGCTATTGTTCTTTGTTACAACCAATCAAAATTTCTTTGCCTAAAAATAATTCACTTCTGATTTTAAAGATCATGTCCAATAAGGAAATTATCAGCTAATGACGGAGATTTCACATCTTTGCATCCTTGCATACAGTAGTAAATCTCCTAAAATGGAGAATAAAAAACCATGAAACAGTTAATGTGAAGTTGTTCTATCTCGCTGTTCATTCTTTACTGATGGGTTCAGAGCCGATCCTCTGCTCCGACTCGGCCAACTGCAAAAGCTCAAGGTCTTCAACCAGATCAAGGCCAACTCCCTATCCCATGATGCACCCTGATCTTCCCTCAGATCTTGTTTGCCGCTGCAACTTGATCGGACATTCACCAGCTCTGGTCAGTGAATAATTTTTCTTGTTTAAATATTATAGCTATAATTTTAGCAAAAATGTAACCATTTAGCATTGATATAGTAACCAAACACAAAAAGAAAACTGCTAAAAACCAAAGCACAAAAGAACAAATGGGGTAGATCCAAGAAATGAAGTAAATCCAATTTATTGAGCGCTTTCGTCACCAATTACAAATTTCTTCATTCTGAAGAAGTCATTTGTAATTGGTAATGAAAGCGCTCAAGAAATTTGTAATTGGTGACGAAAGCGCTCAATAAATTGGATTTACTTCATTTCTTGGATCTACCCAGTTTGTTCTTTTGTGCTTTGGTTTTTAGCATTTAGTAGTTAGTGTGCGTAGCTTGTTCTTGAAGTTAGATCTTTCTTTGACTATTTAGCTTAGATAATTAATCTTTAAGGCCGTTTTTTTTTTTTTGCTAGGCCTTCTGTTCTCTCTATTTCTCTTGAATTAGCTTAATTAAAGAGGAATTAGTGACCGCGTTTTAGGTCCTTTACTTCTCTTTACTCTTTAGCTAAAAGTGTGTGTTAGCTCCTTCATAGGGCATACAGTTATATATATTCTAGCATAGTTTAGTGTGTTTAATAGTTTATACCCCTTAATTTTCATAGGGCACAGAGTTTCTTCCCTATTAGAGTGTGTTGTTTAGCCCTTCTTTTTTTTTTTACAGGGCGTATAGTTACCTTTCCTTCTTCCATAGTAAAGTTGGTGGCCGTGTTTTTAGGCCATTTTTTCTGCTTCTTTATTAGTGTTAGTATACTGTGTGTGGTGTGTTCGA
The DNA here is from genome assembly GCF_019279795.1 of Protopterus annectens. Lineage (NCBI taxonomy): Eukaryota > Metazoa > Chordata > Ceratodontiformes > Protopteridae > Protopterus > Protopterus annectens. The sequence goes on from NC_056735.1 coordinate 1,403,754,979, forward strand.
GTGCAATTGCAGCCCTTCTTTTTATACAGGCAGTATAAATAATTTCTGTGTCTGATTTGTTAAAGCCTTTCCCCTTACAAGGTTTGAATAGTTGTTGTGTGAATCTTATTGCTATTGTGGAAGATGTCGCACCAGGAAAAAGAGAAAGCCAAGTCTAGCTTCAAGAAATGCCCTAGATGTGGGCAAAAGATGTCCATAACTGATGGACATATTGAATGTGTTTACTGCTTGGGTGAGGTTCACTGCAAGAAAGCTGTTCTATATGCCACTCCTTCAGCTCAAGAGTGTTGCATGAGAGAAAGAGAAAGTTGATGGGCAAAGGTCTGCTTAAATCCTCATTTCAGGAATCATTGGATAAGTCAGACAAACACTCAAAGAAGATGGAGCTGACAAAATCTTCATCTATATCGAAGTCACCTTCCAGTAAAGTGTCGCATCGGCTCCACAGCCTTCGGAACAGACTGTCGTTATGGTTGGGATCCGGTCCCCAACCTTGGAGCCGGTATCTCCTACCTTAAAGTCCCCTATACTGCAATCTGTGGCTTTGTCAGATTCCTCACGGGCCTCAAGTAGACTGTCTGATTTGGATGCGGACTGTGTGGTGAAGAAGCTCCTACAGATACCGGCGCTAGCAAAACTTTTATCGGCACTGACCCAGGGGGCTTCGAGGGGATCTTAGTCCCTCCTACATCTTCTGTTCCTCCTCCAACTTGCATGAATATTTCAGAGCCGGAGAGCGTGGAACTGATGATCGTGGACCCTTTGGGTTTGACACCCTCTACAGGTTTTTTGGCCCCAACTGCCCTGATACCCTCGGAGTCAGCAGAGGAATCTCGGGGCCGACACTCACTGGTCGGGTCCGGGGAGGACAGTCGGACTGTCAGTGCCGACTTTACTTCTCGGGGCTATGGCTGGAGTGACCACAGCCCCAACCTCTGGCTCGGAGCCCTCTGTACTGGCACAAAAGATTTCCATCGGTTCTTTGGATCAGACGGATTCTTCTCGTCGGGACCGAGGGGGCCTTTGAGGCTATGAGGAAGGCTTTGTCCAGCCCCGACAACCACTCCATCAGTTTGAACATCTCCCTCCCTGAAAGCATCGGTGTCTGCATCTTCATCACACGCTCTATTGAAGCGTAGAGATCCTGAGCCTCAGGAAGCTCCACTGGGTGAGCCATGTTCTTCAGAGACCTCTCCAGAAGCCCCCACTGAAGAAGTGCCTAGGAAGAGACTCTGCAAAAGGAAGCATTTGGACCCGCCACAGGAGTCAGTCACTTCAGATACTGACTTGGATGAGTCAGAAGGGTCCCCACTGTCCCCCTCAGAAGATATCTCCTTTGCAGATATCTTAGAGATTCTTAAACAGAGGGGTGGCTGAAAATCCCTTAAACCTTCTGATGATGAGTCAGTTCTTCTGAAGGCTTTTGGATCTCAACCCTCCACCTCTTGATTGTCTCCATCCTTCAATGAATTACTGGAATTACTCACTCAAAGGGGATGGGAGTCTCCAGATACCATGGAGCTTGTCCCTAGGAGGCCTAATAAATTTATTACTAGCCCACAAGACAGACTTTACCTTACCAAAGGAGAACTTGTTGATGCTATGGTGGTGGTGGCAGCAGCCATCAAGGAATTATCGAAGACTTCATCTGTTCATCCTCCTAATAGGGAATCTAGGATTATGGACAGATACGGAAAGCATATGTTCAGTTCAGCGGCCTTCGTTCTTCGATCGCTGAACTACCTCACACATTTTACTAGGTTACAAAGGGATCTCCTGAATGAGCTAGGAGACACCCTACAGGGTTCAGTAGCTGCAGGAGTTTTGGACAAGTTAACTTCCCAGCTCTCCACTCTTAATTCGATAGTGAACTCTTCCATGCATCTGTTATCTTGTGCAGCTGATAGTATGAGCAGGACAGCGGGTACAGGAATCGCTCTTAGGAGACATTCCTGGATGTGCTTATACTCCTTTGCAGAACCCTTTAAGTCTTCCTTCATTAACACCCCCTTTGACTGTTTGTCCCTTTTCGTACCTAAGGTAAAGGAAACTTTTACCAGCAGTGAAAAGGATGGAAAGACCTTGTCTGCCATCGGTGTATGTTTTTCTACCCCAAACAGACCTTACCCCAAAAGAGAGAGGATGTGGAAAGATATGGTTCCGTAAGTCTCAAGGATCTTTCCAAAGAACTCGTGGTGACACCCACTCTAGAGGTAGAGGAGGGGGTAATAATGGAAGACTCCGCCCACGTGGCGGGGGGGGGGTCCGCAGAACCAGGGCGACAGAGACCAGTTCTTTGGCAAGCCCCATCAGCGCTCCTGAGAGGTGGCCTGACTGTCCATCTCTGGAGGCAGTCAGGGGATGCCCTTCTTTGTAACTAGACACCTTGCTAAAAATAACAAAAGACAGCTGGGTACAAAGCATAATATCCAGAGGATACTCTATTCCATTTGCCACTCCACTCCCTCTAGTAAAGAAAAATGCTCCACCCAGTCAGAGGGACCTAGCAGCCTTAGAGGTCCAAAGGTTGCTGGACAAAAGAGTCATCCAGCCTGTCCCAGCAGACCAAAGAGGATCCAGAACTTACTCAAGGTTCTTTTTAATTCCAAAGAAAACAGGGGACTGGGGACCTATTCTGGACCTAAGCAGACTAAACAGGTCACTGTGAAAAAGATGAAGTTCCAGATGGTCATGCTTCAGTCAATACTTCCCCCTTTATGGGGAAAGACAATTGGATGTGCTCTATAGATCTTCAGGATGCGTACTACCACATAAAGATGGACAGACCATCCAGGCATCATCTACGCTTCCGGCTGGGAGCCAGCCATTATCAATTTCGCGCTCTGCCCTTTGGTCTCACTACAGCTCCCAGAGTGTTCACCAAATGTATGGCAGTAGTCACCACTCACCTGAGACAGTTGGGATTCCAGGTGTTTCCATATCTGGACGACTGGCTCCTCACTGCCACCACATGCATCAACTTCTTCATCTGAGGGACACAACCTTACACCTATGCAATCAATTGGGGATTACCATCCACTCAGAAAAATCTGCTTATTGCCATCACAACAGACCACCTTCATAAGAACAAAACTAAACACAGTTTCTATGACATTAAGTCACCTCCAGAAAGAATTTCTCTCTTATGAGAACAAGTATCAGACCTGCTTCTGAGAAAAAAGCCCCAGTCTCAATGGTACTCAAATTGCTAGGATCGATGGCAGCAGCAATCATTGCCATTCCCCTCGCATGAATGCATATGCAAATTCTACAATGGCTCCTATTCTCTCAATGGTCCTTTCGGGAACTTCCAATGTCGCATCAAATTGTCTTAACAAATGCATGCAAGAAGGATCTGCAATGGTGGCTGATGTCTCAACATGTATCTCAGAGACGTCCACTTGTTCTACCCAATCCCATAGCCACGGTGACCACGGATGCTTCCTTGATTGGGTGGGGGGGCATTTCCAGAGAAGAACAGCCCAAGGCACTTGGTAGAAACACAAGGCTCACCTGCATATAGATGTCCTGGAGATGAGAGCGGTACTTCTAGTGTTGCAGTCCTTTCAAGACTCTCTACCTCTGGGAACAACTGCAATTCAGATGAATCAGTAGTCTGATACATCAACAAACAAGGAGGAACCAAATCTTAACCCCTGTGTCGAGAGGCCATGAGAGTATGGCAGTGGGCAATCTCCTCCCAGCACTTTCTGTTAGCAAAGCACATGCCGGGGAAATCTAATGTGACAGCAGACAAGCTGAGCAGGGCAATCTTACTGCCTCATGAGTGGTCCCTAAAGCAACAAGTAGCGTAAAGGATTTTCCACAGGTGGGGCCAGCCTTACTGCGATCTTTTTGCCACCCAGACAAACATGAAATACAGCAGCTACTTTGCCCTAATTCCCCAGCCGGGGGAAGCCCCAAGGGATGGCACTGGTGCACAACTGGCCCCTGGGTCACCTTTATGCTTTTCCCTCCTTCCCTCTGATTCCCAAGGTATTACAGAAAGCAAAACTTCTGGGAAGGACCATGATACTAATAGCTCCTTACTGGCCTCGGCAAATTTGCTTTCCCTTCCTCCAGCCTCTTTTGAAGAACCCCGGATCCTGGACCCAGTTCCGGATCTGTTGACCCATTCATTGGGGGCTCTTCATCTTTCCCTTCATTCCCTCAAACTGACAGCTTGGCTGCTCCAATTCCCACAACAGCCAGGATTTACAACCTCTCAACTGAGGCTCAACATATTATAACATCCTCTCATAAATCATCTATCTCATATATATATATATCTTAGCAAATGGAAGAGATTTTATTTATGAGCCTCTCAGAATGATGTTGATCCTTATCTAGCTCCGATCCCATCTATATTGGAATTCCTAACTAAACCTTTCATTGAAGGAGCGGCTGCAGCTAACATTAGAGTTCAATTAGCAGCGATATCAAACTTTCATTTTGGTTTCCAAGGCTCCAATGTCATGTCGCATCAACTTGTTAAAGCCTTTCTCAAAGGTGCCATTCATTTGAGGCCACCAATCAGAGCTCCAGTCATGCCATGGAATCTACATTTTGTTCTATCCAGAATCATACTACCTCCTTTCGAACCAGCATCGTCCTGTTCTTTGAAATTCCTTTCATGGAAGACTATTTTTCTGATAGCCATTACTTCTGCTCAGTGGATTTCTGAGCTGCAAGCCTTAACCATCAAACCTCCTTATCTTATTTTCCATAATGACAGAGTCTCGCTCAGAACTAACATATCCTTCTTACCAAAAGTTTGTTCAGAGGCAAATCTTAACCAATCTATTGAGTTGCCAGTTTTCTTTCCTCAATACACAAATAGGATGGAACACATGCTGCACAAACTTGATGTTCATAGACAACTCAGATTTTACCTAGACAGAAAAAGAACAATTCAGGTCAAAGGATCAACTCTGTTTCCTTTTCAGAGTCAAAGAAGGGTACCTCAGTGACAAAAGTAACCTTGTCAAGATGGCTATCAGATTGCATTTCCTTAATTTATAATTCACAAAATTACCCCTTGCAACAAAAAGTAAAGGCCCACTCTGCTAGAGCTATTTCAACATCATTAGCTTTTTCTGAGAAGTTACCATTAGAATCTATTTGTGCATCAGCTACCTGGTCAACACCCCATACCTTTATCACTCATTACAAAGTAGACAAGGCCAGGGGCAGGACCTCCTTTGGCTCCACATTTCTGAGGAATATACTCCCATGAGCCACCAGAGATGATGGTGCTTGGGACGCTACCCATCAGTAAAGAATGAACGGCGAGATAGAACAACTTCACATAAATAAGTTATGTACTCACCATAACGTTCCATGTGAGTCGTTCATCTCACTTTCATTCTTACGTCCCACCCTCCAACCCTCATCCAGTCTACTTGAGGTTCATATAGGGTGCATTGTCTCTTATCTAACTCTCTGAGTGGCAAATTTATACTAAGTAGTCAGGCAGCAAACAAGAGCTGAGGGAAGATCAGGGTGCATCATGGGATAGGGAGTTGGCTTCCAGCTGGTTGAAGATTGAGCATTTGCAGTTGACAGAGTTGGAGCCGAGGATCGGCTCCGAACCCATCAGTAAAGAATGAAGGCGAGATGAACAACATGGAATGTTATGGTGAGTACATAACTTCTTTATCTTGACTAAGGATCCATTAGACCTGTAAACACAAGTCACTTTACAAGATAGTTTATGCTTAAAACAAAGCGCTCAGTCCAATGTCAAATGAACTGTGGCTATCTAATAGAAAATTCATTAGTCTGCATTCCATAACAAAATCACTTAAGTCACTACTTATCATCTTCATGTTTAGACAATTTACTGCAATCCAAGAACAAGTTCAAATTGTCAACCAACACTTATATATATATCAATCCATTAAACTGATACAGTTTCCATCTTGGTAAATAGACTGGAAAACCAACCAGAGCAGATATAGCACAGATTTAAAAATCAATATATATTCTATCCTTGATTGCCTATAGATTGAATATATTTACAAGCATTTCTGTAGTTCACGGCTTACAAAATCTCAGGTATGAGCACCCTACATTACATATAGCACCTAAATACCTGCCTCTTCTATAAACAATCTCCACCAACATACAATGACCCAATCCTGCTTAGATGCTGCATATTTGCAAGACTAGCAATAAAAGTTACAATGATGGCATAATGGTTGTTTACCTCACATACACAATGTACAGGGTTTTTTTCTCACTTTGTCAGCCCCCAGTGGCCTAATGGAGAAAGCACTGGCCTCCTAAACCAGAAATTGTAGGTTTGAGTCCCATCTGGGGTGATATAATCTTGATACAAGTACAGATTTTGGTCTTTTATCCAAGACTTGGGTGTGGAACTGTGAGTAACTAGCTTTTCAAAAACAAAAACAGGGGAGAAAATTAATTTATTTTAATTATTTCAATTCTATTTAGATATTTGAGTTGCACTTGTTGACCAGTGGGGTAATACTGCTTTGTACTTTTCTGCTCTCTTCCACCTGTTTGCATTTTTAAGTTTGTTCGGGGGCCTTAGTCTTGCATTTTAATTAGCAGTTGGGGAAAGATTGTGCTTCTGCTTTACTTTGCACTTCGATTTTTACAAGTAGAATTATTTGCAAAAGTTGTCTATGTGTATTTTAAACCCTGCTGGCCTATAGTCTTGTAGTTTAATTCACTGCTGTGGCAGAACTGTGTACTTCTGCCAGATTTTGAACCTTAATCATTTGTTATTGCATTTTTCCCATAAACAGTGTTACTAGCATATTTCTGCATAATCTGGTGCCTTAAACTGTAGTAAAAGGTCAAAAGTGAGAAAATCATATCTGCTCCATTTTGTGCATCAGTGCTTTTATATTATGCTTATCTTTAACCTGCTTAAAGTTGCATTTTCTATCTGCCCCATCCCCCACTAACATACTAAGTTAAAGTTTCTGAAAGTGTTCCAATACTGCCTTTACTTAATTGTACGCCTCCATAGCTATCCTGCTTGTTCTTTTCCAACCCTCCAACCCTTTTGCTGTTGTTTTATAATAAAGTTGTCTCTCTGGCTTCCACTTCTTATGAAAATCTGATTTCCTAAGTCCCTCCCTCCCCTCTTTGATTGTTAATGATGGTTGCATAAGCTATGTATGTACTCTTCCCACCCACTGTTTTCCACAGATCCATGACACTGAGTGCCCACCCAGCAAACAAGCATTGCTCTTGAATAATCCTCCTTGTCTTCTGCACATTTTCCAAGTGCTCAGTAAAGCTTGGAGTCATAACCTGCATTTCAGAAGTGTTTTACTTGTATCCATCCAGGCTAAGTTAAATACCTTTTATTGCTAAATCACACTTGTTACCATGAGTGATTGCTACTGTTTCCAACTTTTGTGTGTGCATTTCACTGATATCTTTAATGCTCTTCTTAACACTGTTACTGCTGTAAGGGTATCTTGAAATTGCCTTTAGCAAGAGATTTCCAGCTAGCTGTTTATATGGTTGGTGGTGGCATTGCTCTTGTGGTCTCTCCTACTGTGCTATTACATTAAAAGGACTGGGTTTATTTATCTTGTGACAAGAGGTGTTTGCCTAGTGTATATGACTTGGAAAATATACAATAGACTTCTAACTCCAATACACCACCCTTTGTAGCTCAAAAATCAAAGTACTGGACAGTATGGCTATATTCAATTTCCTAACTTTTCTGTAGTCAGTTTGGTGGATATGAGCATCTTGAGACAACGTAGCAATTGTCTCATGTTTACTGACAACCACTTAATCCTTTAAGAAGCAGACACAGTATGTGAGAGGTGTACTTGCACAGTGGCACTATAGGCTAAACTCTCACAAACAAGTGAACATCAGTTTTTTGAAACTACATATACACAACACCTTTCTCACATAGTACACAACACACACACAGACTGACATATGCGGCACTTAAAAGCAATCTTCCGAAATGACAAAGACTGGCTAGACCACCCACTGCACAGCTATGCTTTAGCAAGCCCAAAGGTATTCAGAAAAAACAGCACCTAACACTGCATATACTGTCACTCAGTGGAGCCCCAAACACTAAGCCCCTATGGCAAGCAAACATTTCCCAGGATTCATCATAGGAAACTCCATTGTGAGACAAACTGATGCCCCTCTAGCCAGGCTAAACAAGGAGAACATAACTGTTAGTTGCTTATCTGGATCTAGAATCTGCTAAATCATGCACATACTAAAGTCATTAGGCCACAGGTACCAGTATCATTCCATCATAGTCCACTTAAGTGCAAGTGACGTGAGATGAACCTCCTTGGACTAGATGGAGACATTATGGAGCTTTCAGACTGTGTGTCTTAGGCTGGTATGAGCCTAGCACCAAGCTGCATATTACCATCACCAAGGATGATGACACAATATGTGCAAAAAAATGACTGAATTCAACAACTGGCTGTCTTTCTTCTGTCATTCAAGTTGATCCAATATCTGCCAGCTTGGGAGGCTATGGTTAAAAGATCATGTTACTTTGCCAAGGATGGTCTGCACCTCTCCCCTCTAGACTTTTGAACACTGGCTAAAACTTTTTCCAGCCACAAAAGAGCCTTTTTTAATCAATGCCAAATTGACAAACCTACTTACATAGCAAAAGCAACTCAAACGAACCTCAAGGTCTTAATGCTAGGAGCCTACACTTAATCGAAGCCCTCCACACAACTGAGGATATAGACATCTGTGCAGTTATCGAGACATGGTTTAACACAGCAGAGTACACCCCGGCAGTGCAAGGTTTCAGTGCCTTCCACACTTTTAGATCAGTAGGTGCACAGACATGGGCTAAAGGAGGAGGTATCTCAATATACATCAGTAACAAGCATATCTCTAACATGGTCAAACTGAATGGCGTGCTGGACTTTCTCCATGTGCATATCACAATAGACAAAATCATGCATCATATTCTAGCCAGCTATATGTCACCTTCCATGTCCCAAGAAGCTCGCAAAGCATACCTGGACTTACTGAAGACACCATCCGACCTAACACCCTACTCATGGAAGACTTTAGTTACCCCTCTATAGACTGGACTCCTACACAGCATCAAATCTACAGGCACAGAGATTCCTGGACATCGTAAATACAATCACCCTTGACTAAACAGTGAATGTACCCACTACTAGACCTTTTGCTTATGAATACGGGAGAATACTGCTCCCATGTTCCATCCTCCCTGGTTACGTCCAACCATAAGGCTGTCTCCTTCAAAATCAAAATCAACTCTGTAATCTCATTAAAACTGGTAAGAGAAACTATTTCAAAGTAAATTATCTTTTATTAAGTGATGGACTGTCAAAATTCCATGCCCCTCAAAACCCAGATAACCCAGCAGCTTATGCCAAATTGCTCTCAAACACACTGTACAACCATGTCACTCACTGCACAGAGGCTGCTGTACCTACCACAAGCAAGCCCAGGACTAGCCCTATCTAGCTTGGTGTCATCCCAAATTAAACAGGATACAGAGCAAAAGGAAAAAAAAATGAAGACAAAAATCTGGAAGGGTAACTCTCATACAGACAGAAATTCTCTCATTAAAGTAAACAGGCAACTAAGAGGGCTAATTAGGTCAAGCAAAGCCAACTTTGAGGTTAAGACAGCCTTGCAGGTCAGTGAAAGATAACCATAATGTCTTTAACAACTTTGTCAGAAACCTCAAGGGCAGAACACAGCAATGTGCTGAACTAGTGATTAATGGTGCCACATTCACTGTGCCTGGTGAACCTAGTGGACAAATTCATTTCCAAATTTACTCCCTTCTCACCCCCAACTATCTCCTCAAAAATACCCTTAAACATTACCCTTCCAACTATAACTAGTGAGTATGTACTGGTCACACTCATTAAAGCCAAGAACATGGCCTCACTGGGTACCAGTAACATCCCAGGAAGCCACATGAATAGTCTAAAACAGGACTTATTAGTACCCCTGAAGTCATTATTTTACTATAGTCTTAAACAGCCTTTGTACCACATGAATGGAGGTCTGCAACAGTAATCCTCCTTCATAAGGCAGGACCTTTAACAGATCCTGGAAACTACAGATCCATTAGTCTAACGACCCATTAGTCTGACTGGTCTTACTTGGAAAGCCATGGAAATTATTAACAAGGCCACAGGAGACCGCCAGACACTGGAGTCATCCCAGATTGGCTTTGTCAAAGGAAGGTCATGTTTACGGAATCTGGTGGGCTTCTTTGGAAAGGTCACTAAGACAATGGATGAGGGGAAAACAGTGCATACTGCCTACGTAGATGTGGCTAAAGCATTTGATAGAATACCCTGCTCAAGAATTATCAACAGACTTATGGAACTAGGTATAACCCACTTTATAACAAGCAGGATAGCTAGCTGGCTCACTGACAGGACCCAGGAGGTTAGAACTGATGAGGCCACCTCCACAAAGAAGCCGGTCACCAGTGGAATCCCAATGGGTCCACTCTTCCTTGGCATCTACTTCTCGGATGTCAATGCCAAAGGCCTTTGGCTGGGCAAGGTCACAGATGATTGCAAATTGGGAGTAGTCATTGAATCCCTCCAAGATGAGAACACCCTTCAAGATGGTATAACACAGACAAATGCTTGATCCCAAAACCATGGCTTAAAACTCCATACAAGAAATGCATTATAGTACCGTTTGGGAAGTCTACCACCTCAGGTAACAACTTCATCAATAAAACACATTTAAAGGTTGATTCACTAGTCAGGGATCTGGGAACTTGTCCAGACAGTAACCTAGCCTTCGACCAACATGTGTCCAAGGTAGTAGTAAATCCTTCTGTGTTGCTCAGCTTATAAGGAAGAGCATGGCATCTAGAAGAGGTCATCATACCACTGTACTCAGCCCTCATCAGACCCATCATAGAGTATAAATGCTCCTTTCAGTATGTACCTGACCAGACACATGCGGCAACTGGACCATCCACAAAGGTTTCTTAGAAAGAAGAATACAGGGAAGTAAAGACAATGTCCTAAGCTGATCGCCTCAAAACCCTGTCTCTTTACTCAGTATCATACAGACTTCTGAGAGGTGATCTTTGCCTAGCATACAAGGCAACCCTAGATCATGTTTTGGTGAACCTTTTGCACATCTGCAAAACAAAAAGCATCAGAACAACTAGATTAAAAGACCTAAAATAACAACTGAACATCCTTCTGTAATTTTGGAGTTGCCCTGCACAAATATTTTATGAATATATTTTGCAAGGATTTGCGTTCTGTTTACACTTGAACTTATTTACTACAAATATATTCATGAAATGTTTTGTATTCATACTCTTAGTTCATTTTCTGACAGACCAATTGTTTTTGTCCATCAATAAATGCTGCTCACTTATAGGTAAACAGTCTGTCTTGTACTATCACCACTCTAACTAGCATCTACTTGCAGTATAACTAGTGTATTCAGTTCCTAATTATTTTAATACAGCTGCTTCTGTAACTAGTTTCTTCATCATTTTAAAACTTTTTCCTTATTACCTGCTACACTCCCAGGCTACATCTTGCTCTAACAGCTAAAGTATTTTTCCTGAAATAGGTACACACTTTGCAAGATACTGCATCACTTCTAGAAACCTTTGTAATTACTGCTGACTTACAAATCTGCATAACTATTTTGATTTGTTTTCTGTTTTCAGACTTCAGTCCTTTTGCTATTAGAACATGATTCATTTATTATACACTTGTCACACTTACTTTAAATATTTCTTTTAACTTGAGGTTGTGCTATCTTAATATGTTCATCATATTTGTCAGTGTCTTATTTTCCATTTCTTGTGTCTGACCCCACATGCAACACCACATGCAAATCAAAGGAATCTGTACTGTCTTAATGATTTGCACACATTCAGAAGCTTTCTTCATCAGCTTTGCCTGCCACAATCCCCATTTATTTTTATCTAGTACCAAAACAAACTTAGCATTTGGCATTGTTGAGATTCGTTTTGCAAGTGTAAGCCATGAGTAATCCTATATTTTAACTGCTTTATTCGGTTATTGTGGATCGACCAGTGCACATGCAAATAGCGTCTTGCCTTACAATAGTAACTATACAAGTTACCCATTCCTGTGGCTCTGACTGCTTTTCTATAATACCTAAACTTTCCATTCACTTCAGTTCATGCTGTGTTCTAACATTGAGAGTTACTGGTCATCTCCTGGGAGCATGTGTCACTGGCACTGCATCAGGTTTTAATTGTATAACACTTTTCCTAATCTATTTAATAAATAAGCACCCAGTGGTATGCGCATTGGCTCTAGATGATGGTCACTGTTGTAACAACCAGATCCCATGTGCAAAAATGGGTAAAAAGCGGGGAGGGAGGGATGAATGGAAACTTGAAGAATATCATTACTTTGACTCTGTACAACATTCTGCATGTACAGTTGTTGTAAACATGCATTACTTTGCTTTCATGTTGTGAATTTATGTTATCATTGCTAATTTTTCACAAGCCAAACAGTATCAGAAGAGTCCACATATTTTAAATGGTAGAATTTGAGAGAGGATCTTTTCTTACTATTTTTGTAGTCATATATCATCATTTGATGCAGAAGGTTTCTTGTTTTCTACGTACCTTAATAATGCTCACCCTACTCACTTTTATATCCCTTTCATTTCCAGTGTCGTCTGAAGCATCTTCTGCCCAAGTATTACATTTTGTACCCCTATGTACTTTAAGGTAAACATTCTCCTTCCTGACTGTTATCCCTTTTGCTAGCAGAGAGATTACCATTCTTCATTTATTTTTACTCGTACATTCAGACTTCATTACATCAACTCTTAACTTAAGTATTAACTACCAAAACTATTTGTTGGTGCAATGCATGGTCATGTAGCAGTTCAAAAACATTACAAATATTTTGAATACACTCATCTTTTCCACTCACAATCTTTAAAAACATTGCCCTTTCTAACAGATTCTGCGAAATTGATTAAACTCAGGACAGTGCTTCCCATTACACCTATATCCATTGTTAGTATATGATATAACACTTAAAGTTCATTTGCACCATTTTAAGTGCACTTCATGGATATTTTACTGTTTAGAATAGTGTCCCAACATGTCCTCAATTTATTTCTCATTTTTAACTTACATTTTATCTTGCAGACTTACATGTCATTAATAAACATGTTTGTGTACAGTAAGTTGAACGGATATCAATTAATGTACAGTATTTCAAGGTCTTCTCTGTTTCTCATGCCCTTTGTTTTATCATTCTGTATGCTACAAACTGCTGTGTTTCATACTGAGTCATGCTACTCATCACAGTCTTTGTCTCTATTCCGTAGTCCAGTTAAGTAACATAATCATTTATAGTCACTGTGGGTCCTTGTGTTCTTGTAAAGAATAGCAAATTAATTGCAAGGCCTTTATAAATTTGCAATAGTTACACAACATTTGTCTAATAACTGCTATTTTGTCTTTCTTTTCAGGAAAAGTAAAAACATTACATATTGAAATCGCTTCTGCCTCAGCATTGTAAAAAAATGTGCTTCACTCGATTCCAAGATGGCTGCCGGCTAAACTAGTCCCTGTTCACTGTGCTCCTCACTGTTATGTAATATCCGGCTATTTTTTACAACTTTTAAGTGATATTTTTCCTCAGTTTTTTTTTACAAAAAGTTTCTCTGAGATTACTCCTGCGTATTGGGATTATTTATTTTTCGGAAAAATTCAGCTTTTGTATTATTTTACCTCAGAACAATTTTGGCTTCAACAGATTCTTGGACACGTGCACTTTGGAAGCTCATCTCAGAATCAGATAGCCTGTCTTCACACCTCTACTCTGGGCATGGCTGGCAACTCTGATACCATGGAGATGCAGACAACAAAGGCCAAATTCTCATCTTTGCTTTCACCAGAGAAGGATACCAGTTCTAAAAGACTAAGAACCACTAAACAATCATCTGAGATCATTAAAGTAAGTACTAAAGACAAAAATGACTCTAATTTCCATTTAGATGAATTGAAGATGGCATTACAACCTATTCAAAGTGCTATACAAACTTTTTCTGAACAATTCACAGATTTTGGTAAAACTTTAAAACAGATAAGTGAAAGAATGGACATTATTGAAAGCAAAAATATAGCCTTAGAAATAAGAGCAGACTCAGTTGAAAGAGATTTAAAATCTAAAGATAAGCTTATTAAAGATATGCAGGCTAAATTACTGGACTTAGAAGCTAGGAGCCGCAGAAATAATATCATAATTAGAGGATTACCAGAGTCTTATGAAAATCAAAATTTAATATCAGTGACTAAACAAATATTTGAGACATTACTAAACTGTGAGACAACTTCAAAAACTGTAATTGTAGAAAGAGCGCACAGAGCCTTGTGTGCTAGACAGGATTCCATTTCACCTCGGATTATTTACACTAGATTACTCAATTTTCAAGATACTCAGAATATTTTACAAGCAGCTAAAAGCAGAAAACAATTTGTCTGGAATAATCATAAACTGTCATTTTCACAGGATTTACCTCCACAAATAAAAATGAACAGACAAAAACTTTCACCATACTGTGCAGATCTCATAAAGAGAGGTATAAGTTTCCATATGAAATATCCTAATACTCTTTCTTTTAGTCACAATGAAAGAAGATTTATGGTTACAGACCCTAAAGAAGCCAAAGACACTTTTTTAAAACTATTCAAGTCTCTTCCTGAATCAGTTGTATAATAATATATCTCCTAACTAATTGTTATTGCTTTTATTGTTTGGTCAATATTCTTTCAGTGATTAATAGGTTCTCTCAATTTTTATAGGAATGTGACTGGATTTAATAAGAGAAGAATCAAGCTAGTCTCACGTTATGTCTGAAAAGCTTTTACTGGCATGTAGCGTTGTCTTTATCACAGATTATAGGTATTTCCATAATCTGTAAGTTAACAGTTTGTGCAAGTTATCAACATAAATTATTTGTATAGTGCTATTGCTTTAACAACAAAGTGTTCAAAAACAGAACGGAGGGAAATTTCCAGGGTTCGAGCCGAAACAGTGTTACCATACTATTTAGTTTTTCTTCAACACTTGTCCGGAATGTGCTCGCACCCTTTCTAAATCTTCATGGCTTCAAGATGACGTCAACCTCCCAAAATGAACAAGGTACCTTTCTGTTTATCAGCTACACGAGGTTAGTGATATTATTTCAGTTGTGTGCTTCATGATCGCGCTGAGTTTGACATCAGGGCTAGAATGCGTCTCCTCACTTCAAGGTAATCTCCAGGGTTACCTGTTTTTGAAACCAACAGCAAGCTTCAATTACTTTGTGCCTCCTATTTATCCAATGCAGTTTCTTCGCTCGCAAGTGGATAATCTAATAAAACCTTTATCAGGAGCCTTGCGTGCAGATGGTTGGTTTGCGAAAGGCTCTTGTGGGTACCGGTGTATACGCGGAAGTGTTGTTGCTTCGGACACAGGAATGGGTCTTAAATGCTCATTGCTTCTATTAATAGGACTCTCTCTAAGCCGAGAGGTATTGTAAATATTATAAAAATGTCATGGTTTGTTGCTTTTTGGAAAGAGTGTTCTTTCAATATGAAGTTTTGGTTAATAGACATATGTTATTTTACAGTAAATAGAAATAGTATTTTTATGATGAGCTAGACAGATGGTTAGTGCTTATGGAGGATTTTACGGTGATTTCTCCATTTTATTATTAGTTGGGTTATTTAAATGTATTCATGCATTACTTTTTTTTTATGATTGAAAGTATTTCAGTAGATATGTTAAAACTTTATAAATGTTAGTTTTTGTATGACTGTCAGAGGTAATATACAACCCCTTGCTAACATATTAATACACATTTTATTTAACTTTTAAATGAAAGTTTACTTAGATTAGGATGTATATTGGTTTGATTTTAATAGTTTCATATATACCTCATGATAAAATGTTTAGTTTTATTAATGTTATGCATAACTAAGGTGGGTGTAGGGTGCTCTTATGGTGATGGTTGACTTTTCATTAGTATTGATAATGACCTTATTATTACTAGTAACATTTTATATATATGACCTATAGTTTAGTTTACATGATAATTTAGATAACTAGTTGAGATTTATACTGTTTAAATAAACATATAGTTGTATAAATATTATAACTCATATGGCAATATGTATATTCTATATTTATATTAGTTTTATGTTGCATGATTTGTGATATGCTGTTATGTTGCTTTACATGCACTACGATCTACAATATGTATTGATTTATTAGGCCTTACTAAATACATTTTTTTTTTTATAATACTCGATATATGAGGTTAATTACTTCAATTAAATAATTTTCTGTTTTATAGGAGCTTGTGATTATACATTGAATGGGGATTGAGTATGTCGGACATCTTGAGTTATGTCAGTTGTGTAAATATGTTTAGTTTTGTTAACATTGTTTTAGTCCTTTTCAGGACTTTACTTAATGTTTCTTCTTTCATTATGAAGTTATTGGTAACCAAATTCAATAATCTTGTATTGGCATTTTTTTATCTTCCTTCTATAGATGAGTTATGGTGGGTAGGCACTAGGGTAGGGAAGAAGGAAGTGTGTAATTTCAAAGTTAATATTACTCTGAAACATTTCTTAATTGAGAGTTACTGTCTTACCAAGATTAGACTAGGTCTTCTTTTAGATTGTATCATTTATTTACAAGGAAATACACTAAATTCCTTCAAGCAGGTTAGCAATCCTTTATTATATACATGACAAATTTATTAATAGTTGATTCCTGGAATATAAGAGGAATCCAAAATAAAGCCAAGAAATCTTTATCATTTCATTTGATTTATAAATCACAAGCCAATATATGTTTTATACAAGAAACACATATTCCCCGAGATGATTGGGACAAAGATAAAAATAAAAAATGGATCAAAAAGATAATAGCTTCTGGGGACACTTCTAATTCTAGGGGGGTGGCTATAATTATTAAACAAAAATTTCTGGGGAATATTATTGATGAAAAACATGATAATGAGGGTAGATGGTGCTTTTTTACTGCTACCATACATAATCTTGATAAACCACTGCTACTACTAAATTTATATGGCCCTTGCAGTCAACAACATTTTTTTATTCTACAGATATATAATATACTCACTTCTTACAAAGACCACTATATTATAGTAGGGGGGGACTGGAATGCAGTAATAAACCCAGATATAGATCGCACTAGTTGTTCCACTTCCTATAATCAACAAGCATCTCTTGCTCTCGAAGATTTAATTTTGGACTATAATCTAATAGACCCATTACATCTTATAGAGTACTCATATAAGAAAGACATATACACATATTACTGAAAATGTTACCGTTCATGGTCAAGGTTAGATTTTTTTTTCTGACATCTAATACTCTTTCAAAATGTTTATTGGACTTTATTACTGAACCCAGATTTCTTTCAGATCATTCTAGAATTTTACTAAAATTAAATATAACTTTTAAGGCTGATAATATATTTAAACAAAACAATTGGACAATGAATAACAACTTACTCTTAAATAAAGACATTTGCAAATTGTGTACAGAAATAATTCAAGATATGGAAAACAAACTAGACTCAACAGATATTCCTTATGATATACAGTGGGCTGCTTGTAAGGCGAGGTTAAGAGGAATGTTTATTGGTAAGGCTGCGTATCTTAAAAAGCAATTTAATAAGAAAGAAAGATTTCTTAATTTAAAAATTCAATCTCTTGAAAATCAGTATATAGACTAAATCCTGATCCCGCGTTTGAAAAGCAAATTATAGATTGTCAAAAAGAACTTATTTTACTTCATCAAAACAATCTCTCAATATTAGAGCAAAGATTATTAGTTACGTACTCTGAATGGGCTCAAGTACCTTCTAGAACCTTGGCTAGAATAATTAAAAAAAATTTTGATAGGCCTAAAATATCATCCTTACAATATAAAAACAAACTATATAACACGGACAAGGAAATTTTGCATCTTTTTACACTACTTTATACAGAGCTATACTCTAAATCGTCCAAATCTACGGTAAATAACCATATAAATAGCTTTCTAAGCTCTTTAATATTCCCCACGTTAAATGAAAATCAGCAAAACTTTCTTTCAGCTCCTCTTACTCTACAAGAGATTTCTGAGTCAATTGATAGACTTAAACCTGGTAAATCTCCTGGACCTGATGGTTTCACACCAGAATTCTTCAAATCCTTTAAGTCAGTAATTGGTCCTTTTCTTCTTAAAGTGTTTAATTACATAAAAATTAATGACATAGCGGATCTTCATTGGAACACCTCAAAAACTATATTAATTTTGAAAAATAATAAAGATAAAACAGACCCTTGTAATTATAGGCCCATTTCATTAATCAATTTAGACATCAAGATTTTATCATCTATTTTGGCCAATAGATTGAAGCAGGTTCTACCTTCAATAATATCCCCAGGCCAAACAGGGTTTATGTCTCACAGACATGTATGGGACAACACCCTGACTTTGGATTCTATTATTCATCTTACAAAAAGTGATATTAACCCAATGTATGCATTGATTCTTGATGCATCAACTGCTTTTGATAGAGTGTGTTGGGATTTTCTATTTCAGACCATGTCCTGTTTCAATTTTCCCATCGCTTTTATAAATTTAATAAAAACTTTATATAAAGAAACTTTTACTAGACTTCATATTAATGGTTCCACATCTTCCCCTATAAAGATTACCAGAGGTACGAGACAGGGTTGTCCTTTGTCTCCTTTTCTTTTTAATATATATTTAGAACCATTGCTATTATTTATATCTCAAAACACTTTTCATAGAATTCCTAGGATTCTCAATACTAAATTATTTTTCTCTGCTTTTGCTGATGATCTAGTTTTATATTTCCAAACTCCCATCACAGATCTTAATAAAATAACTAACTCTATTGAACGATTTTCTCTTGCTTCGAACTATCTTATAAATCCTCTAAAAACTCATATTCTCCCTTTAAATCATTTGGTACATAAATCTTACTTGTTTTCTGACTCCCAGTTCCAAATTACTTTTGGAGTGAAATAGTTGGGTATTCATATGGAACATAATAACCATTCTTCATTTCAAAATAACTTGAATAAAGTTTGGATATCAATAATGTCTGATATGAGTAGGTGGGAACATCTGAATTTATCACTTCTATCCAAAGCCGCAATAATCAAAATGAACATTCTTCCCAAATTTCTGTATCAATTCAATTCTTCAGATCAGATAATTCCCAAATCCTTCTTTGAAAAAGTTAATAAAGAGTTAGCTAAATTTTTGTGGTTTCCTAAATCGGTAAGGATTTCTTACTCTATATTATCAATTCTTAAAGATAGGGGTGGTTTGGGATTACCAAATTTTTATCTTTATTGTTTCAGCAAACAAGCTATGGTCCATTTCTAAAATAAATAATATTCAACATATTCAGTCTCCGACTTGGGTTAAGTTATGGTATCAGTACATTTTATCTAAAAACATAAACCCAGCGGCCATTCCGTTCATTTCTATAGACATTATGAACACTCTAAAAATCTCTAACTTCTTTAAACAAAAGATCAAAGCATTTCAGGAGTTATTAAAAATTATCAATCTAGATAAGATTTTTCATTTACTTCAACCACTTCATCTTAATACCAACATAATGTTAGATAATTCACCATTTAATCTAACAAATTATCCCCTTATAAAGTATATGAATATTTGGGATCTCTTGAAGTACAAAGACTTGACCCTGGTTAACCTACGTAGTACTTTGAAAGTTAATTGGAAGTATACTATAATTTTACGGCAATTAAGAGGGGTGATTATGGTTAAGTGGGATCTCATAAAACCAACAGAGCAAGATCTTAAGAATTTAGACACGATAATAGAACATTATCTTCACCTGTGAAAATGTTATCAAACTCATATAACTTGATAAATAAATTAATACAAGACCCGTGTTGTCTTTTTTCAGATGTCTGGGTGAATCATAATTCTCAAATAACTGAGAATCAAAAACTTTTGGCCATTAGAAATACTTTGGAATATTCCCCATTTAAGAAATTGGTCTATACACAATTAATGATTAATAATAATGCTTATCATACCCCTTATAAACTGAATAAATTTGATGCTAGTAAATCTCCTTCTTGCACATGTTGTTCTTTTCCCCAAGCTGATCTTTTACATATTCTGTGGTATTGCCATTTTTCCCATAAACTCTGGACTTTATTGAAAGTAAGGTTACAGAAAATGGGTCATCATAAATCCACTTTGTCTTGGGAAATTGCTATACTTCATATACCTGTAGTACATCTTTCCAAAATGGATACTCATGTGTTGATATTTATTTGCTCTCTTATAAAACTCTACATTACACAAAATTGGCTTGATCGTACTAAATTAAATTGGGATACTTTTAAAAAATGGCTTACTTATATATTGTGTTTCAAAAAACTATGATAAAGAGTCCAAAAAAAATGGCTTTAAAAAACAAAGTATTAGAGAAGGTACTGAGTATTATTAATAATTAATAGTTTCTAAAGTGTTTTCTGGTCTTGGTACATAATTTATACTCTATTTACTCTCATATGTCAATTTTTACTGATGTCTATAATTTAAAATTTTTTTTCCCATTTGTTTCTTGGTTACCTATTGTATATATTGTATATATGGATGTATGTTATTTTTCTTATCCTAAAGAGTTGCAATCTGCTTTCACAAGTTGTAAATCTTTTTTCAACTCCTACAAAGTCGTTATTTACAATGTATGATGGTTATTGTTATGTTATTTTATAAATCAATAAAAAGATTTTTAAGAAACAAAAAATGTGCTTCACTGAATTTTTTCTAACTCCTTGGTTATTTTGCTCACAGTGAATGATAAATAAATATAACTGGATCCAGTGTGTCTAGATTTCTGCTGAATTAGCTTGCAGTGAAAGAATTCCTAGTGCATGGATTTGAAGCATTTTTTTTCTTCTGAATTATACGTCTGTACTTCTATATAAAAAAAAAAAAAAAAAAAAAGACACCAACATATTTCTTTACTTGTGCAAACATTTTTTTAATTCTTCAAGTGTACTTCTTTACCATGACACCATGTTATACATGAGTACTTCTCCGAATGCTTAGTATGAAACAGACACACTATGGATGTGTTGCAACCTTCATTAGGCATGTATTCAGACTGCCTGTCTCGAAAGAATGTATAAATACATGGCATGCAGTAGCTCATAGCTAGACATTAACAAATGTAAAACTGTACATCCCGTGTACTGCAACAGACATTGTTCTCTCTCTGCTACAGTCTTATTAACCTTCCTTTCATCTTTTCTAGTTCTAGATTACAGCTCATTCCATGAGGTGCAAATTTCCCCATCTAAGGGATGCTTACTAACTACTATACAAACCTTCTCTGAAAACTGCTTATCTATCATTTTCCTATTTCTGCTTAAGTTGAATTCCTGTGAAATATACCACCCCACAGATAAAACTCTTCAGCAGATTTAATACAACAGTGGCCCACTAACATAGCCCTCTTGGTCACATCAGAAGCCTTTGCTTATCTATGTTCCGGCTGTCTGATGCCTCAATTTAATACTGTAATCAAAATCAAATACCCGCCATCTGTCCTCACTTTCAGAGCATTGCCCTCTCTCCTTCCTTCCTGTCTTCCTATCCCCTTCTACATAGGCATCATCACCCATCCATCCATCACCCCTTTTTTTCCCATTTTTGCACATGGGTTATCATGTCACTTCAATAGTAACAATCATCTAGAGACAAGGTTCACACCATCGGGTTGTGCCTAGCCCTGCCATGACAGTTCTTGTACACCACACAATCACATGCACACTCATACCTATGGCCAATCTAGCTAACGTCTTTGGAATGTGAGAAGAAACCAGAGCACTTGGAGGAAACGCACTTGAATACAGGGAGGACAGGCAGACTCCACACAGAAGGCACCCTAGCCGAGAATCTAACCAGGGAACCTCTAGCTGTGAGGCAACAATGCTATCCACTGTGCCACCCTTGATGCTACACAAGCATAACCACCATTGCTGTTTTATCACCTGCCTACCCCAGACCTGATCATACTCTGCTACTGCAGTGCAGACAAGCTTCCAGTCATCAATACTCTGTCACCACCTGTATTATTTTCCATTTCTTTCACAATTCATGGCTTCATCCATGGAATAACATTTTCAAAATCCACTTCCTGCTTAGACCATTTCCACAATGTACTACCCCCATTCCAATAACAGAGCACATTCTTTTACTTTCAGCATCTCCCAGTCCCCTATTTAAACTTCAATGGTGAAAACTTCTACTAAACCCAACTCTTGCACTTCTGCAATACTGTATAAACACCATTTGTATCCTCTACTCCTCTGTCTGCCACACACAAAAATGCATCCAGTCTCACCCTTTTCTGTTAAGAGGTGATGTTACTGACAGCCATAGCCCTTTTTCTGCCAAAAATGTACTCAAATATCCTAGCACCGCCCCTTGGTTAACTTCCTAAAGCTTTTTCACCTCACCTGCCAATGCTTTAGTGCCTTTATTGAAACAAGGCCAAAGCATCACATCTCCAACACAAAAATAACACATCCTAATGGCAACATCTTCTGTGTTGAAAGAACTAGCATAGGCATAAAAAAGTCCTAATGTACAGAAATATTCTCAGATGAGCTTTAGATCTATACCAGCTTTCCAGAGTTGTAGGTCAAAAATCTCCTCCAGCTTTTCAAAAAGGCTTCATATGCAAAACCAGCAAAACTGTACCCTTGTACATTAACCCCCATTCCAAAGCTGGGTTATCTCCGTTATTGCTCTTGAATATCATTTCAAAGCTTAATGTATCTAGGTGATTTTAGCATCAATTGTTTACATCATTCAGACCACTTTTCTCACTCTGGTATATAGCTCTGATGATTTTGTGTGTGTGTGTATATATATATATATATATATATATATATATATATATATATATATATATATACATATATATATATGTATATATATATATATATTTGGAGGCCCTTCCAAACCCTTATTTACTAAGCTCCCATAGCCACCCTTGTTAGTTCTATATCCTCCAGCCTTAATACTGATTCTGTTCACTACTACTGTCCTCATTTCACCCCTTCCTACCTGGATAACTCTGATTTAATCTATTGGTCACTAGGTGGCATCCTCTAACTTTGGCTTGACTCCCTTTTTAGCTGTTCTTTAACTCTTCTGTACCCTTCCTCTTGTACCTGGATCTCCTAGCTCACAATCTGCTCTTCTATTTTTCTCCCTGGCCTCTTACAGACCTCTCTTCTTACTTTTACTTTGCTGCTAAACTGTCTGAGCACTCACCACTCGCCATACTTCCACTGTATTGCCTCTTCCATACCTGTAACAAGCTTACCTTCTGGTTCTCCACCTTTACTGATTGTTTTCTGTGCACTACTGCTCTTTTGTGTCTTCCCGCTCCGTTCGCCCTTCGGGCTCACTCCGCTCCCCTCCCTGCCCCCAAATCCCACCCGCCCCTAGGACCTCTACATTTATCTCTACATAACCACTCCCCCCTCATTCTACCAATCACAACAGCTTCCTGTCCCCACCCCCTCCATAATTAGTCCCCTCCCTCCTACTCCTTAGACCACATCCTGTCAAGTCACTCACGTATATCCAACCTAACTATGCCTATCCTACATCACCCCACCCTACTACTAACTCTCTTAACTACCCTCACCACTACCTATCTCTCAACCTCCTATGAACTAAGCTTACCCACAACTCTTACTATCCCACGCAAATATACCCTAACTACTCCCCCACCTACACATTAACAATCTTAATATCATCTATAAAACCTCTTATCTTCTACCTAAATACCACCGTCTTACTCACACCAAATATTGTATTCATAACCCCAAAAAACGTGATATTTACCAGTACAAACCATCACAATTCTATAACCTTTTATTAATTAGCTCACTAATGCATGGAGACATACACCCCAACCCAGGCCCTGACCTATCTCCAGTACTAAACAACTGCCATCTAGCTAATCCAAAGCCAACCCTAACTACCAAACCTCCCAAATCACTCTCAATTGCCCAACTTAATATATGTAGCATCTGCAATAAAATACCACAAATACATGCTTTACTTGAAGTCCAACAGTTCGACATTCTCTGTCTAACTGAAACATGGCTCAAACCTACAATAAAAGACAACGAAATTCTCCCCCCTGGCTACAATATCCTCAGACAGGACCGCTTAAACAAAAAAGGAGGTGGAGTAGCTATACTCTACAAAACGGGCCTGCACCTAAGCATAATAAATCATACCCTATTAGCTGACACAAATGCTGAATTAATTATCACAAAACTCCAAATCAATCCTCACAAAAATATAAATATTATCTGTACCTATATTCCTCCGGGCAAAAATCCCACTATATTAGAAGACCTGCTAAACTGGCTTTCTCTAAATCTCCTCCAAGAAACAATACTTTTAGGAGACTTGAATATTGACTGGAACTCATGTGAACATACTAATCCATCTACTCTTATTAACCTGCATGGCTTTACTCAACACATAAACACCCCTACAAGAGCAAACAAGCATAGTAACAAAGAAGTAGTACTTGATTGGATCTTAACAAACAGTCCCCAGCAAAAATATACAACAGGGACCCTCCCAGATGACCTTAGTGATCACTCCCTAACTTATATCATCAGGCATAAAACTAATCTTTCCATCCCAACCCAAGTTCGATCATCCCGCTGTAAAAAGCATTTTGACCCCAATCTGTTTCAAAATGAACTTATGCAAGTCAACTGGTCACCTCTTAAAACACTCCCAATAGATGAAGCGGTTAACCACTTCAATAATACCTTTCTCACCATCCTTGAACACTATGCCCCACTGCGTTCCATACGTATAAAAGCTAAAACAGCACCATGGCTCTCTAACAAAACTAGGCAACTAATTCTTAAAAGAAACAAAGCCTGGAACACATGGCGAACCACTAAAAATAAAACTGACCATCTCTCGTTTAAACAAAAAAGAAATATGACGAAATAAGCTATCCTACATGATAAAAAAAAATTCTACACTCAATTACAACAATCTTCCCTCCACCAACCAAATAAATTTTGGTCTGCTATTAATACTCTTCTATCCCCTGGCAAACCAGCCACACCTACTCCACAAGGCTCCAACACCAGCTCCCCCTCAGAAATAGCTAATGCCTTTAACACCTTCTTTACTTCAGCCATTCTAAAGCTAGCTGATCAACAAAGCCCTGACATCTCTAAACTTACTAAGCCTAGCTCCACCCCTCCTCCATTTCACCTCCAACCCATACCTACCTCCTACATTTTGTCCTTACTTCAAAAACTTAAACCAACAACCCCTTCAGCAGATAAATTACCTGCAGAATACCTCCAACTGTGCCAAAGCAAAAGCATACCCCATCTCTCTCTACTAATTAATAGGACTGTAAAAGAATGCACTATCCCTTCTGTCTGGAAAATCTCCCACATCATCCCTCTCTTCAAAAGCGGTGACTCTTTAGAGTATTCTAACTACCGCCCCATAGCATTACTATCTCCTCTTGCAAAAATTATGGAGAAATGTATTCACAAACAGTTACTTAATCACCTGTTAAGCAATAATCTCCTAGCTACCTGCCAACATGGGTTTCGCCCATTCCACAGTACTACCACCGCCCTACTATCCTTCATCGACTCTATCAACATAAATCGCAACAATAACACTACTTCCTCTGCATTCTTTGTAGACCTGTCTAAAGCCTTCGACATGGTTAATCATCACCTTCTCCTACAACGCTTACGTTCCCTCTCTCTTGACAATCAAGCCTTAAGCTGGTTCTCATCCTATCTTGAAAAACGCGAACGGGCAGTTCTCTGGGACAACCATCTCTCAAATC